>NC_041381.1:43853989-43871187 GCF_002162155.2 Triticum dicoccoides | reverse complement strand
TTTTTATCGAGAACGAGGGTATCGAGGATCGCCTAGGGGTCGAGGGTTGGAAACTAGGCTAGAGGGTCGCGAGGGTCACAGAGGGGTTCGAGGGTTCTAGGGTTCTATGGTTCTATGGTTCGAGGGTCATCGAGGGGCCGAGGGATCGAGTGGTCGAGGGTTCGAGGGGTCGAGGATCGCCAAGGGGCCGAGAGGTTGCCTAGTGTCAACGTATTGAAGAAATCCATGGCTTCATCATTAGCCGGAAGTAACCGGGGCATGATGGTACGAAGTTCTCCAAAGTTATTCTGGAACGGAGTCCCGGATAGGATAATCCGCCTTTTGGTACAAATTTCAGCAAAGGCCTTCCAAATAGCGATATTCGGAAAGCTCTTGCTGTGCTTTGTACCAAAAAGCGAATTATCCTATCTGGGATTCCGTTCCAAAATAACTTTGGAGAGCTTCATACCATCATGCGCCTGTTACTTTCGCCTAATGATGAAAACATGGTTTTGTTGAATCCTTTGACACTAGACAAACGTGACATGAGGGGGTCGTGGGTTAGGAATTAGGGTAGAGGGTCGTGGATCGCTGTGCAGTCGAGGGTCGTGAACTAGATAGGGTTGAGGGTCGAGGATGGCCGAGGGGTCGAGAGGTTGCCTAGTGTCAAAGTATTGAAGAAATCCATGGCTTCATCATTAGCCGGAAGTAACCGGGGCATGATGGTACAAAGTTCTCCAAAGTTATTCTGGAACGGAGTCCCGATAGGATAATCCGCCTTTTCGTACAAATTTCAGCAAAGGCCTTCCAAATAGCGATATTAGGAAAGCTCTTTCTGTACTTTGTACCAAAAAGCGAATTATCCTATCTGGGATTCCGTTCCAAAATAACTTTGGAGAGCTTCATACCATCATGCGCTTGTTACTTTCTCCTAATGATGAAGACATGGTTTTGTTGAATCCTTTGACACTAGACAAACATGACATGAGGGGGTCGAGGGTCGGGAACTAGGGTAGAGGGTCATGGATCGCCGAGCGATTGAGGGTCGTGAACTAGCTAGGGTCGAGGGTCGAGGATCGCCGAGCGGTCGAGAGGTTGCCTAGTGTCAAAGTATTGAAGAAATCCATGGCTTCATCATTAGCCGGAAGTAACCAGGGCATGATGGTACGAAGTTCTCCAAAGTTATTCTAAAACAGACTCCCAGATAGGATGATCCTCCTTTTGGTACAAATTTCAGCAAAGGCCTTCCAAATAGCGATGTTCGGAAAGCTCTTGCTGTACTTTGTAACAAAAAGCGAATTATCCTATCTGGGATTCTGTTCCAAAATAACTTTGGAGAGCTTCATACCATCATGTGCCTGTTACTTTCGCCTAATGATGAAGACATGGTTTTGTTGAATCCCTTGACACTAGACAAACGTGACATGAGGGGGTCGAGGGTCGGGAACTAGGGTAGAGGGTCGTTGATCACCGAGCGGTCGAGGATTGTGAACTACCTAGGGTCGAGTGTCATGAACTACGTAGGGTCGATGGTCAAGGATCGCCGAGGGGTCGCGAGGTTGCCTAGTGCCAAAGTATTGAAGAAATCCATGGATTCATCATTAGCTAGAAGTAACCGGGGCATGATGGTACGAAGTTCTCCAAAGTTATTCTGGAACAGAGTCCCGGATACGATAATCCACCTTTTGGTACAAATTTCAGCAAAGGCCTTCCAAGTAGCGATATTAGGAAAGCTCTTGCTGTACTTTGTACCAAAAAGCGAATTATCCGGTCAGGGATTCCGTTCCAAAATAACTTAGGAGAGCTTCATACCATTATGCGCGTGTTACTTTCGCCTAATGATGAAGACATGATTTTGTTGAATCCTATGACACTAGACAAACATGCCATGAGGGGATCGAGGGTCGGGAACTAGGGTAGAGGGTCGTGGATAGCCGAGTGGTCGAGGGTCGTGAACTAGCTAGGGTCGAGGGTCGTCGAGGGGTCGAGGGTCGAGGGTCGTCGAGGGGTCGATATACCCCATCTCCAATAACTTTGACATCAGGGGGGGTCGATATACCCCCTCCTCGATAACATCTTTTTCTATGTATATGTCATCATTGTCGATATACCCCCTCTCCGATAACTTCGACATGAGGGGGGGTTGATATACCCGCTCCTCGATAACATTTTTTTTCTATGTATATGTCGTCGTTGTCGATATACCCCCTCCCCGATAACTTCGATATATCCATCTCTCATGTTTTGTATATTAATTGCCATGTTGTAATATTTGCAGAAACTATGGATCATCAAAGAGACTTCGATCAAGAAGAGATATTGGGGGACATAATCCGCGATGGAGGTGATGTAGTCTTGTCGTTTCTCAACGACATCAACTAAGGTCTGCAAGGAGAGGAAGCAGGCTGCGGTGATCAATCAATGGAGGAGGTTCATGATCGTGATTGTGGCTCCGACGACCGTGATGACGGCTCCGGTGACCGAACTGAGTCGGGATCAGCTGTTGCAAAGTCCGGCAAGGTATATATATTAATTACACTACGGGAAATAGATAATTTGCCGTCAGGAGGCGTCTTTGCCGTCAGCTTTTTGTCGGGCAGACGGCAAAGAAAGGGTTTGCCGTCATCAGCAGACGACAAAGAGACACTGACAGCAAAATAGACTTTGCTGTCTGCAAAAGAAAACACAGACGGCAAAGAGCTCACTTTGCCGTCTGCAAAAGACAACACAGACAACAAAGAATCATTGCCGTCTGTGTTTGTTTTAACAGACGGCAAAGAATATTTGCCGTCTTTGTTTTTTTGGCAGACGGCAAAGTGAGCTCTTTGCCGTCTGTGCTTTGTTCTGCAGACGGCAAAGAGAAAGCACAACATACGGATCGATCACGCGGATCAATGACATGGCAAGATCTTAGACGTACATCCCCACCCACCAGGCCGTCTAGACGCACACCCCACTCACCCATGAAGTACGCACCCCCAGGGCAGCACCCACGTGCCCCACCCCTGCCACACGTCTCTCTTTCTCTCCATTATCCTTATCCCCACCGCACGTCTCTCTTTCTCTCGTTTCTGTCCTCCTCGATCCAAAACCACATCGGCCGGCGCCCGCCACCACCTCCACCCCGAACCCCGGCGAACACCACGCCCTCCAGTCCTGGCCTCGCCGGCCACCACTGTGCCGAGCGGCCGCGGCCACTTCCCCATTCGTCCCCAGCGCCGTCGGCCCCGGCTACTTCCCCCTTCACCACCAGCCCCGTCGGCCCCAGCCACTCCCCCGTCGCCACGGTAGGCCCGTCGGCGCCCGCGCACCACCTCGCTGGCCTCCATCTCGTCGGCCGGCCCCGGCCTTGGTGGCCGTCATCTCGCCCGCATGCCTCGGCCTCATTGCCCGCCGGCCCCGGCCTCGTCGCTCCCGGCGGCCTCCGCGTCCCGTCGCTCCTCGCCCCCAGCAGCCTCTGCGCCCCGTCGCCCCCGTCGGCCTCGAGCGACCCCGACCACCTTATCCCCGTAGGCCTTTGCCAGCCTCGACCCCGGGCATCCATGGTGGCGTAAGTGTGCTTTGTTTTTGGAGAAAGAAAGAAGAAGGGAGAGGGGCATGGTTGCTGGTTTCTGCTGCTCCGGCGACCACAGGCATAGGGGATGCTCGCAGGGAAGGAGCTGGCATCGATTGAACACAAAATGGCTGCGTGCTGGATCTTGGGCAGCTATTGTGAAATATTCGATGTATTCTGTTTTGCCCTAGATCAACAAGTGATGATGTATTCTGTGTAAATATAGTAACTTTGTATTGTGAAACTTGTTCATTCATCATTGACTCTTAGAACAAAGTGTCGATCAATACTGTGGTGTTCATCGTTGTCCGTTAGTTCCTTGTAGGCTTTGCATATGGACTGTTGGTTTAGATTATTTTAATAGGAACAATTATTTGTTGTCTATGATTTTATGACGCTCACGGCAAAAGAGCACTTTGCTGTCTCTGATTTTGTGAGGCTGACGGCAAAGGAACTCTCCTTTGCCATCTGTTACCAAATCGGCTGACGACAAACGAGCTTTTTTTTGCCGTCTGTTATTAAATCGCCAGACGGCAAAACATCAGTTTGGCTGACGGCAAAGACTTTCCCGTCTTCCCGATAAAAAGCTGACGGCAAAGTACTCTTTGCCGACTTTGGCTTTGCCGTCACACTTTGCCGTCAGCTGGCTGACGGCAAAATCTTTGCCGTCTGTATTTCAGCCTTTGCCGTCTGTACTTGCCTGACGTCAAATTGTCTAATTCATGTAGTGTTAAACCTGTGCTGACTAGCTAACTGATGCATTAATTGTTTTGGTATGTACATATATTAACTCTTCTTTCTTCTTTTATATAGCCCTTCGGATCAATCAATACTTCAGTAAAGAAACGAGGCCCGAAGAAAAAGTTGCGCCCAGATGAAAGGTTCACGATGACAGAAATCATGCGCGATGGCCAACCGATTAAACCCCTCCAGACCAAGGAAGTGTTTTCTGCTCAGTGCGGGGTTATTGTTAGGGACATGATCCCGATCAGCATCGAGTTGTGGAATGAGTCTAAGAAGGAAGAGCTTCTTCAAGTTTCTTTTGTCGAAGATAGACAGAAAGAAGATCTTTGGAAAACGTTGAAGGTAAATTTCACCCTACCGGAAGAGGAGGATCCGGAGAATCCAGTTATAGAGCCATTGATCAAGTCCTCTGCTCTGAAGAAGATGGCAGATCTATTTAGAAGGTGAAAGAATGAGTTGAAAACAATGTATGTCGACCAAGACAAGACTCCAGAATTCACCGGCCGATTTGAGAAGATAAGAGATCACTGGCCCGCATTTGTGGCCAACAAGACATGGAAGAGGAGTAAGAAGATGTCAGCGACTAACAAGATAAATGCTACAAAGAAGGAGCATTACCATCGCATGGGGTCAGGTGGCTACCTCAAAGCCCGGCCGATGTGGGACAAAACTGAGCAGGACCTGAATGCTAAAGGGGTCGAACCAGAGACATTGCACTGGCCAGACCGTTGTAGGACTTGGTTCTTTGGGGCTAGTGGAACATTGGACCCTGAAACAGGGGAGTGCTGCTGGACGGACGAGCAACATGCAACACCCGCCACGAAGCTTCGGAAAGCAATCAACGAAGTGCAGGAAGGGAAGGTCGTCCCCGAGAGAGAGAACGACGAGCTCACAAGGGCCCTCGGGAATCCTGAGCAACCTGGACGAACACGAGGCACGCCAGGCTCCGTTGCATGGAAGGTTGTATTTCCCGATGCAGGCGGTTACAAAACCCAAGAGAGGAGGAGGAAAGTGGAGTAGAGCGAACTGCAGGAGCTTAAGGCAAGGGTAAGAAAGCTAGAGGAACGAGATGTTGAGAACCAGCAGCTGCAAGATACTGCCCAAGATGCTACCCCAGAAGCTACCCCGCCATCTCAGGGGAGAAGCAGCGTGGCTTCCACCGAGCTCGTTCATCAGTCTGACTTGACAGGTCCTAACTATCTCGTGGATTCTATCACGGATTCACACCAGTGCCACGTTATGACGCAATGGGATCAACTCAAAGTCAAGGCGGCTGTCGACTCTGTGTTCCCTCCTTCACCCGGAGCAACTTTTCACTGCCGTCCGATTCCACAAGGCTATGCTGTTGTGATGGTGGACAAAATAACGGAGGGATTTGTGGAGCTCCGGCTTGACCATCCTACAGGTGATGGGGAGACTCAGATGGGTCTTGCTATGCATACTCCGTGTCTATGGCGGAAGGAGCACATCAAGCTTTTGAACTTCACAGCTCCTGCTGGTCAGCTGGGCACTCCGCCTGCTCCTCCTCCTTCGGCGAGTCATCAGGGCACTCCGCCTCCTGCTCTAGCGCGTGAGGGCGGCAGTACTTCGCCTTCTTCTCCGCCTACTCCGGCGCGTCCGAGCAGCCCGCCTCCTCCTTCGCCGCCTCGTAAGCGACGGCGGAACACAGATGCCACTGCTCCGGCTGCTCAGGCGCGTCGTAGCAGTCCGCCTCCGGCTGCTCCGCCTCTTCAACACGAAAGAAGACAGCCGCAGCCGCTCCGGCTGCTCCGGCGTCTAGCATTACAACCAGAGGCGGGAGGCTAGGAGAACAAACAAAAGGGAAACAAATTCCCTAGCTTGGCGAACAAGCGAAGCAATGGCGCCCCCTGCTCAATGTGTCTAGCGATATTGTCGCTAATCTTCCGGGGGTGTTGCATGGTCCCAATCCTGCAGATTACATGACCGACGATGATGCAATGATTTTTAGAACAATGGAGGTGGACACAGTAAGATTCAAGCACGGGAAGCCTCTCGTCAGACCTGGTACTTCTTTAACAACGATGATGCAATGATTCCATGATTGGTACATGGACATCTGCAGGAAGTCTGGAAAAAATACTTTGTCGCTATCGGTTAAAGAGGAGCACGACCTCGTTGGAATTGATGTGTTGTTAGTTGCATATGAGGAGTTCTTCCAGTTTTTCAATCAAAAGGCCCTCGATAAAACAATCATCACTTGCTACTGTCTGTAAGTACTACTTCTCTATAATTAGTTAAGTCTCTATATATAGCTCAGCTCTTTTATTGCATGTATATAACTATATATAATTATCCTCACTATATTATGCAGATTGGAGATCGCCGAATTGAAAAAAAGACAAGTAGGTGATATTGGGTTCATTAACACAAATCTCATGGATGAATGGAGTGTTAAATATGATGCCAGAGAAACCGAGGCCAAGTTGCTCGCATCGTTACGTCGAAATCAAAACAAAGCTACAATACTCTTTCCTTACAACTTCAAGTGAGTGTTACTGTCTTCTGCATATTCAGTTTCCCTTATTACTCGAGGTTATAGTAATATAATTGATGAGTTATGCATGCATGCGCTGCTTCCACTTTATTGTGCTAGAGATTAAGCTTGAGCAGGGACTAGTAACCGTCATAGACTCCAAACAAAAAAATCCAGAGGAGTATGCGACCATGACTAAAATGCTCGAGAAGTAAGTTCAATCGATCATTATCGCACCATATCGGCAACTTTGTTCATTTCCTCATATCAAGTAATTGTTTTCTTTGTCTGGCAGGGTTTGGAAAAAGTTCACCGCACAAGCTCCAGGACTGCCGGCGCAACTACGATTTGACCACCCGAATGTAAATACTAGCTACTACCTAGTTCCGCGCATCTCCCATTGATTCTAGCTAGTTTCATCAATACTATTGACCATGCTTGCTTATCAGTTTGATTGACCTCTATTTCTTATAAAGTGGTTATGGTAGGAACACGGGAATGATTTTTGTGGATACTACATTTGCGAGTTCATACACCACACCACCTGTGAGCGGGGCTACTCTAAACAACAATATGAAGTGCTTAAGCAATAATATTCACAATTTTATTTTGTTACCATCATTTGTGTTCAGTTTCATTCATATATATATGTATTGACTCCCTTCTTGAAATTAGATGTGGCAGACGCGGGATGAACTCCTACCACAAGATCGCATACAAGCAATTCAAGAGGAATTAGCGGGATTCTTTCTTGACCACGTCATCGACAAACACGAAGAATACCATGTGGAAATTGAGTTCAGATGTTAGAGGACGTAAGAGATCTTATATTGTAGTGTCGGATAGATATATGAAAACTTGTTGTTCGACCAATCTATCGGAGAAGGAGAGGTCGATCACTTCTCTCTGTGTATATGTTCATGACGATCTTCTGTACTTAATGGTTTCCTTCATTTGCTAACTAGCTAGCTAGCGTGTCGAGTCTATATGTAGCGTCGACCAAGCACAGAGATAAGAGAGAACACTCATCTCTATTAGCGAGCTAACACAATATATGAAACCCCTAAATTAACTCTACAACACCCCCCCCCCCTTTCAAAAAAAAACCCAGCGCCTTTTGGTCCCAGTTGGTGGCACCAACCGGGACAAAAGGCCCCCCTACCTGGGCAAGCCGCTCCGGCCACGTGGAGCCCCATTTGTCCTGGTTCCTGTTCGAACCGGGACTAAAAGTATAGGGCTTTAGTGACGACCCTTTAGTCTCGGTTCGGGAACCGGAACAAATGGCCCTCACGAACCGGTTCGAATGGCCCTTTTTCTATTAGTGGGGCCACCTGTTCTAGTGGTAACGCACTATCATAGGGTATTTTCTCTTGTATGAACATTATGATTTTTTGAACACAGTACAAACGCACTTGAGATTTTACGAAGTCATCATAGGCGCCTCATAGTCGTCGAGGTGAACGTCTCCTCCCATTGAATTCACATCACCGAAAATGCTGAAATAAATTCAGGATAAATGCGAGCACCAGAACTTGAATCCTGATAGGCTGAGGATACCACAATCCACCTAACCATCCAGCCAGAGATTGGTTCGCGTACGAACAATATGGTTACAGTGTGTATCTTGCTGGGTCAGTCTTTGGAGAGGTCTTGATGGACTCGATCAATACCTAAAAAGGTTAGTAATTGGTAGGTTATAGTAATAAATACTCAGTGATACCCAATACACCCGTACGAGAGCTTGGCTTGTGGCTCGTTGGGAAGCATACGATAAATTTTAGTGATGTCTAAGAATTTGTGGGCTTATTGAGTGAGTTGTTGCCAGTTATCCTGAAGAGGAGCGTCCATTCGATCTTCATCTTGAGAACCGAGTTATCGGACTTGGACACTTGGCTAGGGAACCAACTAGTGACACTGGGAATATCGAATCCATTTTTTGTCCTAGAGTCACCGAGTGATCTGAGGCCCTGTTTGGTTCATAATTCCTATGACTTTTTTTAGTCCCAACTAAAAAGTCCCTAGTCCCTAAAAAGTTTCTCTCTGTTTGTTTTCAGGGACTAAAAAGTCACTAGTCCCTCCCTAGAGGTTGTTAAATGACCATGTTATACCTAATATACAAAAAAATAATAACCAAACAACACCATGGGGCGGCGGGGCAATGGGTGGAGGGAGGGGTATTGTTGAAAAAGTCTCAAAAAGTTCCAAAAAAGACTCTTTGAGAGTCTTCTTCATTTAGTCCCAAAAAGCAACTTTTAGTCCCTAATAGTCCCTTCTGTTTGGCTAAAAGTCTCTAAAAGAGACTTTTTTTAGTCCCTCCACCAAAAAGTCCCTGGAAACAAACACCCCCTGAGACTCGAGGGGGCTGATCATTGAAGCCCACACCTCGGGGACAGACTATGTCCGAGCGGATGTGCCTGAAGAAGGACCGAGTGTTGCGGAAATCCATTTTGGCTCTGGGGTTCAGATGGTCCTGAAATCTGAACCGCCAGTTATCCTCGCGATCTGGGTCAGGTACTGTATTCTGGGATGTATTCGTGTTTGGCAATTGAGTACTCTACAGTGTAATGGCCCAAAAAAGAGTTAAATATACTAGGGGTGCCTCAACTTGTTCGGCGCGGTCAGTTTGTTGCCTAAAGTTGTAAAATACATAAAACTAGTGCTCGAACTTGTCTGGATCCACTATTAGAAAAAGGGCCGCTAGTGGCGCACCTGTTTTCGCTACTAATGGCGCACTACAGGTGCGCCACTAGCACCACGCCATTAGATTTTTTTTCTAATGGCACACCTGTGGTGCGCCATTAGTATCTGGTATACTAATGGCGCACCGCTGGTGCGCCATTAGAATAGCCCACGGTACGTCATTAGTATCTGGTATACTAATGGCGCATCACATAGAAGTGCGCCATTAGTAACAATATTTTTTCATTTTTTTTAGAATTTATTTATATTTTTTTTTCAACTTTTTTTTTCGTTTTTTTCTTAATCTCAGTTCACTATGGCCTAATCTTGGGTCAATATGCTTAATCTCAGGTCAAATCGCATTCCGTGGTCAAACTTCCCGAAAGGTCACCCATGCTCACACTACTCCAGCCCAAGCATGCTTAACTTCAGAGTTCTATCCAACCCCAGCAACAGCTCATTTCACAGGCACTTATTGATATATCTAACATATCAATCCTATTATACCTTGTTGACGTCTAGGACTTTGTTCATGTTCGTGACTATGATGAAATTTTGAAAAATATTTCAAACTTCGCAGTCATATTACGTATCATGTTTTGAAAAAAAATTCAAAACCAAATTTTTTTCTTTTACTACTGGCGCACCACATCCACGGTGCGCCACTAGTAAGTTTGAATTTTTTTGAATTTTTTTGCCTCTAGATCTTGAAAGCCCCGTAACTTTTTTTTTGTTAGGTTTTTGGAGATTTTGAAAATGTTTAACGGGGTTCCAGAGAGATTTTTCGAGTAGATGATTTTTCATATAAAAAACTTTTTCATCCGAGTTCGTATGCAAAAGTTATGCCCATTTTACAAATTTCTAGAGAGATTTTGCAAATAAAGTCGAAATTCATATTTATAAATTTTCCCAACAACTAGACCACATATCACATGGGAAACTTATTTTCTTTTATTTTTTTGACATTTCCATCATTTTGTTTTATTTTTTTAAAACTGAAAAGGCGATCCATGGGGGGGGGGGCTGCATTCGGTGTTGGGGCAAGTTAGTAATGGCGCACCGTGGGGTGGTGCGCCATTACTAGTTAAACTAGTAATGACACACCACACCCACGGTGCGCCATTACTAGTTTTGAAAAAAAATTGATATTTTTTTGAAAAAAACTTAGTACTGGCGCACTAATGGACAGTGCGCCATTACTAGTTAAAACTAGTAATGGCGCACCGAGACATAGTGCGCCATTAGTAACAAATATTTTTTATTTATTTTTTTACTTTTTCTTCAAAACTACTAACGGCGCACGGCTGATGTGGTGTGCCATTAGTATGTCAACTAGTAATGGCGCACTATACAACGGTGCGCCATTAGTAACAATTTTTTTTATTTTTTTAAAACTACTAATGGCGCACCAGGCACCAGGTGCGCCATTAAAATATAGTAATGGCGCACCACATGACAGGTGCGCCATTAGTGCCCATTCCATCTATAGCTTTTTTGTAGTAGTGGATATCTAAATACGGTGCCTCCTTCCGTATCCAGGCGTATGCTATGCCAGCATGGCGTGACAGCATGGCGGTGGCCCGCATGTAAGTGGCTGAGAGCAGGGGAGGAGCTGGGTAGCCTACGCGTGAGGAATCGCCTCATATTTTATTTAATCATTTATCAAAAGCCAACAATAAAAATAAATTGCTTGATTTAGAATCCATGCTGAGATCTCACGGTCGCAGATTGCATTATACGCATCCACCACGACAAAATATGCACAATGAAATTTCACGAGGTCGAACTATATATATACGGTGTTGCTGTGCAAAAGGTAACTTGGGAGCACGGGCATATTGTGCCTGTTTCTCTTAAGTCAAATTGGATTTTTACAACTAAAAAACAAATCCAAAATCTTTTATACGTGCACTCATAGAAGTGTAATATATTGTGCGAATTTTCATCAAAATTCACATTTGTATGTGAGAGATACCAAAAGATACATACTCCCTCCGTTCCAAAATAGATGACTAAACTTTGTACTAACTTTAATATAAAATTGGGTCATTTATTTTGGAACGGAGGGAGTCCATGAAATTTTTTGCTTGTTAGTTGGCTGGAGTTTTGTCTTTATTGCAGGGCACAATGTAACATAATTTCGCACAAAATTTGACGGTCAGAGCACATGCATACGTCTCTGGCGTGAAAAAATGTTGAACTTTTAAGTGACAGTTTTTAACCTTAAAAAAACATGCCCAGTGGCCACCGGGCCCTGAAAATCGGCTTCGGCTGCTATGTACCTCGTCAAGCTATTCTTTTATATATGGTACTCGTTTGGGTCCACACAAGTTTTATTTTTATTTTTCAAGTTTGTTTTTAATTTTTTGTCTTTGATATTGTTTTTACCTTTTGAAAGAAGAAATGCAAGAAAAAGTTACAACTGCCATAAACTTAAAAGAAAGCGCTAGTGCATTTCATGTTTTTGGAAAATGTTTCACATGTATTCAAAATTTATTATGTGTTTTCTAAATTCGTCAGGTTCAACATGTTTTGGAATATGTTAATCGAGTATTAAAACATTGTTGTGTAAAATTGTCCTTACAATTCTACAAACACGGTTGACATGTTTTGATACATTTCTAGGATTTAATATTATTGCACAGTAATTTTCATATATGTTGAATAATTTCAAAAAATACAATGCTGTCAATTCTTTTGATAATTTTGTACTTCAGAAATACAATGAAGATACACCATAATCATGTATCCTTATGGTCCGGAGTGAAGATATATAAATTTACACAATAATCTTAAATATTTGTTGAAAAATCTTTATCCACAGAATTTTTTTAAAGTTAACTTTACCTCTTCAAAGTACACAATGAAAAGATAATAAATAAATAAATATACACAATAACTGCGTATCGATAATTATTGTATTTTTTACATGGGAAATTTGCGTGCCATAAAAGTGGAATTCAGAAAAAGTAAAAAAAAAACCAATGGATTACGCATCAGAGAAATTGCAAAGGAACACGTGGAATTGATCTACATAATTTTCTAGCTATTTCACGTGCCATAATTTTCTAACGTCACCATCAGAGAAATTACCAGATAGTTTGCCCACATGGGCAGATGGTGACGTTTGGTAACCAGGAGGTGCAGGTTCTAAACACCGTCATGGAGATTTTTTTTCATGTTATTTATCTCTAGCATACACTATATTTGAGGGCTTTCCTACATATTTTTAAAAATAAAATACAAGGGATGTTCCTGCAAAATAATTCCTCCCTGCACGTATCCACTTACATGTGGGCCACTGCCATGCTGGCACTTCACATGGGCAGGGCGTATGTTTGAATACGAAAGGAGGTACCGCATTTGCACGACTAGATAAGTTCGGGCACCGGTTTTATGTATTTTGCAACTTTAGGCACCAAACTGATCGTGCAGGACAAGTTTAGGCACCTCCGGTGTATTTAACTCCCCCCAAAAATAAGGACGTGGCTAGAGAGCACTGCGGCGCTCGTTTGTTGCCTGGAGCGCACATCCTTATATATTAATTGCATGTCCTTGTGTCCAACTGTGTATACTAGAAAAAAAATTATTTGGGCACACCCCATACTCACATGGCTATCGGTGGAATCAGCCTAAATTCTGTCCGTGCATTTATGTAGGAGTTCAAAAAGTTGTAAATGCCATAACTTTTGATTCAATCATCGATATTCAGTTCCGTTTTCACTGTCAGATTTCTATCGACGAGTTCTTCAAAACTAGATCCTATATGAGTAGGTTTTGTCAAACTTTTCTTAAGAGCAACTTTGGGTGCAATGGAGGCAACTATAGTGTTATAGGGAAGCAACTTTTCTTTTTGGCCTAGTAGGACTGACTATTTGGATGGTTTGCGTAAAAAAATGAGAAAAATAACACAAAACATAAGGCAACTTTGGTGCTACATACAAAGCAATTTCACTGCAATGTGTGTATCTTTGAATTTTGCTAACATTACCCCAACTTGCATATCAAGACTGCTCAATTTCCTATTGTTTATGGTCAGTTCTTACACTTGATGTTCAATTGCCTATACATGCTATAAATTGCCTACCATTGATGTATAGTTTCCTTCTATTGGTAATTAGTTGCCTACAATTGTTACACAGTTGCCTAACTTTCGAAAATACTTGCCTACAATACTAAGAAGTGGCCAAGATTCACCATCATGTTGCCTATCATAACTAACAATAGTAGACACAAAAGCATCATGCATATATGACTTCATAGTATTATAGCCAATTTATAAAAATGATATACTAGCGTGAACAATAGGCAATTTAGAGGTACTGGTGAGGAAGTTAGGAGAAAATTACACAAACTTAACTAGGACACTGAATGTAGTGAAGTTGTCTGCTTTTAGCACTAAAGTTGCCTCCTGTAGAAACAAAGTTGTGATGTTATCTACCTGTATTTCGAAGTTGTTTTCTATCATTAGTTAGATGCTTATTGTTGCTAATTAGTTATTTTTAATGCAGTGAAGTTGCTTCTGTTTAGCACTAAACTTGCCTCATCTATCATCAAAGTTGCTTTGAAAAAATATTAAAAAACATATCCATGTGGAGTTTAGTTATGAAAAGCTCGTTGCGACCTGACTAGCCAACTCATGTGTGTTTTCCATCATTATATCTGAAAATTTCAATAATTTTTATAGGCAACTCGACCAAAAATTAAGAATTTGTGTAGGTTTATAGGAAATTGTCTGCTCCGCCCCCGCTATGAAACTTCTAATAACCCCCTATGAAGCTTCTCATCTAATACCCGCAACCTGATTAGCCAACAACCATGCGCTCAGTAGCTTTGGCAAGTTAGGTCCCCTGATGGACAACTTTCATACTATTTTAGGCAATAGCGGATCACCCGTATGAAAGCTTCATAACGATCTCGCCAACTTGGTTTCTGAGGCAAACAACTAAAAAACCATGTTATACAACTTCCCAGTTTACGGTGAGCAACTTTCACAGTATGGTAGGCAACAAAACTATGTAACCACCTATACACATGGTGCAATTCTTCTAGCATTGAAGTCGCTCATGTTTAGCACGAAGCTTGCCTCATCTAGTATCAAAATTGTTTTTTTTAAATCATCAAAATATATTCATATGAGATCTATTTTTGAAGAGCTCATCACGAAGAACCCCGCGGTGAAAACAGATCATCATTCGGACACACGGTGTGAAAGTTACAGTTTATTGAATTTTCTTGTACCAGAATTAATGCACGTTACGTCATTGCTGGGTTGACACGGTTGGTCGGACGAGGTGAAAAAAAATCAACATATTGTAGTTAAAGAATCTTTCCATATATAGAATAAGTGGATGGACAGTTTAGCAAATCTGTAACCAGTCGGTTGCATTGTTCGTTCCATGAGCGTGCGCTTGAGTGCCCGAAAAAATGCAGCTGCACTTTTAAGTGTTTAGGAAAAAATAATACCCTACGCCCGTCAGACGGAGCCACGCGGTTCATGCATGCTTTGCGTTACCTTCGCAACAAGTACGGCGCAAGGCAACATCAATCTGTCCACGGCGGAGGCGACCAGCACCCACCTACCCATCTTCCCAATCTGAATAATCCCCAATAGCACGAGACATCCGGCGTGAGTTTTTTTTTAGAAAAGGAGGAGGACCCCCGGCCTCTGCATCTTGACAATGCATGCGACACTTTATTAATAATTCACATAAGATCTTACAAGTCATAAAATAATAAGACTAAAGCCACCATCTAGGCAACATTTGTCGCTACTTCTATCCAGTTGATGAAGGGATGCTGATAGTCTGGGCCTAATACCAAACAGACCTCGCAGCCAAACCTATCATCTAAGACCTAAGGTCCTAACCAGGACAACTGCCGGGTATAGGGCACCCACCAGTCCGACGCACTTCTCAACCAGGACGCCAACCGGGTATGAGGCCGCCACAGCCACATGCCACCAATCCATCTTCAGTACTGTACTGCCGCATCAACCTTGCCCGGTCTAGCTGCCGTTGACGCCACCACGACACCAGACAGCGCCACCTCCCTGCGCGAGTCCATCTCCATGCATCGTACGTCGATTCTCCACGGCACCATGCGTCGAGATCCGCCGCCAGCGATGTGTAAGCTGAAGCACCGCTCCACCAAAAAAGCCTTCCACTGGTCCCTCGGTCCATGTACACTTCCACGAATGACGCCCCCAAGAGGGATACGACACCATAGCGCCGCCTTCATCTGATCTACTGATTTAGGGTTTCCTCCGGAGGTAGCATAGAGTGGCCTTGAACTTCTCCATGATCATGCCTTCAAGAAAGGATCCAGGCCGCCGCCGCCTGACGGCCATGGCACCACCACGGTGCCTACAGCCAGCGCCGCCAGGCCCACCTCGCTTGCCTGTAGATGCACACCGAAACCGCCGGCCCGCCCAAGCCCATCTGGGCAAGACCAGATTGGTGATCTCGGCCGCCGCCACAGGGGCGACTCCGCCGTGGGGAGGTTGCGCCTCCGTTGACGCCTCCATCACGCATGTCATAGGGAGCCCGCCGATCCTTGCTGCCGGATCTCCGCCAAACGATGTGCCGCTGCCGCCCGGAAAAATCGCCACCACCGCGTGAGGGATAAGGCCCT
Organism: Triticum dicoccoides; assembly: GCF_002162155.2. NCBI lineage: Eukaryota > Viridiplantae > Streptophyta > Magnoliopsida > Poales > Poaceae > Triticum > Triticum dicoccoides. Next base: position 43,855,105 of record NC_041381.1, on the reverse strand, counting down.
GCTGCCGCCATCATAGGCCAGGCTTCGCCGATGAGGCCTCAGGCGGCGGCTGGAGGGAGGAGGCAAGGGGAGGGGGCCTAGGGCCGGCGGCGCGATCGCCCCCCGTGTCGTGCCCACATCCGGCGTGAGTGCAGTGTGTTCTATGTAATGGCTCCCACCTACCCATCTTCCCACCGTCGACTGTCAATGAGTTTGTGCAACATGTGGACTATCCAGGAACTCGTTTTGCTGAGACATGTTTTTTGTCCTCACCCCCACGTCTTGGCATAGTAGCAATTTCTGCACAGTCCAGCGGTTCAATCAGTTCTTGTACTGTTGGTACAGCTCGGCCACGCCCGTCAACGGACCACACTGACCCCTTGACGTCCATCTGCACCCCTCCTAGCTGACCCAACTCGCTGGCTATGGACGTGCAGCGCAGGGGCTGTATTATTACAGGCCTTTCCAGGATCTGTATTTGGGATTGAATATTAGAGCATCTCCAACAGTGGCTGCAAAAAGCGCGCACGGTAAAAGGAGGTTTTAGCATGTGTTTTCGTGATGGCGGGAAACTCAGGCGCGCGGAAAAAGATCGTGCGCGCGCGGAAAAGCGACCGGGCGAGCGCTACTTTTGACGTGCGTCGTCCGACGTGCTTTATAAATGCAGTGCCCACCACGCGCCCTCCAACCACACTCCATCCACGCGCCCTCTGCCGCTCTCTCCCCGCTCCCTCTGCCGCTTTCTCGCCTCGCTGCCGACGCGCCACCATATGCCGCGGCGCCGCTGGGGAGTTTCGGGCTACCGTGGCATCCGCGCGCGCCCCTCCAGCGCCTTCTCCACCGAGATCTGGCAGGCGTGTGGGTTGTTGTCCGGCGGCGGCGCTTCCTCCAGGGCTGGCGGGGGGTCGCGGTCTCCTGGTGGTAGTGTGATGGGCTGTGGGCAAAGGAGTGTGCACCGTGCCGGCGGCACTGGCTGTCCTCACGCGCCAAGTTCTGGCGCTCGACTAGGTCTAGCAACGGATGTGACCTCATCGATGGGCTCTGGGCACGCGGCAGCGGCGCCTAGGCCGGTGGTTCTCGACCACGGGAGGTTATGGTGGGGAGTGTTGCCGGCTCTGGTCCAGATCTGACCGGTGG
>NC_041381.1:43839939-43853680 GCF_002162155.2 Triticum dicoccoides | reverse complement strand
CGGCGGAGGCTGGCGAGGCCGTGGGATGTCACTGTGGCGGCCCGGTGTCCTACCGGTGTTGCTATATTCCTTGGTGGTTGGGGGAGGCTGCGTCGCAGCCACGGCTAGAGGCGATTCTATTGTCGGCTCACCCACGGGTGGCCCTTGTGGGCGTTGTATGAGGTCTTCGATGGAAACAGGTGTTGGCTGGTCCAGCGCCTCCCACCGATTGGCGGGTGATCGGTCCTACTGTTTGCGGTGCCGGGCGGGGAGACGTGGCTGGACGTCACATGGGATGGTGTTCGAAGTGGTGGCAGGAGGATGGGTGGCGCCGACGAGGTTGGCACACCCGTCGCCAGCAGGGGTGCCGAACATTCACGTGGTCCGCTCCTACCTCACCGCTTCCCTGGTCTAGTGGCTCAAGGTCCCGGTCAGCTTTGGTCTTCATGGCTTCCCATCTCCGTCTGTAGTCAGGGCATGTCAGCCAGGCTTGGCCTGGACCCGTGGTTGGTGTCGGTGTCAAAACCGGCGGATCTCGGGTAGGGGGTCCCGAACTGTGCGTCTAAGACTAATGGTAACAGGAGGCTGGGGACACAATGTTTACCCAGGTTCGGGCCCTCTCGATGGAGGTAATACCCTACTTCCTGCTTGATTGATCTTGATGATATGAGTATTACAAGAGTTGATCTACCATGAGATCATAGAGGCTAAACCCTAAAAGCTTGCCTATGATTCTGATTGTTGTTATCCTACGGACTAAACCCTCCGGTTTATATAGACACCGGAAGAGGCTAGGGTTACATAGAGTCGGTTACAGAGAAGAAGATCTAACATCGGAATCGCCAAGCTTGCCTTACACGCAAAGGAGAGTCCCATCCGGACACGGGACAAAGTCTTCAATCTTGTATCTTCATAGTCCAACAGTCCGACCAAAGTATATAGTCCGGCTGTTCGGATGCTCCCTAATCCAGGACTCTCCGAATACTCCATAGAATATTTTGAACAGGAGAATTGTGTCCGGCTCTGCAAAATAATTTCCACATACCACCGTAGAGATCATAGTTTTTCACGAATCTAATCTGCTGACAATTTTTCACAGCGTGTCCTCACGCCGCGGCCCGGTTTATCACGAACCGTTTTTTCCAGCCTGACACTACACGTATTACAAGGCGGATTTATTGGCACGTCTTGTCGAAGTAGATATTGTGTCCCCTTTATTGCAGGATTCTCATCAACAGACCCGTCTACAAGGCAGGCAAAAGTGGCCGACCGCACAGGGCCCCCAAATTTTTGAGGCCCCCAAATCACTTGATATGTGTAGGCTTAATTAGAGAAGGAAAAGCCAGGAGCGGAACTTCGAGTGCCCAGCCGTCCATCACCTATCGATCGCGCGCTTCGCCCGTTCGCAATTTGCCTATTGCCTCGATCGCGTGCCGCCTTTGCCCTAGTGCGCCGCTGCAGACGAGCGATCAAGGCCCCCTGCGCCTGCCGACGGCTGATTCCTTTCCATCTGCTGGCCGCCGCCCGTACCGTAAGAAGATTTTGTTTAATCTCCAGTTTCACTTTCTACCTCAAATTCAGCACGCACGGTCAGATCTTCTGATGGGAGTTATTAATCCATGCATCACAGACTTGTTCGGCCTAATTTGTTTTCTCCATGTGAGTACGTGACAGTGTTATATGTTGTCAAATTTTAGGCTTTTTTTGTTCTGGAGAGACCTTGTAGGTTGTATAGCTATTTTCAACAATGTGCAATACACTAGTAGCATAACTGATAATTAATCAATTGTAGCATTATTTGTTATAATTTAGAAAGACAAATCATTAATAAATTGCTTTTTTGGTCTACAGCCCAAGGTTCTGACTTCACATGAATTGGTAGAATTGTTTTATGAAGATGGGTGCTCATACATCAATTTTTTTTACAAGTGAGGCAGTTTATTAATTTAGCGCTACATTTCCTCTTTCAGCACTCATGTTTGATATATTTCTAAATATTGCATGAAGTAACCCATATTTGTATGGAATGACACATATTAGAATTATTCGCAAAAAACACATATTAGATTTTATACAATTAAATAATAGTCTGATTGGATTATATTATTCTTTAGTTTGGGATTAAAAAAAATCATAGCCCCATTTAACATTTCGCACCGGGCCCCGAAAATCCTGGAGACAGCCCTGCTCATCAATATGGGTGTGGGTAACCCAACTACGCCCGTTGGTATGACTCCTTATTTTTAGGCAAGTCCCAAACGGTCACGCTGAGAACGCTTGGTATTCTTCCCCTTTATAGAGGGACTGAGGCCTGTCCCTTTCTTCCCACGCTTGCCCCTTTCCCACCTCGAGTTCCAACACCCAAAGCTCAGGCTTAAGCACTTCGGACCTTCAATTATGTCCAGATCCAACCTTCAAGGTCGTTGGATGGCCTCCTCTGTCACAGAGGAGGACATTAAGAAGCTCAGGGAGGCCAGTTATCTGACCGCTGAAATCGAGCACAGGCTTCCTGCCCAAGGGCAGGTCATCCCTACTCCCGAACCCAACGAGAGCGTTGTATTCGTTTCCCACTTCATCCGAGGCTTAGGCTTTAGTCTTGATCCCTTTGTGAGGGGGCTCATGTTCTATTACGGGCTAGATTTTCACGATCTTGCTCCGGATCCCATCCTTCACATCTCGTCGTTTATCGTCGTGTGCGAAGCCTTCCTCCACATCACCCCACACTTCGGTCCATGGTTCAAGACCTTCAATGTAAAGCCGAAGGTGATCGATGAGCGACACGCGGAGTGCGAAGACGCTATAATAAGCAAAAGCGCCGATGCTCCATGGCCAGAAGGTTCCTTCCCGGAGGTGTCTGATTTATGGCAACGGAGGTGGTTCTATATCACAGCTCCCCGAGGCACAAGGTGGGCGGCCGCCCCTGCCTTCCGCTCGGGCCCTCCGCCTCAACTGGCGTCCTGGGTCAATGAGGGACTAACCTAGGGGCCTGCTAGTGATGTAACGACACTGCAGAGCCGCATTCGGGATCTTGTTGAAAGGGATGTCAGCCTCATCAAAGTAATTCAGCTAATGCTAGTTCGACGGGTCCTGCTGTGCAAACGTCGACCCCTCCGAATGTGGGAGTTCAACCCAGAAGGACTGCGGACTATTCAGCACTTCTTCGGCATGACACTCGAAGGGATGTATCGGTTATTCTTCGGACCATGATTAAAGTGTCCGGACACCACCGAGGATGCAGGCTTGAACTGCAATTGTTCAAATACCCAAGTAAGTAACTTTGCAACCAAACACACTGTTCATGTTTATCATAACTTTATTCTGAAACCTATCCGCGGCCAGGATTGGCTAAGGAAGGCGGAGAGGATCAGGTGTCCGCCCCTCTTCCCGAAGGTTTGACGAATACGGTACTAACCCGGATGCTTAAACATGCACCCTATCAAGTGCCATCGGGGAAGGACGAAGGGAAGAGCAGAGAAGCCGAGAGCGGGCTTCACACATTGTACATCCAAACCGGGGGAATTAACGTCTCCACGAAGGAGGATAATCGGGGAGGTGAATCTCAGGTCCCCCCCCCCCCCGCGGGAAGAAAAGGGCTGCCTCCGAAGATCTGGAACCCCGCAAACGGGCCAGCCTTTCACCGAGCTTTAAGTGGATTAAAAGTATTTTAATAAATATATACTGCTTTTCCTCCGAGAGTAATAACCAAGATCTATCTCTTGCAGTCCGGCTTGTAGCCCTTCTCAACAGAGTTCGTCTTCAGGAGATCTTCTTCCGGAGATGATGGAGAGTGAAACTCCACCTGCCTCCCCGCCCCACGGAGCGGGCGACCCCGAAGTGTCGTCATGGAGGATTCCGGATCCATCATGGCCAGAAGTTAACGCTTTGGCCACCCGAAGCTCGGAGTGTTCGGCCCCCAAGGAGGGCAATAGGAAGAGTCCGAGACTGTCCGGCACTCAGCCGGACACACTGACGGGCGTTCTGGAGCGAGCTGCTCTCTCAGAGGCTCACCATACTTTAATGGGTACGGTGTTTGAGAAGATTTCATCTGCCAAAAGCGGGTTGAATGAAGCTTCTACGAGCCTGCTCAAAGGCTTTGAGGTACACCACGAAATACATAATCTTTCGGTTGTACCGCACACGCTAGGTGTGCTCCGTATAGATAGTAGCCCCTGGGACTCTATTTGCCAGCCCTAGGCGGCAAACGGAGGATCATACTCCCAAGTAATGATCACACTGTATTATGTGCAGATGGCTAAGGGTCCGGCGGTTGACCGGACTACTGACTTCACCAAATTGAGGCGACGACTTGATGTGGCGCATGCCGACATCGCGCTTGTGAACAAGCGGCCTGACGAGTCACAGGGTATGTGTTTTCTTTTGGATTATCAGCAAATATCAAGAGGAGCATGATGCTAATATCTATAATATGTTGTGGCTGCAGATGGGGCTGCTGTCATGGAGTCCCTAAGGGCGGAACTTGCCTTAGCCAAGGAACAAGCCAGGATAAGCAATGCAGCAGCCCTGAAGGCGTCCGAAGAGTTAAGAGCCGAACAGGCGGCTCATCGCCGGAGCGAGTATAAAATAGCCGAGATGGCTGTGGAGCTGAAAGATACCGCCGGCCGATATGAGCTCCTTGGAAAGGAGAGCCAAGCAAAAGCAGCTGACCTGAAGAAGGCCTTGGATGCAGCCAAGGAAACACGCTATGAAGTCAGAGCTGTGCGGGAGGAGCTTCGACAAGCCGGAAATATCACAGCTGGGAGTTCCTATTTGTTGCGGATGAAGTTCGGAGATCAAAAGTACGCTCCTCTAGATTAGTTATGGAGTGCTGCAGATGCGTATGCGGACCTAGCAAAAAGTACTGCTGATGGGACCAAGTTCTTCAAGGATCAAAAAGATCATGAGGTGGAAAGGTTGTTCTGTTCACAGTTCAGTGCTCCGACGCGTCGGCTACCGTTGAATGAAAGGATGGCCGCTTGGGCCGAGCTCCATAGGTTGTCCGGACTTGCAATGAGATCTGTCCTAGATCATCTTTGGCCGAAGGGACCAAGGCCGGACAGTTATTTTGGTTTAGTGCAACCATTCCTCGGTGTTGTGTCGCGTATCGACGCTGTGAAGAAGTCAGCGTGCATAGAAGGTGCGCAGATGGCTCTTGCCCGTGTTAAAACATATTGGGCAGATATGGAAGCCACCGGTATTGCAACCCAGAGTCCGACAGGAAGCCAGGACCCGACCGAGCACTATTTTGAGCAAGTCCTAGCAGGCGCCCGTTTAATAGAGGCTCAGTGCTCGAAGAGTATCATGTTCAAGTGACAAGTCTTTCGATTGTAAAAACAATGCTATTTTAATTATAAAGGTTGTGTTTATACTTTTGCCCGAAAGTATTGTAGTGCCTCCTGTGCGGCCGTTTATGTATGTATATAACCTGAAAGTTTGCAGCCGTTGTCTTCAGCCACCACGCCTATAATGTGGGGGTGTTCGAAAAATATGTGTAATCACACTTGATCCAACATCTTGGTCCATTAAGGAAGTGATCGCACGTCGAACTAGGCAACCGGACTATATAGCTTTAACACTTTCACTTAGCCATAGGAGTTTGACGGTGGGGCTACTATATAGCCCCTGGTACTTCCGCGTGTATCCGAATACGGTGCGCGTATGTACATGGCCGGGAAACGGTCCTTCCTTAATGCGGAGGAATCCCGAAGATTCCGATAAGTCCTTGAGTGGTTGACCAGTCTCTCGTTGTATCATGACAGTCAATTTTCGGCTTTCTCTACTGAGGTGGTCATCCGGAATAACCAAGGCACAATCGCAGTAGTTCTCCTTTGGCCACCTTAGCCGATAAAACGGAACGTAAGGCAACAAACCCAGGAGCAGGGCAAATCCAACATTTGACCAAAGACATGATTCAGAGCTGATGCATATAAGGCCAAACTCGCGACGCCGAACACTCCGAAGGTATTGGGCTGATGCATATATTGGGCTGAGTAACGCCCTCGATAATGAACCCGGTATTTCCAGGTACGTGCATTAATCTGTCATGGTGAAATGCCAATAACGCCAGTATCCCTCGTGGGTGTATTAAATACCCATGGGATGTCAAGCAACAAGAGACATTAAAGAAGGTTTACACAGGGGCTTAATCTAAAGAGAAACCTTTGAGCGGGGCCCTGCTGCACGTCTGCGCCTTTGTCTCTGTTGTGCCGTATCCTGGAAGGATGTAGCACGATTGTCATCTGCAAGAAGGGAAAAAACACCCAGGTAAAAGAGTCTGGTGTAATCGTGCGAGAAGTTGGTTATTATCAATGAAACATGAAAGTGCAATATATTGTTATATTAATAGGTTCAAGCCGAACCGTGGGCTTTATTACATGTTTGCAGCCCCTAGCACCACCTATGGGGGTATATCAATAGACCCCATCTCAGATTTATCTGGTTTATTACCACCGGTGGTGCACCGGACTTTTCTAACTGTGTCTGTGGTCTTGACGACCGATCATGTATTCTGGTTGGAGAGGCCGCTTAGTGTTCGACTGCTAGAGCCGCTACATATTCTTCCGCATGTAAAGAACGCTCTGTGTTTCTGCTAACTGTGATTACGCCACATGGACCGGGCATCTTGAGTTTGAGGTAGGCATAGTGCGGTACTGCGTTGAAGTGAGCGAAGGCCGCTCTTCCGAGTAGTGCGTGATAGCCGCTTCAGAATGGAGCGATGTCGAAGATTAATTCTTCGCTTCTGAAGTTGTCGGGAGAAACGAATATAACCTATAATACGAGGGAGCCTGTGAAGCGGGTCTCAACGCCTGATATTACTCCTTTAAAGGTAGTGTTACTTTGGTTGATTCTCGACGGGTCTATCCCCGTCTTGCGGACAGTGTCCTGATATATCAGATTAAGACTACTGCCGCCGTCCATAAGGACTCGAGTGAGATGCTATCCATCAATTATTGGGTCGAGCACCAAGGTAGCCGATCCTCCGTGTCGGATACTAGTAGGATGATCACTGCGATCAAAAGTGATCGGATAGGCCGACCAAGGGTTGAATTTGGGGGTGACGGGCTCTACAGCGTATACGTCTCTGAGTGCGCGCTTGCACCTTCTCTTCGGTATATGAGTTGCGTAGATCATATTCACTGTTTTGACTTCTGGTGGGAATTTTTTCTGTCCCCCAGTGTTCGGCTGGCGAGGCTCTTCCTGGTCCTCACTTGGTGTCTTCCTTCCTTTGTGTTCGGCGTTTAGCTTGCCGGCCTGCTTGAAGGCCCAACATTCTCTGTGAGTGTGATTTGCAGGTTTTTTTGGAGTGCCATGTATTTGACATAGTCTGTTCAGGACCTTGTTCAGGCTGGATGGTCTATCTTTGCCGCCTTTAAATGGCTTCTTCCGTTGACCGGGTCGAGAGCCCCTGAATCCGGCGTTGACCGCCGTGTTGTCCGGACTCTCTTCAATGTTTCGACGCTTGTTTTTATTGTGTCGTGGCTTCCCTTGCCATCCCTAATTTCAGATGTGCCAGGGTCGCTGGTGACTCTACGGGCCAACCAGCTGTCCTCACCCGCACAAAAGTGGGTCATAAGGCTTGTTAGGGCCGCCATTGTCCTCGGCTTTTCTTGGCCGAGGTGTCTGGCGAGCCATTCGTCTCAGATACTGTGCTTGAAGCCCGCTAAGGCTTCGGCATCCGGACAATCAACAATTTGATTCTTCTTAGTGAGAAATCTGTTCCAAAGCTTACGGGCTCACTCTCCGGGTTGTTGTATTATGTGACTTAAATCATCTGCATCCGGAGGTCGGACATAGGTCCCTTAAAAATTGGCCCTCAAAGCATCCTCAAGTTCCTCCCAACTTCCAATTGAGTTTTCGAGGAGGCTTTTCAACCAATGTCGAGCTGGTCCTTTCAACTTGAGGGGCAGATATTTAATTGCATCGAGATCATCTCCGGGAGCCATGTGGATATGAAGGATAAAGTCCTCAATCCAGTCCCCAGGGTCTGTCGTTCCGTCGTATGCCTCTATATTCACGGGTTTGAATCCCTATGGAAATTCATGATCCAATACTTCATTGGTGAAGAATAGGGGGTGTTGGATGTGTCGTGGCATGCTTTCGACGGTTGTTGTGCTCGAGGTTGATTCCGAACTGGTATTTGATCAATATGATCATTTTGGTGGCCCTGATCTTGCGCCGGAACACGTCCTCTGGATCCATAGATGGACCTGGTCGCACCAACCTTTTTGTCCAGGAGCTCACGTAAATCGTGTGCTGGCTTGGGTGTAGCATCAGTAGCCGCTCTATCGTGGCCACGAGGTGGTCGGTCCCGCTGATCGGCCGTATTATTCTTCGGCGGAATGGGTCTATGGCCTCGTCGTCGAAATCCGGCAGCAGCTTGTGCTTTGGGTAGCTCTTTGTGTGGCGATCGTCGCCATATTTTTTCTTCAGTGTCTAGCACTTTGTTCCATCTGCGGTTAAGCGTATCATGCGCGGCCTTAAGCCTTTACTTCCGCTTCTTTAGGCTCCTGGCGGTGGCCATAAGCCTTCTGTGGAGGTTCTCTTGTTCCAAACGTTTTTCCGGAATGAAGAATGCATCGTCGTCCGGATTGTCCTCCTCTCTGGAGGCAGGTTGATGAGTTCTACCCTCGGGGTTGCCGTGATCGGACGTCTGCTCCAGGCTATGTTCAGCGTGCCCTGGCTCATCCGGCTCCATCGCTGGGTCCGTAGGGTCGTTGTTGCCTTTGAGTCGACCGGGGTGTCAATTTTTCTGGCGCTGTTATCGCTATTTTTACTATGGCTGGACTTAGAGCGGCGTCTGCGCTGTTGCTTTGGTTTTTTCCCGAGGGGATTATCCTCCATTGCATCCTTTTTGTCGCCGTTGTTCTCCTTGGGTGTATCCACCATGTATATATCATATGTTGAGGTGGCTGTCCAGCGCCGTGTGGGCGGTGGTTCTATATCATCTCCCGCATCAACGTCCATACCGTCGATGTCTTAGGAGTCGAAGTCAAGCGTGTCGGTTAAGTCATCGACAATGGCTATTAAGTGGGTGGTGGGTGGGCAGTGAATTTCTTCGTCGTCCGTATCCCACTCGAGCCGGACATAGTTCGGCCAAGAGTCTCCTGACAAAGAGAGAGACCTTAAAGAATTTAGCACATCACCGAAGGGTGAGTGCTGAAAGATATCTGTGGCGGTGAACTCCATGACCGGTACCCAATCAGATTCGATGGGCACTGATGCACGCAGTCTGGAACCTACGACCGGAGACAAGTCCGGGGGTTCGGTGACACATATTTCCTTAGAGGTGGAGTCTGCGTTTGGCTCCAACGCCGATGAGTGTGCGGCCTCCGTGGCAGGGTCCATCCACCCATCCTCGGATGGCACGATCTGCTCCAGATTGAAGTCCGGAGCTGCAGCAGGTGCGATATCCCGAATACTGTTCGATGGCAGATCTAAGTCATGCTCGTCGTGATCGTTCGACACTCCTGACGCGGGCCTGAACCAGTCGAAGATCAAGGCTCCGCGGATGTCGGTTGTGTAGTTCAAGTTTCCGAACCTGACCTGATGGCCAGGGGCGTAGCTGTCGATCTGCTCCAGCTGGGCAAGCGAGCTGGCCCGTAGTGTGAAGCCGCCGAATACGAAAATCTGTCCGGGGAGAAAAGTCTCACCCTGGACCGTACCGTTGTTGATGATTGAAGGAGCCATCAAGCCTCGTAGCGACGACACAGAGGAACTCTCAATGAAAGCACCAATGTCGGTGTCAAAACCGGTGGATCTCGGGTAGGGGGCCCCAAACTGTACGTCTAAGTCTAATGGTAACAGGAGGCTGGGGACACGATGTTTACCCAGGTTCGGGCCCTCTCGATGGAGGTAATACCCTACTTCTTGCTTGATTGATCTTGATGATATGAGTATTACAAGAGTTGATCTACCACGAGATCGTAGAGGCTAAACCCTAGAAGCTAGCCTGTGATTCTGATTGTTGTTGTCCTACGGACTAAACCCTCCGGTTTATATAGACACCGGAAGGGGCTAGGGTTACAGAGTCGGTTACAGAGAAGGAGATCTAACATCCAAATCGCCATGCTTGCCTTCCACGCAAAGGAGAGTCCCATCCAGACACGGGACGAAGTCTTCAATCTTGTACCTTCATAGTCCAACAGTCTGGCCAAAGTATATAGTCTGGCTGTCCGGATACCCCTAATCTAGGACTCCCTCAGTTGGCCTCTTGGACGTCAGGACTCTAGGGCGGCAGTCCTGGTGGTGGGGGCCGTGGTGCTCGTGGGCTGAGTCCACGGCTCAGGTGCGGGCTAGTGTCCATGGCCGCGTGGGAGGCATGGCGGCTGGTGCTTGTCGCTCGGTGGCTGTGATGCGGCTCTGTCCCCGGGATGAATCACTTCCAGTTCGGAGGCGGAGTGTACTTCCTAGGTGAAAACCGTGCCTAGCATGCCCAGGCCGACGAAGGCGACGTCCGTGGACGTCGTCATCTTCTTGAAGACTCAGCTGTGGCTGCTCTGTTTCTCTCTAGGTGCCCCGGATGAAAATCTCGATCCTTTGGATCGGGTGGTGGCAGCACTCCGGTGGCGTATCCTTCTTGAAGGCTACGCCTTGGGACTCATGGACCGACGGCTTGCAGCTTGGTTTCTTCTCGAGGGCTTGTTCCTGGTTGAGTGCTCCCTCGACTTCGTGTGGCCTAATGTGTATCTGTTGTGTACTTTGCATTGTTTTGGGAGTGTTGGCTGCTTCTTTGCACCTATGTGTCTTGCCCTTGGTGTGTTGGCGTGTGTGGTGGTGTGTTGTATCTCCAGCTGTAAGTTGGTTCGTGCTATATATATAAAACCGGGCTAAAGCCTTTTTCGTAATGATGTCTCCTTGATTATCATGTGTGACTTGTGGAGATTATCTGTTGATGACACATGATTTGCTGCCTTGTGGTGGACGATTCTGGTCCAGTTCGAAAGTGGGTTTTGATTTCCCACGATAGTGCAGTTGCAAGGCCAAGATGGTTATTGCAACATTTTGAGAGAAGACAATGATTTTTCCAACTTGTATTTCCATGCAAGGATGAGGGAAATTGTGTACCAATGAGATAATGAAACATGCGGTGTGCACATACATGTGTTCCTAGATGGTCGGTAGTCCAAGCATACGTCGGCTATAGACAAGCTCCCTCGTCTTTATTCCCAAATGTTATAGATTGTTTAGATTTAGAAGAAGAACATGATGACATGCTAGAGCAGCCCGTAGAAACTCCAAGAAGCTGGCAGAATATTTTTAAGACTCTACTAGTTGATCGAGGAGAATGTGAAGAGGCAGGAAAGTGATTTGTAAAATATCCGCCATTTCAAGCTACTCTTCCTTTCCCTATGTCTCCCATGTCTTGGCTTGAAACGGATTACCCTTGTGGAGAAACAAAATCTCATTCTCGAGGCTCGTGATCCCCTGATTCACTCACTCATGTTGCACTCCTCCAAGAACAGACCCCAGATTGTTGAGAAGGCTGTGCAATGCGTTGTGGCAAACTCAATTAATGGGCATGCTCCCTCACCATCCGTTCTTGTTTTCTTTCTCTCCTCCCACTTATATCATGACTAATTCAATAAGGGATTAGAGAAGGCAAGTAGTAGCTAGATACGCTTGAGCCACCCGAGGGAAGTAGAGATGGATCTGAAGGTGAGTGGGGAAAAAGTTTAGTGGTAAATGAGGACAGTATATATCACAGGAAGATGTGGAAAGTATATATCACGAGAAGATGTCTCAACTGGAACTACCATGTGAAGCAATTGGAAGAAGAAAGGAGAGAAGGCTAGGTAGAAGGCACCATTTCAGAAGGTGTGAAGAACGTGAATAGGTAGGACCGGAGGATACGTGGGTCATGGGGAGTGGATGGAGTTAAAATGTTGAAGCAGTATATTTCACATGACCATGCATATAAGCTCACTTCTCGCACATGGACATCGTACTCTTCTATCTTGTTAGGTATTATCTCCCACAAAGCCTCTAGCAACATCATAAACCTGATGCATGCATCTACCAATTCTATTTTATTTTGTTGTGTTCAATGGTGCCATTACTTCACCATAAATTTCTCCATTAGTGGTGCTCCGTTACTTTTGTTTGTTTTTCATTAACCATCACACTTTGGTATCGATGTTGGCGGCGGTGTTTTTGTACCACCGCCCAAATCCCGCGAGATCCACCAGAGACACACCTCCACATACACTCTGACGGTTCTAGACGCACCACCAAGATGTGGGCTTGGCAGGGAGAACCTTATTCCATCTTCAGGGAGTTGCCCCCGTCTCATCTTCCCAAACAAGACACAAACATTAGCAAAGAAACATATAAAAAATGAGCCCTCCCACTGACAAAGGGTGGGGATCCACCGCGCCCCATGGCTCTAATACCATAGGAGATGAGGCCGATAAGCGGCCTCGCCGACGGGAGATAGAAACCCTAGTCGCCTGTTCGCTTGGAGGAGGGGCAAAGGGGTAGGTCACTTTATTAATTTAAAGTCAGGCGCGTCTTGTGCCTTTTATCTAAAAAAAGAGTGGCACGGTGTAGCTTCAACATTTTTCCGAAACAAGGCAAAAGACCTGATATTTCATTAATTAAGAAGGAGCTGTAACAAAGTCTGAAGACAACAACTATACACTAGCGAATATAAAGCAACTACACACGGGGTAAAATTACGCCTAAACCTTGGGCACCCGCCAAAGCCCACAGTCCTTCCTCGTCCATGATCTTGTCCAAGAGAATCATTTAAGGCACGGAGACGTTCCAAAAGACCATAGCATTCCTCTTCTTCCAAAGTTCCCAAGAGATAAGCTTAAGGAGGGAGGCCATTCCTTTTCCGTTCGGCGAGCGCGCAAGGGCAATCTCAGTCCACTAGTGTCTTACCCTATTCATTGTCGCACAATTCTTGTCACAATGTCACCCAATCTGATCCTCGCCTTTATCACATTCCAAACCGCAATCGAATATCAGCATTGGAATAGAAGACGCCCGGCTGATTCCTGAACTTGGCTGCAAAAAGACACAAACCGCAACCACCCTCTCAGGTGTAGCCTATCCGCCGTCCAGACTCTATTGTGAATGATTAGCCAAGCAAAGAACTTGCATTTTGGGGCAGTCCACGCTTTACAGACAATCTTTAAAAGTGGTGTGGTGGTACCCACCCCACAAACTGCATCTAGTAGGCCAAGGACGTGGAGTAGGTGCCGCTCTCCATAAGTTTCCAAGTGATCATATCTTGTGTGTCGTGGTCGAGAATTACCCAGTCCAACCTCTCCCATAGGGTAGCAAACTCCTGAATGTGGCCGGTGGCAATGCCATTTGTCATGTCAATTTGTGATATCCAGTGGTCATCGATGAGGGCCTTCATCACAGAACAACCTTTCTTTTTCGAGATCTCATAGATTTTAGGCGCAATGTCCATTGGCCTTAGGCCATGAAGCCAAGAGATTGCATCAGGTCACATCATGTGTCTCACACCTTACTTGTGGATCTGTCATGTTATTTCAGTGTCAAACAACAAGGTCTCGGTTTGTGTTTGTTGTCAGAGATTACCACATTACATTGTTGTGACTATTTGTTATATCAACCATGAAAATGACTATTATTTCTTTCTTGCTTGCTATCCTAAAGACAGCGTCTAAGCATGACTTGGCTTGAAAGACAAGTATTCGCTCATAATATTACTTCTCCTTTGAATGCTCATAAGAAAAATCATAAATAATTTACACTGATTCTTTCAACTATGCACCTTGTTGCAGATTGGATG
>NC_041381.1:43836841-43838842 GCF_002162155.2 Triticum dicoccoides | reverse complement strand
GAGAGAGAGAGAGAGAGAGAGAGAGAGAGATTTAAGACATATCATAAGTTCATTTGTTGGGAGAATTTAGGAGTCATGTACCAAACCGTGTGAATGGGACTGAAACCCACATGAAGCTCGATGGTAGTCTCATTTGATGGCACATATAGCGAGGTTGGGCGATCGCCCTACCTTGATTTCCTGCAAAACGTTATATCTACGTATGTATATGCATAGGCCAGATTGATCGCTAATATTTTAAGGGAACTAAATCGCATCGTTGGAAAGGAAAAATGCAAAGGCATTGTGGTCTCTCTGTTGTTGAGCGAGACAGCTAGCAAGTGCTCACGCACGATTCAGTGGATGCCTTTGTTCGTTCGTGTACACGCACAACACGAGGTCATGACTCATGAAGAAGACCCACAAAGTCCAGATAGCAAGGGCTAAATTTTTAAAAAAGTTATATTTCAAAAAAACACAAAGTCATGACTCACGAACTCTACAGCAGCTAGCGGCGCTCGGCGTCTGCAGGTCAATGTACGCGACACACGACCTAGCGCTAGCTACTAGCACCAGCAGGAGGCAGCAGCGCTGCAGTGGCCACAGCCAACTGGACGGCAGCGATCAGCAACGGGCAAGATTTGGCGCATGATGCTACGGCGTTCTCAAAACAGGCAGCACGAGGCCTTTGGTCCTGGTTGGTGGCACCAATCGGTACCACAGGGTGGCATTGGTCCCGGTTGGTGGCACCAACCAATATGAATGCCCCCCTTTGGTACTGGCTGGTGCCACCAACCGGGACCAATGGCCTCTGCTTCTCGCCCTTTGGGTTGCTGAAATGAGACCTTTGGTCCCCGTTGGTGGCACCAACCGGTACCAAAGGGGGGCATTGGTCCCGGTTGGTGCCACGAACCGGGACCAAAGGTGTGCCTATATAACCAGGACTTGTAATTTTTCATTCACTTTCTCATTCTCCCGCCGCCGACGTCGCCCTCTGCCCCATCGCTCGCAGATGTCGCCGTCGTTGTCGCCGCCCGCGCCCCTCGCCACCGTCGCCTTCGCCCGCGCCCGTCGTCGCCGCCCCCGTCGTCACCCCGCGTCGTGGCCCTCACCTCACCGCGCCGCCCCGACACTGTCGCCGCCCCCGCATCGCCCCGACGCCGTCGCCGCCCCACGCCTCCGTTGCCTCGACGCCACCACCGCCCACAGTGAGCCCCCGCGCCCCTGCCCTGCCCCCTGCCTCCGCCGCCGCTGTATGATGTTTTCTTTTTAATGGATGTGATGCTTTTTTTATATATGTTCATGTATATATGTTGATGTATGGATATATGTATGATGTTTTTTTGCATATATGTTGATGTAATGTTTTTTTTTCTGCATATATATATATGATGTTTTTTTCATAGATGATCATATGAATTTTTTTTGTTCATAGATGATCATATATATGATGCATGCATGGATGTGGATGGAATATGATGTTTTATTGTACATAGAATATGATGTTTTTTTATTCATATATTTTTTTGTTCATGAGAGAGGCGGCCGGGGACATCGAGGAAGTTGTACTGTTTAGGGTTAGGGTCGTCGAGGAAGAAGGAAAATAAGAAAAAAAATAAAAGAGGAAGAAGGAAGAAGGAGAAGAAGAAGGAGAAGGGTTAGGGTCGTTGTCGTCGCCCGCGCCCCTCGCCACCGTCGCCTTCGCCCGCGCCCGTCGTCGCCGCCCCCGTCATCACCCCGCGTCTTCTTCTTCTTCTACTCTTTTCTTCTTTTTTTTTCTTCTTCTACTCTTTTCTTCTTCTTCTTCTTCTTCTTCTTCTTCTACTTCTTCTTCTTCTTCTTCTTCTTCTTCTTCTTCTTCTTCTTCTTCTTCTTCTTCTTCTTCTTCTTCTTCTTCTTCTTCTTCTTCTTCTTCTTCTTCTTCTTCTTCTTCTTATTCTTATTCTTCTTCTTATTCTTATTCTTATTCTTCTTCTTATTCTTATTCTTCTTCTTCTTCTTATTCTTCTTCTTTTTTTTTTC
>NC_041381.1:43828899-43836645 GCF_002162155.2 Triticum dicoccoides | reverse complement strand
TTTTCTTCTTCTACTCTTTTCTTCTTCTTCTTCTTCTTATTCTTATTCTTCTTCTTCTTATTCTTCTTCTTCTTATTCTTCTTCTTCTTCTTCTTCTTCTTCGAGAACGAGGGTATCGAGGATCGCCTAGGGGTCGAGGGTTGGAAACTAGGCTAGAGGGTCGCGAGGGTCACAGAGGGGTCGAGGGTCGTCGAGGCCCTTCGAGGTTCAAGGGTTTGAGGGTCGAGGGTTCGAGGGGTCGAGGATCGCCAAGGGGCCGAGAGGTTCCCTAGTGTCAACGTATTGAAGAAATCCATGGCTTCATCATTAGCCGGAAGTAACCGGGGCATGATGGTACGAAGTTCTCCAAAGTTATTCTGGAACGGAGTCCCGGATAGGATAATCCGCCTTTTGGTACAAATTTCAGCAAAGGCCTTCCAAATAGCGATATTCGGAAAGCTCTTGCTGTGCTTTGTACCAAAAAGCGAATTATCCTATCTGGGATTCCGTTCCAAAATAACTTTGGAGAGCTTCATACCATCATGCGCCTGTTACTTTCGCCTAATGATGAAAACATGGTTTTGTTGAATCCTTTGACACTAGCCAAACGTGACATGAGGGGGTCGTGGGTTAGGAATTAGGGTAGAGGGTCGTGGATCGCTGTGCAGTCGAGGGTCGTGAACTAGATAGGGTTGAGGGTCGAGGATCGCCGAGGGGTCGAGAGGTTGCCTAGTGTCAAAGTATTGAAGAAATCCATGGCTTCATCATTAGCCGGAAGTAACCGGGGCATGATGGTACAAAGTTCTCCAAAGTTATTCTGGAACGGAGTCCCGATAGGATAATCCGCCTTTTCGTACAAATTTCAGCAAAGGCCTTCCAAATAGCGATATTCAGAAAGCTCTTTCTGTACTTTGTACCAAAAAGCGAATTATCCTATCTGGGATTCCGTTCCAAAATAACTTTGGAGAGCTTCATACCATCATGCGCCTGTTACTTTCTCCTAATGATGAAGACATGGTTTTGTTGAATCCTTTGACACTAGACAAACATGACATGAGGGGGTCGAGGGTCGGGAACTAGGGTAGAGGGTCATGGATCGCCGAGCGATTGAGGGTCGTGAACTAGCTAGGGTCGAGGGTCGAGGATCGCCGAGCGGTCGAGAGGTTGCCTAGTGTCAAAGTATTGAAGAAATCCATGGTTTCATCATTAGCCGGAAGTAACCAGGGCATGATGGTACGAAGTTCTCCAAAGTTATTCTAAAACAGACTCCCAGATAGGATGATCCTCCTTTTGGTACAAATTTTAGCAAAGGCCTTCCAAATAGCGATCTTCGGAAAGCTCTTGCTGTACTTTGTAACAAAAAGCGAATTATCCTATCTGGGATTCTGTTCCAAAATAACTTTGGAGAGCTTCATACCATCATGTGCCTGTTACTTTCGCCTAATGATGAAGACATGGTTTTGTTGAATCCCTTGACACTAGACAAACGTGACATGAGGGGGTCGAGGGTCGGGAACTAGGGTAGAGGGTCGTTGATCACCGAGCGGTCGAGGATTGTGAACTACCTAGGGTCGAGGGTCATGAACTACGTAGGGTCGATGGTCAAGGATCGCCGAGGGGTCGCGAGGTTGCCTAGTGCCAAAGTATTGAAGAAATCCATGGATTCATCATTAGCCAGAAGTAACCGGGGCATGATGGTACGAAGTTCTCCAAAGTTATTCTGGAACAGAGTCCCGGATACGATAATCCACCTTTTGGTACAAATTTCAGCAAAGGTCTTCCAAGTAGCGATATTAGGAAAGCTCTTGCTGTACTTTGTACCAAAAAGCGAATTATCCGGTCAGGGATTTCGTTCCAAAATAACTTTGGAGAGCTTCATACCATTATGCGCGTGTTACTTTCGCCTAATGATGAAGACATGATTTTGTTGAATCCTATGACACTAGACAAACGTGCCATGAGGGGATCGAGGGTCGGGAACTAGGGTAGAGGGTCGTGGATAGCCGAGTGGTCGAGGGTCGTGAACTAGCTAGAGTCGAGGGTCGTCGAGGGGTCGAGGGTCGAGGGTCGTCGAGGGGTCGATATACCCCATCTCCAATAACTTTGACATCAGGGGGGGTCGATATACCCCCTCCTCGATAACATTTTTTTCTATGTATATGTCATCATTGTCGATATACCCCCTCTCCGATAACTTCGACATGAGGGGGGGGGGGGTTGATATACCCGCTCCTCGATAACATTTTTTTCTATGTATATGTCGTCGTTGTCGATATACCCCCTCCCCGATAACTTCGATATATCCATCTCTCATGTTTTGTATATTAATTGCCATGTTGTAATATTTGCAGAAACTATGGATCATCAAAGAGACTTTGATCAAGAAGAGATATTGGGGGACATAATCCGCGATGGAGGTGATGTAGTCTTGTCGTTTCTCAACGGCATCAACTAAGGTCTGCAAGGAGAGGAAGCAGGCTGCGGTGATCAATCAATGGAGGAGGTTCATGATCGTGATTGTGGCTCCGACGACCGTGATGACGGCTCCGGTGACCAAACGGAGTCGGGATCAGCTGTTGCAAAGTCCGGCAAGGTATATATATTAATTACACTACGGGAAATAGATAATTTGCCGTCAGGAGGCGTCTTTGCCGTCAGCTTTTTGTCGGGCAGACGGCAAAGAAAGGGTTTGCCGTCATCAGCAGACGGCAAAGAGACACTGACAGCAAAATAGACTTTGCTATCTGCGAAAGAAAACACAGACGGCAAAGAGCTCACTTTGCCGTCTGCAAAAGACAACACAGACAACAAAGAATCATTGCCATCTGTGTTTGTTTTAACAGACGGCAAAGAATATTTGCCGTCTTTGTTTTTTTGGCAGACGACAAAGTGAGCTCTTTGCCGTCTGTGCTTTGTTCTGCAGACGGCAAAGAGAAAGCACAACATACGGATCGATCACGCGGATCAATGACATGGCAAGATCTTAGACGTACATCCCCACCCACCAGGCCGTCTAGGCGCACACCCCACTCACCCATGAAGCACGCACCCCCAGGGCAGCACCCACGTGCCCCACCCCTGCCACACGTCTCTCTTTCTCTCCATTATCCTTATCCCCACCGCACGTCTCTCTTTCTCTCGTTTCTGTCCTCCTCGATCCAAAAGCACATCGGCCGGCGCCCGTCACCACCTCCACCCCGAACCCCGGCGAACACCACGCCCTCCAGTCCTGGCCTCGCCGGCCACCACTGTGCCGAGCGGCCGCGGCCACTTCCCCATTCGTCCCCAGCGCCGTCGGCCCCGGCTACTTCCCCCTTCACTACTAGCCCCGTCGGCCCCAGCCACTCCCCCGTCGCCACGGTAGGCCCGCCGGCGCCCGCGCACCACCTCGCTGGCCTCCATCTCGTCGGCCGGCCCCGGCCTTGGTGGCCGTCATCTCGCCCGCATGCCTCGGCCTCATTGCCCGCCGGCCCCGGCCTCGTCGCTCCCGGCGGCCTCCGCGTCCCGTCGCTCCTCGCCCCCAGCAGCCTCTGCGCCCCGTCGCCCCCGTCGGCCTCGAGCGACCCCGACCACCTTATCCCCGTAGGCCTTTGCCAGCCTCGACCCCGGGCATCCATGGTGGCGTAAGTGTGCTTTGTTTTTGGAGAAAGAAAGAAGAAGGGAGAGGGGCATGGTTGCTGGTTTCTGCTGCTCCGGCGACCACAGGCATAGGGGATGCTCGCAGGGAAGGAGCTGGCGTCGATTGAACTCAAAATGGCTGTGTGCTGGATCTTGGGCAGCTATTGTGAAATATTCGATGTATTCTGTTTTGCCCTAGATCAACAAGTGATGATGTATTCTGTGTAAATATAGTAACTTTGTATTGTGAAACTTGTTCATTCATCATTGACTCTTAGAACAAAGTGTCGATCAATACTGTGGTGTTCATCGTTGTCCGTTAGTTCCTTGTAGGCTTTGCATATGGACTGTTGGTTTAGATTATTTTAATAGGAACAATTATTTGTTGTCTATGATTTTATGACGCTCACGGCAAAAGAGCACTTTGCTGTCTCTGATTTTGTGAGGCTGACGGCAAAGGAACTCTCCTTTGCCATCTGTTACCAAATCGGCTGACGGCAAACGAGCTTTTTTTTGCCGTTTGTTATTAAATCGCCAGACGGCAAAACATCAGTTTGGCTGACGGCAAAGACTTTCCCGTCTTCCCGATAAAAAGCTGACGGCAAAATACTCTTTGCCGACTTTGGCTTTGCCGTCACACTTTGCCGTCAGCTGGCTGACGGCAAAATCTTTGCCGTCTGTATTTCAGCCTTTGCCGTCTGTACTTGCCTGACGTCAAATTGTCTAATTCATGTAGTGTTAAACCTGTGCTGACTAGCTAACTGATGCATTAATTGTTTTGGTATGTACATATATTAACTCTTCTTTCTTCTTTTATATAGCCCTCCGGATCAATCAATACTTCAGTAAAGAAACGAGGCCCGAAGAAAAAGTTGCGCCCAGATGAAAGGTTCACGATGACAGAAATCATGCGCGATGGCCAACCGATTAAACCCCTCCAGACCAAGGAAGTGTTTTCTGCTCAGTGCGGGGTTATTGTTAGGGACATGATCCCGATCAGCATCGAGTTGTGGAATGAGTCTAAGAAGGAAGAGCTTCTTCGAGTTTCTTTTGTCGAAGATAGACAGAAAGAAGATCTTTGGAAAACGTTGAAGGTAAATTTCACCCTACCAGAAGAGGAGGATCCGGAGAATCCAGTTATAGAGCCATTGATCAAGTCCTCTGCTCTGAAGAAGATGGCAGATCTATTTAGAAGGTGAAAGAATGAGTTGAAAACAATGTATGTCGACCAAGACAAGACTCCAGAATTCACCGGCCGATTTGAGAAGATAAGAGATCACTGGCCCGCATTTGTGGCCAACAAGACATGGAAGAGGAGTAAGAAGATGTCAGCGACTAACAAGATAAATGCTACAAAGAAGGAGCATTACCATCGCATGGGGTCAGGTGGCTACCTCAAAGCCTGGCCGATGTGGGACAAAACTGAGCAGGACCTGAATGCTAAAGGGGTCGAACCAGAGACATTGCACTGGCCAGACCGTTGTAGGACTTGGTTCTTTGGGGCTAGTGGAACATTGGACCCTGAAACAGGGGAGTGCTGCTGGACGGACGAGTAACATGCAACACCCGCCACGAAGCTTCGGAAAGCAATCAACGAAGTGCATGAAGGGAAGGTCGTCCCCGAGAGAGAGAACGACGAGCTCACAAGGGCCCTCGGGAATCCTGAGCAACCTGGACGAACACGAGGCACGCCAGGCTCCGTTGCATGGAAGGTTGTATTTCCCGATGCAGGCGGTTACAAAACCCAAGAGAGGAGGAGGAAAGTGGAGTAGAGCGAACTGCAGGAGCTTAAGGCAAGGGTAAGAAAGCTAGAGGAACGAGATGTTGAGAACCAGCAGCTGCAAGATACTGCCCAAGATGCTACCCCAGAAGCTACCCCGCCATCTCAGGGGAGAAGCAGCGTGGCTTCCACCGAGCTCGTTCATCAGTCTGACTTGACAGGTCCTAACTATCTCGTGGATTCTATCACGGATTCACACCAGTGCCACGTTATGACGCAATGGGATCAACTCAAAGTCAAGGCGGCTGTCGACTCTGTGTTCCCTCCTTCACCCGGAGCAACTTTTCACTGCCGTCCGATTCCACAAGGCTATGCTGTTGTGATGGTGGACAAAATAACGGAGGGATTTGTGGAGCTCCGGCTTGACCATCCTACAGGTGATGGGGAGACTCAGATGGGTCTTGCTATGCATACTCCGTGTCTATGGCGGAAGGAGCACATCAAGCTTTTGAACTTCACAGCTCCTGCTGGTCAGCTGGGCACTCCGCCTGCTCCTCCTCCTTCGGCGAGTCATCAGGGCACTCCGCCTCCTGCTCTAGCGCGTGAGGGCGGCAGTACTTCGCCTTCTTCTCCGCCTACTCCGGCGCGTCCGAGCAGCCCGCCTCCTCCTTCGCCGCCTCGTAAGCGACGGCGGAACACAGATGCCGCTGCTCCGGCTGCTCAGGCGCGTCGTAGCAGTCCGCCTCCGGCTGCTCCGCCTCTTCAACACGAAAGAAGACAGCCGCAGCTGCTCCGGCTGCTCCGGCGTCTAGCATTACAACCAGAGGCAGGAGGCTAGGAGAACAAACAAAAGGGAAACAAATTCCCTAGCTTGGCGAACAAGCGAAGCAATGGCGCCCCCTGCTCAATGTGTCTAGCGATATCGTCGCTAATCTTCCGGGGGTGTTGCATGGTCCCAATCCTGCAGATTACATGACCGACGATGATGCAATGATTTTTAGAACAATGGAGGTGGACACAGTAAGATTCAAGCACGGGAAGCCTCTCGTCAGACCTGGTACTTCTTTAACAACGATGATGCAATGATTCCATGATTGGTACATGGACATCTGTAGGAAGTCTGGAAAAAATACTTTGTCGCTATCGGTTAAAGAGGAGCACGACCTCGTTGGAATTGATGTGTTGTTAGTTGCATATGAGGAGTTCTTCCAGTTTTTCAATCAAAAGGCCCTCGATAAAACAATCATCACTTGCTACTGTCTGTAAGTACTACTTCTCTGTAATTAGTTAAGTCTCTATATATAGCTCAGCTCTTTTATTGCATGTATATAACTATATATAATTATCCTCACTATATTATGCAGATTGGAGATCGCCGAATTGAAAAAAAGACAAGTAGGTGATATTGGGTTCATTAACACAAATCTCATGGATGAATGGAGTGTTAAACATGATGCCAGAGAAACCGAGGCCAAGTTGCTCGCATCGTTACGTCGAAATCAAAACAAAGCTACAATACTCTTTCTTACAACTTCAAGTGAGTGTTACTGTCTTCTGCATATTCAGTTTCCCTTATTACTCGAGGTTATAGTAATATAATTGATGAGTTATGCATGCATGCGCTGCTTCCACTTTATTGTGCTAGAGATTAAGCTTGAGCAGGGACTAGTAACCGTCATAGACTCCAAACAAAAAAATCCAGAGGAGTATGCGACCATGACTAAAATGCTCGAGAAGTAAGTTCAATCGATCATTATCGCACCATATCGGCAACTTTGTTCATTTCCTCATATCAAGTAATTGTTTTCTTTGTCTGGCAGGGTTTGGAAAAAGTTCACCGCACAAGCTCCAGGACTGCCGGCGCAACTACGATTTGACCACCCGAATGTAAATACTAGCTACTACCTAGTTCCGCGCATCTCCCATTGATTCTAGCTAGTTTCATCAATACTATTTACCATGCTTGCTTATCAGTTTGATTGACCTCTATTTCTTATAAAGTGGTTATGGTAGGAACACGGGAATGATTTTTGTGGATACTACATTTGCGAGTTCATACACCACACCACCTGTGAGCGGGGCTACTCTAAACAACAATATGAAGTGCTTAAGCAATAATATTCACAATTTTATTTTGTTACCATCATTTGTGTTCAGTTTCATTCATATATATATGTATTGACTCCCTTCTTGAAATTAGATGTGGCAGACGCGGGATGAACTCCTACCACAAGATCACATACAAGCAATTCAAGAGGAATTAGCGGGATTCTTTCTTGACCACGTCATCGACAAACACGAAGAATACCATGTGGAAATTGAGTTCAGATGTTAGAGGACGTAAGAGATCTTATATTGTAGTGTCGGATAGATATATGAAAACTTGTTGTTCGACCAATCTATCGGAGAAGGAGAGGTCGATCACTTCT
>NC_041381.1:43819263-43828533 GCF_002162155.2 Triticum dicoccoides | reverse complement strand
GCGCCTTTTGGTCCCGGTTGGTGGCACCAACCGGGACAAAAGGCCCCCCTACCTGGGCAAGCCGCTCCGGCCACGTGGAGCCCTATTTGTCCCGGTTCCTGTTCGAACCGGGACTAAAAGTATAGGGCTTTAGTGACGACCCTTTAGTCTCGGTTCGGGAACCGGAACAAATGGCCCTCACGAACTGGTTCGAATGGTCCTTTTTCTATTAGTGGGGCCACCTGTTCTAGTGGTAACGCACTATCATAGGGTATTTTCTCTTGTATGAACATTATGATTTTTTGAACACAGTACAAACGCACTTGAGATTTTACGAAGTCATCATAGGCGCCTCATAGTCGTCGAGGTGAACGTCTCCTCCCATTGAATTCACATCACCGAAAATGCTGAAATAAATTCAGGATAAATGCGAGCACCAGAACTTGAATCCTGATAGGCTGAGGATACCACAATCCACCTAACCATCCAGCCACAGATTGGTTCGCGTACGAACAATATGGTTACAGTGTGTATCTTGCTGGGTCAGTCTTTGGAGAGGTCTTGATGGACTCGATCAATACCTAAAAAGGTTAGTAATTGGTAGGTTATAGTAATAAATACTCAGTGATACCCAATACACCCGTACGAGAGCTTGGCTTGTGGCTCGTTGGGAAGCATACGATAAATTTTAGTGATGTCTAAGAATGTGTGGGCTTATTGAGTGAGTTGTTGCCAGTTATCCTGAAGAGGAGCGTCCATTCGATCTTCATCTTGAGAACCGAGCTATCGGACTTGGACACTTGGCTAGGGAACCAACTAGTGACACTGGGAATATCGAATCCATTTTTTGTCCTAGAGTCACCGAGTGATCGGAGGCCCTATTTGGTTCATAATTCCTATGACTTTTTTTAGTCCCAACTAAAAAGTCCTTAGTCCCTAAAAAGTTTCTCTCTGTTTGTTTTCAGGGACTAAAAAGTCACTAGTCCCTCCCTAGAGGTTGTTAAATGACCATGTTATACCTAATATACAAAAAAATAATAACCAAACAACACCATGGGGCGGCGGGGCAATGGGTGGAGGGAGGGGTATTGTTGAAAAAGTCTCAAAAAGTTTCAAAAAAGACTCTTTGAGAGTCTTCTTCATTTAGTCCCAAAAAGCAACTTTTAGTCCCTAATAGTCCCTTCTGTTTGGCTAAAAGTCTCTAAAGAGACTTTTTTAGTCCCTCCACCAAAAAGTCCCTGGAAACAAACACCCCCTGAGACTCGAGGGGGCTGATCATTGAAGCCCACACCTCGGGGACAGACTATGTCCGAGCGGATGTGCCTGAAGAAGGACCGAGTGTTGCGGAAATCCATTTTGGCTCTGGGGTTCAGATGGTCCTGAAATCTAAACCGCCAGTTATCCTCGCGATCTGGGTCAGGTACTATATTCTGGGATGTATTCGTGTTTGGCAATTGAGTACTCTACAGTGTAATGGCCCAAAAAAGAGTTAAATATACTAGGGGTGCCTCAACTTGTTCGGCGCGGTCAGTTTGTTGCCTAAAGTTGTAAAATACATAAAACTAGTGCTCGAACTTGTCTGGATCCACTATTAGAAAAAGGGCCGCTAGTGGCGCACCTGTTTTCGCTACTAATGGCGCACTACAGGTGCGCCACTAGCACCACGCCATTAGATTTTTTTTCTAATGGCATACATGTGGTGCGCCATTAGTATCTGGTATACTAATGGCGCACCGCTGGTGCGCCATTAGAATAGCCCACGGTACGTCATTAGTATCTGGTATACTAATGTCGCATCACATAGAAGTGCGCCATTAGTAACAATATTTTTTCATTTTTTTAGAATTTATTTATATTCTTTTTCAACTTTTTTTTTCGTTTTTTTCTTAATCTCAGTTCACTATGGCCTAATCTCGGGTCAATATGCTTAATCTCAGGTCAAATCGCATTCCGTGGTCAAACTTCCCGAAAGGTCACCCATGCTCACACTACTCCAGCCCAAGCATGCTTAACTTCAGAGTTCTATCCAACCCCAGCAACAGCTCATTTCACAGGCACTTATTGATATATCTAACATATCAATCCTATTATACCTTGTTGACGTCTAGGACTTTGTTCATGTTCGTGACTATGATGAAATTTTGAAAAATATTTCAAACTTCCCGGTCATATTACGTATCATGTTTTGAAAAAAAATTCAAAACCAATTTTTTTCTTTTACTACTGGCGCACCACATCCACGGTGCGCCACTAGTAAGTTTGAATTTTTTTGAATTTTTTTGCCTCTAGATCTTGAAAGCCCCGTAACTTTTTTTTGTTAGGTTTTTGGAGATTTTGAAAATGTTTAACGGGGTTCCAGAGAGATTTTTCGAGTAGATGATTTTTCATATAAAAAACTTTTTCATCCGAGTTCGTATGCAAAACTTATGCCCATTTTACAAATTTCCAGAGAGATTTTGCAAATAAAGTCGAAATTCATATTTATAAATTTTCCCAACAACTAGACCACATATCACATGAGAAACTTATTTTCTTTTATTTTTTTGACATTTCCATCATTTTCTTTTATTTTTTTAAAACTGAAAAGGCGATCCATGGGGGGGGGGCTGCATTCGGTGTTGGGGCAAGTTAGTAATGGCGCACCGTGGGGTGGTGCGCCATTACTAGTTAAACTAGTAATGACACACCACACCCACGGTGCGCCATTACTAGTTTTGAAAAAAAATTGATATTTTTTTTAAAAAAACTTAGTACTGGCGCACCAATGGACAGTGCGCCATTACTAGTTAAAACTAGTAATGGCGCACCGAGACATAGTGCGCCATTAGTAACAAATATTTTTTTATTTATTTTTTTACTTTTTCTTCAAAACTATTAATGGCGCACGGCTGATGTGGTGTGCCATTACTATGTCAACTAGTAATGGCGCACTATACAACGGTGCGCCATTAGTAATAATTTTTTTTATTTTTTTAAAACTACTAATGGCGCACCAGACACCAGGTGCGCCATTAAAATATAGTAATGGCGCACCACATGATAGGTGCGCCATTAGTGCCCATTCCATCTATAGCTTTTTGTAGTAGTGGATATCTAAATACGGTGCCTCCTTCCGTATCCAGGCGTATGCTATGCCGGCATGGCGTGACAGCATGGCGGTGGCCCGCATGTAAGTGGCTGAGAGCAGGGGAGGAGCTGGGTAGCCTACGCGTGAGGAATCGCCTCATATTTTATTTAATCATTTATCAAAAGCCAACAATAAAATAAATTGCTTGATTTAGAATCCATGCTGAGATCTCACGGTCGCAGATTGCATTATACGCATCCACCACGCCAAAATATGCACAATGAAATTTCACGAGGTCGAACTATATATATACGGTGTTGCTGTGCAAAAGGTAACTTGGGAGCACGAGCATATTGTGCCTGTTTCTCTTAAGTCAAATTGGATTTTTACAACTAAAAAAAAAATCCAAAATCTTTTATACGTGCACTCATAGAAGTGTAATATATTGTGCGAATTTTCATCAAAATTCACATTTGTATGTGAGAGATACCAAAAGATACATACTCCCTCCGTTCCAAAATAGATGACTAAACTTTGTACTAACTTTAATATAAAATTAGGTCATTTATTTTGGAACGGAGGGAGTCCATGAAATTTTTTGCTTGTTATTTGGCTGGAATTTTGTCTTTATTGCAGGGCACAATGTAACATAATTTCGCACAAAATTTGACGGTCAGAGCACATGCATACGTCTCTGGCGTGAAAAAATGTTGAACTTTTAAGTGACAGTTTTTAACCTTAAAAAAACATGCCCAGTGGCCACCGTGCCCTGAAAATCGGCTTTGGCTGCTATGTACCTCGTCAAGCTATTCTTTTATATATGGTACTCGTTTGGGTCCACACAAGTTTTATTTTTATTTTTCAAGTTTGTTTTTAATTTTTTGTCTTTGATATTGTTTTTACCTTTTGAAAGAAGAAATGCAAGAAAAAGTTACAACTGCCATAAACTTAAAAGAAAGCGCTAGTGCATTTCATGTTTTTGGAAAATGTTTCACATGTATTCAAAATTTATAATGTGTTTTCTAAATTCATCAGGTTCAACATGTTTTGGAATATGTTAATCGAGTATTAAAACATTGTTGTGTAAAATTGTCCTTACAATTCTACAAACACGGTTGACATGTTTTGATACATTTCTAGGATTTAATATTATTGCACAGTAATTTTCATATATGTTGAATAATTTCAAAAAATACAATGCTGTCAATTCTTTTGATAATTTTGTACTTCAGAAATACAATGAAGATACACCATAATCATGTATCCTTATGGTCCGGAGTGAAGATATATAAATTTACACAATAATCTTAAATACTTGTTGAAAAATCTTTATCCACAGAATTTTTTTAAAGTTAACTTTACCTCTTCAAAGTACACAATGAAAAGATAATAAATAAATAAATATACACAATAACTGCGTATCGATAATTATTGTATTTTTTACATGGGAAATTTGTGTGCCATAAAAGTGGAATTCAGAAAAAAGTAAAAAAAAAACCAATGGATTACGCATCAGAGAAATTGCAAAGGACACGTGGAATTGATCTACATAATTTTCTAGCTATTTCACGTGCCATAATTTTCTAACGTCACCATCAGAGAAATTACCAGATAGTTTGCCCACATGGGCAGATGGTGACGTTTGGTAACCAGGAGGTGCAGGTTCTAAACACCGTCATGGAGATTTCTTTTCATGTTATTTATCTCTAGCATACACTATATTTGAGGGCTTTCCTACATATTTTTTAAAAATAAAATACAAGGGATGTTCCTGCAAAATAATTCCTCCCTGCACGTATCCACTTACATGTGGGCCACTGCCATGCTGGCACTTCACATGGGCAGGGCGTATGTTTGAATACGAAAGGAGGTACCGCATTTGCACGACTAGATAAGTTCGGGCACCGGTTTTATGTATTTTGCAACTTTAGGCACCAAACTGATCGTGCAGGACAAGTTTAGGCACCTCCGGTGTATTTAACTCCCCCCAAAAATAAGGACGTGACTAGAGAGCACCGCGGCGCTCGTTTGTTGCCTAGAGCGCACATCCGTATATATTAATTGCATGTCCTTGTGTCCAACTGTGTATACTAGAAAAAAAATTTATTTGGGCACACCCCATACTCACATGGCTATCGATGGAATCAGCCTAAATTCTGTCCGTGCATTTATGTAGGAGTTCAAAAAGTTGTAAATGCCATAACTTTTGATTCAATCATCGATATTCAGTTCCGTTTTCACTGTCAGATTTCTATCGACGAGTTCTTCAAAACTAGATCCTATATGAGTAGGTTTTGTCAAACTTTTCTTAAGAGCAACTTTGGGTGCAATGGAGGCAACTATAGTGTTATAGGGAAGCAACTTTTCTTTTTGGCCTAGTAGGACTGACTATTTGGATGGTTTGCGTAAAAAAATGAGAAAAATAACACAAAACATAAGGCAACTTTGGTGCTACATACAAAGCAATTTCACTGCAATGTGTGTATCTTTGAATTTTGCTAACATTACCCCAACTTGCATATCAAGACTGCTCAATTTCCTATTGTTTATGGTCAGTTCTTACACTTGATGTTCAATTGCCTATACATGCTATAAATTGCCTACCATTGATGTATAGTTTCCTTCTATTGGTAATTAGTTGCCTACAATTGTTACACAGTTGCCTAACTTTCGAAAATACTTGCCTACAATACTAAGAAGTGGCCAAGATTCACCATCATGTTGCCTATCATAACTAACAATAGTAGACACAAAAGCATCATGCATATATGACTTCATAGTATTATAGCCAATTTATAAAAATGATATACTAGCGTGAACAATAGGCAATTTAGAGGTACTGGTGAGGAAGTTAGGAGAAAATTACACAAACTTAACTAGGACACTGAATGTAGTGAAGTTGTCTGCTTTTAGCACTAAAGTTGCCTCCTGTAGAAACAAAGTTGTGATGTTATCTACCTGTATTTCGAAGTTGTTTTCTATCATTAGTTAGATGCTTATTGTTGCTAATTAGTTATTTTTAATGCAGTGAAGTTGCTTCTGTTTAGCACTAAACTTGCCTCATCTATCATCAAAGTTGCTTTGAAAAAATATTAAAAAACATATCCATGTGGAGTTTAGTTATGAAAAGCTCATTGCGACCTGACTAGCCAACTCATGTGTGTTTTCCATCATTATATCTGAAAATTTCAATAATTTTTATAGGCAACTCGACCAAAAATTAAGAATTTGTGTAGGTTTATAGGAAATTGTCTGCTCCGCCCCCACTATGAAACTTCTAATAACCCCCTATGAAGCTTCTCATCTAATACCCGCAACCTGATTAGCCAACAACCATGCGCTCAGTAGCTTTGGCAAGTTAGGTCCCCTGATGGACAACTTTCATACTATTTTAGGCAATTGCGGATCACCCATATGAAAGCTTCATAACGATCTCGCCAACTTGGTTTCTGAGGCAAACAACTAAAAAACCATGTTATACAACTTCCCAGTTTACGGTGAGCAACTTTCACAGTATGGTAGGCAACAAAACTATGTAACCACCTATACACATGGTGCAATTCTTCTAGCATTGAAGTCGCTCATGTTTAGCACGAAGCTTGCCTCATCTAGTATCAAAATTGTTTTTTTTTAAATCATCAAAATATATTCATATGAGATCTATTTTTGAAGAGCTCATCACGAAGAACCCCGCGGTGAAAACAGATCATCATTCGGACACACGGTGTGAAAGTTACAGTTTATTGAATTTTCTTGTACCAGAATTAATGCACGTTACGTCATTGCTGGGTTGACACGGTTGGTCGGACGAGGTGAAAAAAAATAAACATATTGTAGTTAAAGAATCTTTCCATATATAGAATAAGTGGATGGACAGTTTAGCAAATCTGTAACCAGTCGGTTGCATTTTTCGTTCCATGAGCGTGCGCTTGAGTGCCCGAAAAAATGCAGCTGCACTTTTAAGTGTTTAGGAAAAAATAATACCCTACGCCCGTCAGACGGAGCCACGCGGTTCATGCATGCTTTGCGTTACCTTCGCAACAAGTACGGCGCAAGGCAACATCAATCTGTCCACGGCGGAGGCGACCAGCACCCACCTACCCATCTTCCCAATCTGAATAATCCCCAATAGCACGAGACATCCGGCGTGAGTTTTTTTTAGAAAAGGAGGAGGACCCCCGGCCTCTGCATCTTGACAATGCATGCGACACTTTATTAATAATTCACATAAGATCTTACAAAGTCATAAAATAATAAGACTAAAGCCACCATCTAGGCAACATTTGTCGCTACTTCTATCCAGTTGATGAAGGGATGCTGATAGTCTGGGCCTAATACCAAACAGACCTCGCAGCCAAACCTATCATCTAAGACCTAAGGTCCTAACCAGGACAACTGTCGGGTATAGGGCACCCACCAGTCCGACGCACTTCTCAACCAGGACGCCAGCCGGGTATGAGACCGCCGCAGCCACATGCCACCAATCCATCTTCAGTACTGTACTGCCGCATCAACCTTGCCCGGTCTAGCTGCCGTTGACGCCACCACGACACCAGACAGCGCCACCTCCCTGCGCGAGTCCATCTCCATGCATCGTACGTCGATTCTCCACGGCACCATGTGCCGAGATCCGCCGCCAGCGATGTGTAAGCTGAAGCACCGCTCCACCAAAAAAGCCTTCCACTGGTCCCTCGGTCCGTGTACACTTCCACGAATGACGCCCCCAAGAGGGATACGACACCATAGCGCCGCCTTCATCTGATCTACTGATTTAGGGTTTCCTCCGGAGGTAGCATAGAGTGGCCTTGAACTTCTCCATGATCATGCCTTCAAGAAAGGATCCAGGCCGCCGCCGCCTGACGGCCATGGCACCACCACGGTGCCTACAGCCAGCGCTGCCAGGCCCACCTCGCTTGCCTGTAGATGCACACCGAAACCGCCGGCCCGCCCAAGCCCATCTGGGCAAGACCAGATTGGTGATCTCGGCCGCCGCCACAGGGGAGACTCCGCCGTGGGGAGGTTGTGCCTCCGTTGACACCTCCATCACGCATGTCATAGGGAGCCCGCCGATCCTTGCTGCCGGATCTCCGCCAAACGATGTGCCGCTGCCGCCCGGAAAAATCGCCACCACCGCGTGAGGGATAAGGCCCTGCTGCCGCCATCATAGGCCAGGCTTCGCCGGTGAGGCCTCAGGCGGCGGCTGGAGGGAGGAGGCAAGGGGAGGGGGCCTAGGGCCGGCGGCGCGATCGCCCCCCGTGTCGTGCCTACATCCGGCGTGAGTGCAGTGTGTTCTATGTAATGGCTCCCACCTACCCATCTTCCCACCGTCGACTGTCAATGAGTTTGTGCAACATGTGGACTATCCAGGAACTCGTTTTGCTGAGACATGTTTTTTGTCCTCACCCCCACGTCTCCGCATAGTAGCAATTTCTACACGGTCCAGCAGTTCAATCAGTTCTTGTACTGTTGGTACAGCTCGGCCACGCCCGTCAACGGACCACACTGACCCCTTGACGTCCATCTGCACCCCTCCTAGCTGACCCAACTCGCTGGCTATGGACGTGCAGCGCAGGGGCTGTATTATTACAGGCCTTTCCAGGATCTGTATTTGGGATTGAATATCAGGGCATCTCCAACAGTGGCTGCAAAAAGCGCGCACGGTAAAAGGAGGTTTTAGCATGTGTTTTCGTGATGGCGGGAAACTCAGGCGCGCGGAAAAAGATCGTGCGCGCGCGGAAAAGCGACCGGGCGAGCGCTACTTTTGACGTGCGTCGTCCGACGCGCTTTATAAATGCAGTGCCCACCACGCGCCCTCCAACCACACTCCATCCACGCGCCCTCTGCCGCTCTCTCCCCACTCCCTCTGCCGCTTTCTCGCCTCGCTGCCGACGCGCCACCATATGCCGCGGTGCCGCTGGGGAGTTTCGGGCTACCGTGGCATCCGCGCGCGCCCCTCCAGCGCCTTCTCCATCGAGATCTGGCAGGCGTGTGGGTTGTTGTCCGGCGGCGGCGCTTCCTCCAGGGCTGGCGGGGGGTCGCGGTCTCCTGGTGGTAGTGTGATGGGCTGTGGGCAAAGGAGTGTGCACCGTGCCGGCGGCACTGGCTGTCCTCACGCGCCAAGTTCTGGCGCTCGACTAGGTCTAGCAACGGATGTGACCTCATCGATGGGGTCTGGGCACGCGGCAGTGGCGCCTAGGCCGGTGGTTCTCGACCACGGGAGGTTA
>NC_041381.1:43815370-43818898 GCF_002162155.2 Triticum dicoccoides | reverse complement strand
GGAGGCTGGCGAGGCCGTGGGATGTCCCTGTGGCGGCCCGGTGTCCTACCGGTGTTGCTATATTCCTTGGTGGTTGGGGGAGGCTGCGTCGCAGCCACGGCTAGAGGCGATTCTATTGTTGGCTCACCCACGGGTGGCCCTTGTGGGCGTTGTATGAGGTCTTCGATGGAAACAGGTGTTGGCTGGTCCAGCGCCTCCCACCGATTGGCGGGTGATCGGTCCTACTGTTTGCGGTGCCGGGCGGGGAGACGTGGCTGGACGTCACATGGGATGGTGTTCGAAGTGGTGGCAGGAGGATGGGTGGCGCCGACGAGGTTGGCACACCCGTCGCCAGCAGGGGTGCCGAACATTCACGTGGTCCGCTCCTACCTCACCGCTTCCCTGGTCTAGTGGCTCAAGGTCCCGGTCAGCTTTGGTCTTCATGGCTTCCCATCTCCGTCTGTAGTCAGGGCATGTCAGCCAGGCTTGGCCTGGACCCGTGGTTGGTGTCGGTGTCAAAACCGGCGGATCTCGGGTAGGGGGTCCCGAACTGTGCGTCTAAGGCTAATGGTAACAGGAGGCTGGGGACACAATGTTTACCCAGGTTCGGGCCCTCTCGATGGAGGTAATACCCTACTTCCTGCTTGATTGATCTTGATGATATGAGTATTACAAGAGTTGATCTACCATGAGATCGTAGAGGCTAAACCCTAGAAGCTTGCCTATGATTCTGATTGTTGTTATCCTACGGACTAAACCCTCCGGTTTATATAGACACCGGAAGAGGCTAGGGTTACACAGAGTCGGTTACAGAGAAGAAGATCTAACATCGGAATCGCCAAGCTTGCCTTACACGCAAAGGAGAGTTCCATCCGGACACGGGACAAAGTCTTCAATCTTGTATCTTCATAGTCCAACAGTCCGACCAAAGTATATAGTCCGGCTGTTCGGATGCTCCCTAATCCAGGACTCTCCGAATACTCCATAGAATATTTTGAACAGGAGAATTGTGTCCGGCTCTGCAAAATAATTTCCACATACCACCGTAGAGATCATAGTTTTTCACGAATCTAATCTGCTGACAATTTTTCACAGCGTGTCCTCACGCCGCGGCCCGGTTTATCACGAACCGTTTTTCTCAGTCTGACACTACACGTATTACAAGGCGGATTTATTGGCACGTCTTGTCGAAGCAGATATTGTGTCCCCTTTATTGTAGGATTCTCATCAACAGACCCGTCTACAAGGCAGGCCAAAGTGGCCGACCGCACAGGGCCCCCAAATTTTTGAGGCCCCCAAATCACTTGATATGTGTAGGCTTAACTAGAGAACGAAAAGCCAGGAGCGGAACTTCGAGTGCCCAGCCGTCCATCACCTATCGATCGCGCGCTTCGCCCGTTCGCAATTTGCCTATTGCCTCGATCGCGTGCCGCCTTTGCCCTAGTGCGCCGCTGCAGACGAGCGATCAAGGCCCCCTGCGCCTGCCGACGGCTGATTCCTTTCCATCTGCTGGCCGCCGCCCGTACCGTAAATAGATTTTGTTTAATCTCCAGTTTCACTTTCTACCTCAAATTCAGCACGCACGGTCAGATCTTCTGATGGGATTTATTAATCCATGCATCACAGACTTGTTCGGCCTAATTTGTTTTCTCCATGTGAGTACGTGACAGTGTTATATGTTGTCAAATTTTAGGCTTTTTTTGTTCTGGAGAGACCTTGTTGGTTGTATAGCTATTTTCAACAATGTGCAATACACTAGTAGCATAACTGATAATTAATCAATTGTAGCATTATTTGTTATAATTTAGAAAGACAAATCATTAATAAATTACTTTTTTGGTCTACAGCCCAAGGTTCTGACTTCACATGAATTGGTAGAATTGTTTTATGAAGATGGGTGCTCATACATCAATTTTTTTTACAAGTGAGGCAGTTTATTAATTTAGCGCTACATTTCCTCTTTCAGCACTCATGTTTGATATATTTCTAAATATTGCATGAAGTAACCCATATTTGTATGGAATGACACATATTAGAATTATTCGCAAAAAACACATATTAGATTTTATACAATTAAATAATAGTCTGATTGGATTATATTATTCTTTAGTTTGGGATTAAAAAAAATCATAGCCCCATTTAACATTTCGCACCGGGCCCCGAAAATCCTGGAGACAGCCCTGCTCATCAATATGGGTGTGGGTAACCCAACTACGCCCGTTGGTATGACTCCTTATTTTTAGGCAAGTCCCAAACGGTCACGCTGAGAACGCTTGGTATTCTTCCCCTTTACAGAGGGACTGAGGCCTGTCCCTTTCTTCCCACGCTTGCCCCTTTCCCACCTCGAGTTCCAACACCCAAAGCTCAGGCTTAAGCACTTCGGACCTTCAATTATGTCCAAATCCAACCTTCAAGGTCGTTGGATGGCCTCCTCTGTCACAGAGGAGGACATTAAGAAGCTCAGGGAGGCCAGGTATCTGACCGCTGAAATCGAGCACAGGCTTCCTGCCCAAGGGCAGGTCATCCCTACTCCCGAACCCAACGAGAGCGTTGTATTCGTTTCCCACTTCATCCGAGGCTTAGGCTTTAGTCTTGATCCCTTTGTGAGGGGGCTCATGTTCTATTACGGGCTAGATTTTCACGATCTTGCTCCGGATCCCATCCTTCACATCTCGTCGTTTATCGTCGTGTGCGAAGCCTTCCTCCACATCACCCCACACTGCGGTCTATGGCTCAAGACCTTCAATGTAAAGCCGAAGGTGATCGATGAGCGACACGCGGAGTGCGGAGACGCTATAATAAGCAAAAGCGCCGATGCTCCATGGCCAGAAGGTTCCTTCCCGGAGGTGTCTGATTTATGGCAACGGAGGTGGTTCTATATCACAGCTCCCCGAGGCACAAGGTGGGCGGCCGCCCCTGCCTTCCGCTCGGGCCCTCCGCCTCAACTGGCGTCCTGGGTCAATGAGGGACTAACCTAGGGGCCTGCTAGTGATGTAACGACACTGCAGAGCCGCATTCGGGATCTTGTTGAAAGGGATGTCAGCCTCATCAAAGTAATTCAGCTAATGCTAGTTCGACGGGTCCTGCCGTGCAAACGTCGACCCCTCCGAATGTGGGAGTTCAACCCAGAAGGACCGCGAACTATTCAGCACTTCTTCGGCATGACACTCGAAGGGATGTATCGGTTATTCTTCGGACCATGAATAAAGTGTCCGGACACCACCGAGGATGCGGGCTTGAACTGCAATTGTTCAAATACCCAAGTAAGTAACTTTGCAACCAAACACACTGTTCATGTTTATCATAACTTTATTCTGAAACCTATCCGCGGCCAGGATTGGCTAAGGAAGGCGGAGAGGATCAGGTGTCCGCCCCTCTTCCCGAAGGCTTGACGAATACGGTACTAACCCGGATGCTTAAACATGCACCCTATCAAGTGCCATCGGGGAAGGACGAAGGGAAGAGCAGAGAAGCCGAGAGCGGGCTTCACACATTGTACATCCAAACCGGGGGAATTAACGTCTCCACGAAGGAGGATAATCGGGGAGG
>NC_041381.1:43805103-43815271 GCF_002162155.2 Triticum dicoccoides | reverse complement strand
TGCCTCCGAAGATCTGGAAGCCCGCAAACGGGCCAGCCTTTCACCGAGCTTTAAGTGGATTAAAAGTATTTTAATAAATATATACTGCTTTTCCTCCGAGAGTAATAACCAAGATCTATCTCTTGCAGTCCGGCTTGTAGCCCTTCTCAACAGAGTTCGTCTTCGGGAGATCTTCTTCCGGAGATGATGGAGAGTGAAACTCCACCTGCCTCCCCTCCCCACGGAGCGGGCGACCCCGAAGTGTCGTCATGGAGGATTCCGGATCCATCATGGCCAGAAGTTAACGCTTTGGCCACCCGAAGCCCGGAGTGTTCGGCCCCCAAGGAGGGCAATAGGAAGAGTCCGAGACTGTCCGGCACTCAGCCGGACACACTGACGGGCGTTCTGGAGCGAGCTGCTCTCTCAGAGGCTCACCATACTTTAATGGGTACGGTGTTTGAGAAGATTTCATCTGCCAAAAGCGGGTTGAATGAAGCTTCTACGAGCCTGCTCAAAGGCTTTGAGGTACACCACGAAATACATAATCTTTCGGTTGTACCGCACACGCTAGGTGTGCTCCGTATAGATAGTAGCCCCTGGGACTCTATTTGCCAGCCCTAGGCGGCAAACGGAGGATCATACTCCCAAGTAATGATCACACTGTATTATGTGCAGATGGCTAAGGGTCCGGCGGTTGACCGGACTACTGACTTCACCAAATTGAGGCGACGGCTTGATGTGGCGCATGCCGACATCGCGCTTGTGAACAAGCGGCCTGACGAGTCACAGGGTATGTGTTTTCTTTTGGATTATCAGCAAATATCAAGAGGAGCATGATGCTAATATCTATAATATGTTGTGGCTGCAGATGGGGCTGATGTCGTGGAGTCCCTAAGGGCGGAACTTGCCTTAGCCAAGGAACAAGCCAGGATAAGCAATGCAGCAGCCCTGAAGGCGTCCAAAGAGTTAAGAGCCGAACAGGCGGCTCATCGCCGGAGCGAGTATAAAATAGCCGAGATGGCTGTGGAGCTGAAAGATACCGCCGGCCGGTATGAGCTCCTTGGAAAGGAGAGCCAAGCGAAAGCAGCTGACCTGAAGAAGGCCTTGGATGCAGCCAAGGAAACACGCTATGAAGTCAGAGCTGTGCGGGAGGAGCTTCGACAAGCCGGAAATATCACAGCTGGGAGTTCCTATTTGTTGCGGATGAAGTTCGGAGATCAAAAGTACGCTCCTCTAGATTAGTTATGGAGTGCTGCAGATGCGTATGCGGACCTGGCAAAAAGTACTGCTGATGGGACCAAGTTCTTCAAGGATCAAAAAGATCATGAGGTGGAAAGGTTGTTCTGGTCACAGTTCAGTGCTCCGACGCGTCGGCTACCGTTGAATGAAAGGATGGCCGCTTGGGCCGAGCTCCATAGGTTGTCCGGACTTGCAATGAGATCTGTCCTAGATCATCTTTGGCCGAAGGGACCAAGGACGGACAGTTATTTTGGTTTAGTGCAACCATTCCTCGGTGTTGTGTCGCGTATCGACGCTGTGAAGAAGTCAGCGTGCATAGAAGGTGCGCAGATGGCTCTTGCCCGTGTTAAAACATATTGGGCAGATATGGAAGCCACCGGTATTGCAATCCAGAGTCCGACAGGAAGCCAGGACCCGACCGAGCACTATTTTGAGCAAGTCCTAGCAGGCGCCCGTTTAATAGAGGCTCAGTGCTCGAAGAGTATCATGTTCGAGTGACAAGTCTTTCGATTGTAAAAACAATGCTATTTTAATTATAAAGGTTGTGTTTATACTTTTGCCCGAAAGTATTGTAGTGCCTCCTGTGCGGCCGTTTATGTATGTATATAACCTGAAAGTTTGCAGCCGTTGGCTTCAGCCACCACGCCTATAATGTGGGGGTGTTCGAAAAATATGTGTAATCACACTTGATCCAACATCTTGGTCCATTAAGGAAGTGATCGCACGTCGAACTAGGCAACCGGACTATATAGCTTTAACACTTTCACTTAGCCATAGGAGTTTGACGGTGGGGCTACTATATAGCCCCTGGTACTTCCGCGTGTATCCAAATACGGTGCGCGTATGTACATGGCCGGGAAACGGTCCTTCCTTAATGCGGAGGAATCCCGAAGATTCCGATAAGTCCTTGAGTGGTTGACCAGTCTCTCGCTGTATCATGACAGTCAATTTTCGGCTTTCTCTACTGAGGTGGTCATCCGGAATAACCAAGGCACAATCGCAGTAGTTCTCCTTTGGCCACCTTAGCCGATAAAACGGAACGTAAGGCAGCAAACCCAGGAGCAGGGCAAACCCAACATTTGACCAAAGACATGATTCAGAGCTGATGCATATAAGGCCAAACTCGCGACGCCGAACACTCCGAAGGTATTGGGCTGATGCATATATTGGGCTGAGTAACGCCCTCGATAATGAACCCGGTATTTCCAGGTACGTGCATTAATCTGTCATGGTGAAATGCCAATAACGCCAGTATCCCTCGTGGGTGTATTAAATACCCATGGGATGTCAAGCAACAAGAGACATTAAAGAAGGTTTACACAGGGGCTTAATCTAAAGAGAAACCTTTGAGCGGGGCCCTGCTGCACGTCTGCGCCTTTGTCTCCGTTGTGCCGTATCCTGGAAGGATGTAGCACGATTGTCATCTGCAAGAAGGGAAAAAACACCCAGGTAAAAGAGTCTGGTGTAATCGTGCGAGAAGTTGGTTATTATCAATGAAACATGAAAGTGCAATATATTGTTATATTAATAGGTTCAAGCCGAACCGTGGGCTTTATTACATGTTTGCAGCCCCTAGCACCACCTATGGGGGTATATCAATAGACCCCATCTCAGATTTATCTGGTTTATTACCACCGGTGGTGCACCGGACTTTTCTAACTGTGTCTGTGGTCTTGACGACCGATCATGTATTCTGGTTGGAGAGGCCGCTTAGTGTTCGGCTGCTAGAGCCGCTACATATTCTTCCGCATGTAAAGAACGCTCTATGTTTCTGCTAACTGTGATTACGCCACATGGACCGGGCATCTTGAGTTTGAGGTAGGCATAGTGCGGTACTGCGTTGAAGCGAGCGAAGGCCGCTCTTCCGAGTAGTGCGTGATAGCCGCTTCAGAATGGAGCGATGTCGAAGATTAATTCTTCGCTTCTGAAGTTGTCGGGAGAAACGAATATAACCTATAATACGAGGGAGCCTGTGAAGCGGGCCTCAATGCCTGATATTACTCCTTTAAAGGTAGTGTTACTTTGGTTGATTCTCGACGGGTCTATCCCCGTCTTGCGGACAGTGTCCTGATATATCAGATTAAGACTACTGCCGCCGTCCATAAGGACTCGAGTGAGATGGTATCCATCAATTATTGGGTCGAGCACCAAGGTAGCCGATCCTCCGTGTCGGATACTAGTAGGATGATCACTGCGATCAAAAGTGATCGGATAGGCCGACCAAGGGTTGAATTTGGGGGTGACGGGCTCTACAGCGTATACGTCTCTGAGTGCGCGCTTGCACCTTCTCTTCGGTATATGAGTTGCGTAGATCATATTCACTGTTTTGACTTCTGGTGGGAATTTTTTCTGTCCCCCAGTGTTCGGCTGGCGAGGCTCTTCCTCGTCCTCACTTGGTGTCTTCCTTCCTTTGTGTTCGGCGTTTAGCTTGCCGGCCTGCTTGAAGGCCCAACATTCTCTGTGAGTGTGATTTGCAGGTTTTTTTGGAGTGCCATGTATTTGACATAGTCTGTTCAGGACCTTGTTCAGGCTGGATGGTCTATCTTTGCCGCCTTTAAATGGCTTCTTCCGTTGACCGGGTCGAGAGCCCCTGA
Organism: Triticum dicoccoides; assembly: GCF_002162155.2. Lineage (NCBI taxonomy): Eukaryota > Viridiplantae > Streptophyta > Magnoliopsida > Poales > Poaceae > Triticum > Triticum dicoccoides. The sequence continues at coordinate 43,811,459 of NC_041381.1, read as the reverse complement.
GTCCGGCGTTGACCGCCGTGTTGTCCGGACTCTCTTCAATGTTTCGATGCTTGTTTTTATTGTGTCGTGGCTTCCCGTTGCCATCCCTAATTTCAGATGTGCCAGGGTCGCTGGTGACTCTACGGGCCAACCAGCTGTCCTCACCCGCACAAAAGTGGGTCATAAGGCTTGTTAGGGCCGCCATTGTCCTCGGCTTTTCTTGGCCGAGGTGTCTGGCGAGCCATTCGTCTCAGATACTGTGCTTGAAGCCCGCTAAGGCTTCGGCATCCGGACAATCAACAATTTGATTCTTCTTAGTGAGAAATCTGTTCCAAAGCTTACGGGCTCACTCTCCGGGTTGTTGTATTATGTGACTTAAATCATCTGCATCCGGAGGTCGGACATAGGTCCCTTAAAAATTGTCCCTCAAAGCATCCTCAAGTTCCTCCCAACTTCCAATTGAGTTTTCGAGGAGGCTTTTCAACCAATGTCGAGCTGGTCCTTTCAACTTGAGGGGCAGATATTTAATGGCATCGAGATCATCTCCGTGAGCCATGTGGATATGAAGGATAAAGTCCTCGATCCAGTCCCCAGGGTCTGTCGTTCCGTCGTATGCCTCTATATTCACGGGTTTGAATCCCTGTGGAAATTCATGATCCAATACTTCATTGGTGAAGAATAGGGGGTGTTGGATGTGTCGTGGCATGCTTTCGACGGTTGTTGTGCTCGAGGTTGATTCCGAACTGGTATTTGATCAATATGATCATTTTGGTGGCCCTGATCTTGCGCCGGAAAACGTCCTCTGGATCCATAGATGGACCTGGTCGCACCAACCTTTTTGTCCAGGAGCTCACGTAAATCGTGTGCTGGCTTGGGTGTAGCATCAGTAGCCGCTCTATCGTGGCCACGAGGTGGTCGGTCCCGCTGATCGGCCGTATTATTCTTCGGCGGAATGGGTCTATGGCCTCGTCGTCGAAATCCGGCAGCATCTTGTGCTTTGGGTAGCTCTTTGTGTGGCGATCGTCGCCATATTTTTTCTTCAGTGTCTAGCACTTTGTTCCATCTGCGGTTAAGCGTATCATGCGCGGCCTTAAGCCTTTACTTCCGCTTCTTTAGGCTCCTGGCGGTGGCCATAAGCCTTCTGTGGAGGTTCTCTTGTTCCAAACGTTTTTCCAGAATGAAGAATGCATCATCGTCCGGATTGTCCTCCTCTCTGGAGGCAGGTTGATGAGTTCTACCCTCGGGGTCGCCGTGATCGGACGTCTGCTCCAGGCTATGTTCAGCGTGCCCTGGCTCATCCGGCTCCATCGCTGGGTCCGTAGGGTCGTTGTTGCCTTTGAGTCGACCGGGGTGTCAATTTTTCTGGCGCTGTTATCGCTATTTTTACTATGGCTGGACTTAGAGCGGCGTCTGCGCTGTTGCTTTGGTTTTTGCCCGAGGGGATTATCCTCCATTGCATCCTTTTTGTCGCCGTTGTTCTCCTTGGGTGTATCCACCATGTATATATCATATGTTGAGGTGGCTGTCCAGCGCCTTGTGGGCGGTGGTTCTATATCATCTCCCGCATCAACGTCCATACCGTCGATGTCTTAGGAGTCGAAGTCAAGCGTGTCGGTTAAGTCATCGACAATGGCTATTAAGTGGGTGGTGGGTGGGCAGTGAATTTCTTCGTCGTCCGTATCCCACTCGAGCCGGACATAGTTCGGCCAAGAGTCTCCTGACAAAGAGAGAGACCTTAAAGAATTTAGCACGTCACCGAAGGGTGAGTGCTGAAAGATATCCGTGGCGGTGAACTCCATGACCGGTACCCAATCAGATTCGATGGGCACTGATGCACGCAGTCTGGAACCTACGACCGGAGACAAGTCCGGGGGTTCGGTGACACATATTTCCTTAGAGGTGGAGTCTGCGTTTGGCTCCAACGCCGATGAGTGTGCGGCCTCCGTGGCAGGGTCCATCCACCCATCCTCGGATGGCACGATCTGCTCCAGATTGAAGTCCGGAGCTGCAGCAGGTGCGATATCCCGAATACTGTTCGATGGCAGATCTAAGTCATGCTCGTCGTGCTCGTTCGACACTCCTGACGCGGGCCCGAACCAGTCGAAGATCAAGGCTCCACGGATGTCGGTTGTGTAGTTCAAGTTTCCGAACCTGACCTGATGGCCAGGGGCGTAGCTGTCGATCTGCTCCAGCTGGGCAAGCGAGCTGGCCCGTAGTGCGAAGCCGCCGAATACGAAAATCTATCCGGGGAGAAAAGTCTCACCCTGGACCGTACCGTTGTTGATGATTAAGGAGCCATCAAGCCTCGTAGCGACGACACAGAGGAACTCTCAATGAAAGCACCAATGTCGGTGTCAAAACCGGTGGATCTCGGGTAGGGGGTCCCAAACTGTACGTCTAAGTCTAATGGTAACAGGAGGCTGGGGACACGATGTTTACCCAGGTTTGGGCCCTCTCGATGGAGGTAATACCCTACTTCTTGCTTGATTGATCTTGATGATATGAGTATTACAAGAGTTGATCTACCACGAGATCGTAGAGGCTAAACCCTAGAAGCTAGCCTGTGATTCTGATTGTTGTTGTCCTACGGACTAAACCCTCCGGTTTATATAGACACCGGAAGGGGCTAGGGTTACAGAGTCGGTTACAGAGAAGGAGATCTAACATCCGAATCGCCATGCTTGCCTTCCACGCAAAGGAGAGTCCCATCCAGACACGGGACGAAGTCTTCAATCTTGTACCTTCATAGTCCAACAGTCTGGCCAAAGTATATAGTCTGGCTGTCCGGATACCCCTAATCTAGGACTCCCTCAGTTGGCCTCTTGGACGTCAGGACTCTAGGGCAGCAGTCCTGGTGGTGGGGGCCGTGGTGCTCGTGGGCTGAGTCCACGGCTCAGGTGCGGGCTAGTGTCCATGGCCGCGTGGGAGGCATGGCGGCTGGTGCTTGTCGCTCGGTGGCTGTGATGCGGCTCTGTCCCCGGGATGAATCACTTCCAGTTCGGAGGCGGAGTGTACTTCCTAGGTGAAAACCGTGCCTAGCATGCCCAGGCCGACGAAGGCGACGTCCGTGGACGTCGTCATCTTCTTGAAGACTCAGCTGTGGCTGCTCTGTTTCTCTCTAGGTGCCCCGGATGAAAATCTCGATCCTTTGGATCGGGTGGTGGCAGCACTCCGGTGGCGTATCCTTCTTGAAGGCTACGCCTTGGGACTCATGGACCGACGGCTTGCAGCTTGGTTTCTTCTCGAGGGCTTGTTCCTGGTTGAGTGCTCCCTCGACTTCGTGTGGCCTAATGTGTATCTGTTGTGTACTTTGCATTGTTTTGGGAGTGTTGGCTGCTTCTTTGCACCTATGTGTCTTGCCCTTGGTGTGTTGGCGTGTGTGGTGGTGTGTTGTATCTCCAGCTGTAAGTTGGTTCGTGCTATATATATAAAGCCGGGCTAAAGCCTTTTTCGTAATGATGTCTCCTTGATTATCATGTGTGACTTGTGGAGATTATCTGTTGATGACACATGATTTGCTGCCTTGTGGTGGACGATTCTGGTCCAGTTCGAAAGTGGGTTTTGATTTCCCACGATAGTGCAGTTGCAAGGCCAAGATGGTTATTGCAACATTTTGAGAGAAGACAATGATTTTTCCAACTTGTATTTCCATGCAAGGATGAGGGAAATTGTGTACCAATGAGATAATGAAACATGCGGTGTGCACATACATGTGTTCCTAGATGGTCGGTAGTCCAAGCATACGTCGGCTATAGACAAGCTCCCTCGTCTTTATTCCCAAATGTTATAGATTGTTTAGATTTAGAAGAAGAACATGATGACATGCTAGAGCAGCCCGTAGAAACTCCAAGAAGCTGGCAGAATATTTTTAAGACTCTACTAGTTGATCGAGGAGAATGTGAAGAGGCAGGAAAGTGATTTGTAAAATATCCGCCATTTCAAGCTACTCTTCCTTTCCCTATGTCTCCCATGTCTTGGCTTGAAACGGATTACCCTTGTGGAGAAACAAAATCTCATTCTCGAGGCTCGTGATCCCCTGATTCACTCACTCATGTTGCACTCCTCCAAGAACAGACCCCAGATTGTTGAGAAGGCTGTGCAATGCGTTGTGGCAAACTCAATTAATGGGCATGCTCCCTCACCATCCGTTCTTGTTTTCTTTCTCTCCTCCCACTTATATCATGACTAATTCAATAAGGGATTAGAGAAGGCAAGTAGTAGCTAGATACGCTTGAGCCACCCGAGGGAAGTAGAGATGGATCTGAAGGTGAGTGGGGAAAAAGTTTAGTGGTAAATGAGGACAGTATATATCACAGGAAGATGTGGAAAGTATATATCACGAGAAGATGTCTCAACTGGAACTACCATGTGAAGCAATTGGAAGAAGAAAGGAGAGAAGGCTAGGTAGAAGGCACCATTTCAGAAGGTGTGAAGAACGTGAATAGGTAGGACCGGAGGATACGTGGGTCATGGGGAGTGGATGGAGTTAAAATGTTGAAGCAGTATATTTCACATGACCATGCATATAAGCTCACTTCTCGCACATGGACATCGTACTCTTCTATCTTGTTAGGTATTATCTCCCACAAAGCCTCTAGCAACATCATAAACCTGATGCATGCATCTACCAATTCTATTTTATTTTGTTGTGTTCAATGGTGCCATTACTTCACCATAGATTTCTCCATTAGTGGTGCTCCGTTACTTTTGTTTGTTTTTCATTAACCATCACACTTTGGTATCGATGTTGGCGGCGGTGTTTTTGTACCACCGCCCGAATCCCGCGAGATCCACCAGAGACACACCTCCACATACACTCTGACGGTTCTAGACGCACCACCAAGATGTGGGCTTGGCAGGGAGAACCTTATTCCATCTTCAGGGAGTTGCCCCCGTCTCATCTTCCCAAACAAGACACAAACATTAGCAAAGAAACATATAAAAAATGAGCCCTCCCACTGACAAAGGGTGGGGATCCACCGCGCCCCATGGCTCTAATACCATAGGAGATGAGGCCGATAAGCGGCCTCGCCGACGGGAGATAGAAACCCTAGTCGCCTGTTCGCTTGGAGGAGGGGCAAAGGGGTAGGTCACTTTATTAATTTAAAGTCAGGCGCGTCTTGTGCCTTTTATCTAAAAAAAGAGTGGCACGGTGTAGCTTCAACATTTTTCCGAAACAAGGCAAAAGACCTGATATTTCATTAATTAAGAAGGAGCTGTAACAAAGTCTGAAGACAACAACTATACACTAGCGAATATAAAGCAACTACACACGGGGTAAAATTACGCCTAAACCTTGGGCACCCGCCAAAGCCCACAGTCCTTCCTCGTCCATGATCTTGTCCAAGAGAATCATTTAAGGCACGGAGACGTTCCAAAAGACCATAGCATTCCTCTTCTTCCAAAGTTCCCAAGAGATAAGCTTAAGGAGGGAGGCCATTCCTTTTCCATTCGACGAGCGCGCAAGGGCAATCTCAGTCCACTAGTGTCTTACCCTATTCATTGTCGCACAATTCTTGTCACAATGTCACCCAATCCGATCCTCGCCTTTATCACATTCCAAACCGCAATCGAATATCAGCATTGGAATAGAAGACGCCCTGATGATTCCTGAACTTGGCTGCAAAAAGACACAAACCGCAACCACCCTCTCAGGTGTAGCCTATCCGCCGTCCAGACTCTATTGTGAATGATTAGCCAAACAAAGAACTTGCATTTTGGGGCAGCCCACGCCTTACAGACAATCTTTAAAAGTGGTGTGGTGGTACCCACCCCACAAACTGCATCTAGTAGGCCAAGGACGTGGAGTAGGTGCCGCTCTCCATAAGTTTCCAAGTGATCATATCTTGTGTGTCGTGGTCGAGAATTACCCAGTCCAACCTCTCCCATAGGGTAGCAAACTCCTGAATGTGGCCGGTGGCAATGCCATTTGTCATGTCAATTTGTGATATCCAGTGGTCATCGATGAGGGCCTTCATCACAGAACAACCTTTCTTTTTCGAGATCTCATAGATTTTAGGCGCAATGTCCATTGGCCTTAGGCCATGAAGCCAAGAGATTGCATCAGGTCACATCATGTGTCTCACACCTTACTTGTGGATCTGTCATGTTATTTCAGTGTCAAACAACAAGGTCTCGGTTTGTGTTTGTTGTCAGAGATTACCACATTACATTGTTGTGACTATTTGTTATATCAACCATGAAAATGACTATTATTTCTTTCTTGCTTGCTATCCTAAAGACAGCGTCTAAGCATGACTTGGCTTGAAAGACAAGTATTCGCTCATAATATTACTTCTCCTTTGAATGCTCATAAGAAAAATCATAAATAATTTACACTGATTCTTTCAACTATGCACCTTGTTGCAGATTGGATG
>NC_041381.1:43789559-43804292 GCF_002162155.2 Triticum dicoccoides | reverse complement strand
GAGAGAGAGAGAGAGAGAGAGAGAGAGAGATTTAAGACATATCATAAGTTCATTTGTTGGGAGAATTTAGGAGTCATGTACCAAACCGTGTGAATGGGACTGAAACCCACATGAAGCTCGATGGTAGTCTCATTTGATGGCACATATAGCGAGGTTGGGCGATCGCCCTACCTTGATTTCCTGCAAAACGTTATATCTACGTATGTATATGCATAGGCCAGATTGATCGCTAATATTTTAAGGGAACTAAATCGCATCGTTGGAAAGGAAAAATGCAAAGGCATTGTGGTCTCTCTGTTGTTGAGCGAGACAGCTAGCAAGTGCTCACGCACGATTCAGTGGATGCCTTTGTTCGTTCGTGTACACGCACAACACGAGGTCATGACTCATGAAGAAGACCCACAAAGTCCAGATAGCAAGGGCTAAATTTTTAAAAAAGTTATATTTCAAAAAAACACAAAGTCATGACTCACGAACTCTACAGCAGCTAGCGGCGCTCGGCGTCTGCAGGTCAATGTACGCGACACACGACCTAGCGCTAGCTACTAGCACCAGCAGGAGGCAGCAGCGCTGCAGTGGCCACAGCCAACTGGACGGCAGCGATCAGCAACGGGCAAGATTTGGCGCATGATGCTACGGCGTTCTCGACTTTCCAGTGAAAATGGATAGGCAACATCCATTGCCAGGTTTTCTAGTATATCACATTAGCTTCATTATGGATATATCTTTAGGTCGGTTCTATCGAAATATGTTCCAATAGTCATTATATTAGGTTATTAGTTTTAGGATAAAATAAAGGGAAGTGTGCATTGTTAGTTGTACGACTATTTTTGTCGTGCATCAAATTTTGTTATGTGCTTCATAATCCATCCAACCTCAAAAAAGATTCGTCCTCCGCCATTGCATATATGTAGTTGGAGGTAATATCATAGTGTCGACCAAAGGCACTTCTCACCTTTTTGGACAGTATAAGTAGAGAAGTAATAAATATGTGTAGGCCACAATCCCATAGATTGCTGTAACAAAAGAACCACAACCTTTTAAGTGAACTGTAACATAGACTTGGACCTGGAAGGCAATAAAGCATGCAAAGAAGAATCTTGAGTTCGCTAACGCTCCTAAAACAAAGCAAGAACCAACCCATGTCATCGTGGTTGCTGTCGTACTATTATGCCTCAACACAAGATTTTTCAGAACTATACGGTGCTGCTGGAGAACCTGTATCTCAGTCTGTACATCCTACATAGTCAGCTTCTGCTTCTGGTAACTCCAATTATCTTCACCTTGCTCTCTGTCTTGTATTCTGCTAGTTATATAGTCCCCTGTATGGATTGGTATGTATGAAAGTGATACAGGAAAAGCTAACAAGACACCTCCTCTTGTATTGGGAGCTTCTCAGTAGGTGTTGCATGCTATATAACACAAACAAAAATGTCTTTAACATTAATTCAATGCGAGATTTCTGCTCTGCCTAAGCTAAGACATATGTTTGAAAAATGACTGTCGACATGCCATGATTCTTAGTATGACTGATATGCCATGTACCAAAGCAATGACTTCTGCTTGTAGACCCCAACAACCAAGGAGTTACTTCGAATAGCTCCAGAGGCCCATTACTAATTACTTTTTTTAGGGAATCTCATTACTAATTACTATTCAGCCGATACAGAAAACAAATAGTTCCAGTACAATACATCAATACAAACAAAGCCACTTGTGGAGGTTCACCAAAAAAAAGGCTCCATCGAAATTAGTGTTGTTGTTGCTGGACTATCTTGCACATACTAGGCTGCTAATAGACAACGTGTGCCTCCTTGTCAACTCACACATACTTCTGTACACTTTTGGACTATCTTACACATACTATGAGAAACCTTCACATCTGACGTCAATCCTCATGGCTGGTATCCTGGTAAACTGCACCGTAGATCTGAAAATGACCGGTAATGCCTGAGGAGAGGTTAATTGCTTCATGATTATTGTGATTTATTTGGACAGGTCTGTACTCTTTCATGCATTGTTTGAATTTTTCTGTTGTAGACAGATGGTGTATACAACTATGCTAAAGTTTGTATCTTATTAGGGCTCCTTGTCTTTTCATGTTAGGGATCTGGGTGCAGTTATTTTTCATAGAGAGACCCTGAGATTGGTTTCCATTGACAGGGCCTAAACTATGGGAACCAAACTCCTGGAAATATGTGGTTTTATCAAAGCACAAATACTGAACAGTGATACGGATACTATGTACGTTTCCAAAACTAACTTTTGCATCTTGAATTCTATATTAGTTTGGTAGGGTAAAAGATTGAAATTTTAGTATGCCCCGTCTTTTTTGAGCTGAATACGTGGATTCCTTGCAGGGTTGCTCCTGCACATACAGATGATCAAGGCAGTCGGTATAGTTGCCCTCTTCAAGGGAAATCTTCAGTGTGAAGTTACTCTGTTTTCTTTTCTTCTCTGTTCTTGTGTGGTACTGGCCGCCACTGTTAGCCATGGTGTGGTGTGGTGTGGTGGCAGCATGTACAGTTCACTGTAATATATACTGTGTGTTACTATTTTGCATCTTTTTAGATATCCTGTAGAGTAGAACACTATTGGGTGATAACTACCGGTGGAACAGTGTGTGTGTGTGTGTGTGTGTGTGTGTGTGTGTGTGTGTGGATAAGTCAGACGCTGGTTGTGTTTGTTTTGTCCATTCTCAAGATTAAATTTCTACTGCAAATCTCAATTTGGTTGTTGAAAATATAAGTAGAACGAGATAAGATGCAATATGGGCTGAAATCTAAATTCAAAGCTATATCATGTATAAGTGACAAGTGTCACAACACCAGAGGTGGGAAGTGACCTTTGCAAAAAGTAACCCTTAACTAGTGATTTCGAACAATCATGAGCATGTATGCCACCTGCCGGCCGGTGCACCGTAAACGGAAGACAACCCGGTGAACGGCTCCAGGCAAGGACACGGTGGATACCTCCTCCAGCTGCCGGCTGGTGCATGCAAGTCAAGTCTAGAAATATGTCTTCTTGATCCATTCCTGTTTGTTCAAATAGGGTGAGAGCAAATTGAGTGATAGTATAATTTCCTTTTGTACTTTTGGTCATGTGTTCTTGCTCTGTGTAATTAGGCAACCAGGGGGCACATCCCATGTGTATTCCAATGATATGTTCTTGAGGTATATTTTACTCTCTCTGTTCCTAAATAAAAGTCTTTTTAGAGACTCCATGAGAAGTCTCTAAAAAGACTTATATTTAGAGACTCTACAGGGAGTCTCTAAAAAGACTTATACGTAGGAATGGAGGGAGTAATAATTAGGTAAGTAGTTAGGCCTAGGCAGCACACATGCATGGTCTGTATACTTGCATACCTAATCTAACCAAAGATGGCAATTAGTGCCCTAGGGTTGTATAATTAGTGGTCTAATAAAGTACTGGCTCTGGGTTTGTATAATGAGTGCCCTCGCGTTGTATAATTAGGGCCCTGGTGCTCTCTAATAATTTTCATTCATTCCGAAAAAGAAAAAAGGAGAAGCTCTTTGGACCAAAGCATCCATCCGATCTTCCCGGCCTCCTCGTTGTTCGCCGTCGCCCACGCCACCATGTGGATAGGCAGCGCCACTGCCGCCTCCGCCTCCGACGTGCTGAGGCACTACGGGCGGTGCTACTGGGAGCTCTCCAAAGCCCGCCTTAGGTGCACTGTCGCCTCCGCCTCCAACGTGCTGCGCCACTACGGGCGGTGCTACTGGGAGCTCTCCAAAGCCCGCCTCAGGTCCGCGATTTGCTCCCGTTTCCTTTCACATTTGATGTTTTTCATAATGAAGTAAAGAAGATATGCTCTTCAGTTCTTGTGGCTAAATTCTGAAGAAATGAATTTTTTACTTGCTCTGTGATTTGGGAATTATATGATGTAGAAATGGAATTGTAAGTGTATTGCAGACTGGGTTTGTTTGACACATGACCTCTCCTCTTCTTGTTCTTGTTTCTTGCTTCACCATCCAGTTTTGTTGTGCTTTTTGGACACATGTCCTGAAATGTTAGAGCTTGGCCAAAACTTTTGTGCACGATGGAGATCCTAGATAGCAGATCGTGGCCGCTGCCAAATCGTTACTGGTCTGGTCGGTTCACCTTGACAATGTATGCATAGTGGTCGATTAGTGGTTTAGTGTGCCCTGAAAATCTAAGATGACCTTCATAATGGTAAAAGTGAACTAGCATTTAACCACGTCCTGTTTGTTTTTGTCAAAAGGTGTTTAGTATCATTAGTTTTTGCCATTCATAAGATTTCATAAATTGTAATGGCACTCAACTTCTTGCAATCTATCCGCCTATGGTAATATATATGAGTTTGCCATGGTCTGTGTCTTGCATCTTGGAACTCCTTGTAAATGGCGAATTATTTGTTCTCTTATTGCATTTATTTTATTTTATTTTATTATATGTTCCCTTCTTTATGGTATCTAGTGCACTTGTTTTGGCAACATCGGGGGCTGGATATGTGCTCGGGAGTGGCAGCATTGTAGACATTGCTGGACTTTGCTACACATGCACTGGTACCATGATGGTTGCAGCATCTGCCAACACTTTCAACCAGGTATTGGCTTGTTTTTTTGGGGTAGCCTTTTCCATTGGCAGGATGGTTAACCAAACCAATGTTCATTGTGTTCACATTCTTGAAATCCTTGTGTTCATTGTCACGCAATCTCATACTTCAATATCAGTTTTTGAGAAGTCATTCTGATTTTCCTACATATTTACATCTATTGGGACTTATAGATATCATTATACAACCTGGTTATCACGCTTAGAGACGATGAACATGGTGCATCGACATCCTTTTCAGGTGTTCGAGGTAAAGAATGATGCTAAAATGAAAAGGACAATGCGACGGCCCCTACCATCAGGGCGTATTAGTCCTGTGCATGCTGCCATGTGGGCTACAAGTGTCGGAGCTGCAGGAACAACATTATTGGTTTGCAAGGTTCGACTCTTTGCCGTTTGCCTGTACTTGCTCTACACTATGTTTCAATTGTGTACAGTCACTGTAGTTGGTATAATGTTGTTATTGGAACTAAACATCGCGAAATTTTGGCAATGTCTTGCAGGCTAATTACTTAGCTGCTGGGCTTGCAGCATCCAATCTCATCATGTATGCATTTGTATACACTCCACTGAAGCAAATACACCATGTCAATACATGGGTGTGAGCAGTTGTTGGGGCCATTCCGCCACTTCTAGGGTATGTTACTGCTGATGACACATGTCTGGATTGTCTAGGTGCAGGCTGAAAAGGGTATTTTATATGTTGAATATTGGAGCGAGTCCTTCCTAATTGTGAGTTTTGCCACCGCCTTGTGCTTTTTTGACCAAAGCACATGCTTAAGCACAATTATGCTATTGTCTACTACCTAGGCCTGCCTCTTTTTTACTATGGTTTATACTCATCTAGGCTCTTCTTAATTTAACTACACTTTTTGTAATGGACCCAACTGTATCCAACAAGGACAATTACTACTTGAGTTACTACTTTTCATGGCTTTCCTATCTCTAGCATAAGCTATCCAATGCCTTCACCGGTAAGCCTATTTCCTGCTGGCTTGTGCACCCAAGGCCATATCAGACCCGTTTGAATAAAAGCAACATATATATCGTAGAGACATCTGGACCTACCAGCTTAAACAAACAAATTGAAGTTATGAACTACTCTCAAATCCATGGCTGCTAACATAAAGCACCAAACTGATGATACCGCTGCCTTGGAGGCAGTTTCAGGTCATACACTGACATGTTAAGCAAGCAAATAAAAAAGGGGGTTGCTTATAGGCATCATGGGCATATATTCTGTATATTATAGCACTCATGTTTATTTATTGAATGGAGCTGTGCAATATGTTCACATGGCATCTGGTCCTTATTTTTATCATGATACAGGTGGGCAGGAGCAGCATCAGAAGTGTCACTCAACTCTATGATTCTGCCTACTGCTTTGTACTTTTGGCAGTTACCACATTTCATGGCCCTTCCGTACTTATGCCGTGACGACTACGTTGCTAGAGGGTAACTAAATTATTAATTCCAACTGGTTATTACCAGATCTACCTAGTGTCTTCAAAATGTTACGGCTTTTACATTGATTCACTTGTTGATTCAGGTACCGAATGCTCTCTTTTGCTGATCCTAGTGGTAAAAGAACTGCATGGGTATCACTCAAGAATTTCCTCTATATGTTGCCGTTGGGGTTACTTGCATATAAGTGTAAGTAGTAATCATGCATATTTGTTCTCTAATTTCCATTACTTGTAATAAAATTGGTCAAACTTGGGATATGTAATCATGCATATTGGGTATAACTGTAAGTACCAATAATCATATAGGTTCTCTAATAATTTCCATTTGCTTCTACTTGTAACAAATCAACTTGGTCAAACTTGAGATGTTACTCATGGAACTAACATATGGTTAATCTGTAGGGGGTCTAACATCTGGATGGTTCTGTTTTGAAGCATCACTTCTAACGACGGGCCTTACCATTGGAGCTTTATCATTTGTACTGGATCCTACTCACAAGAGTGCAAGAAGAATGTTCCATGGTAGCCTTTTGTATCTTCCTGCTTTAATGGCTGGACTTGCATCGGCTGCCTAACCAATGAGACTAGTGAGATCGTTGTGGTTCTTTGTGTTGCTGAGCTGCGGGAGGACGAAGAAAGTGCTAGACAGAAACGGGAACATTATCGTGCTCAATCACGCCCTCCAGTTGACTATGCTTCTGTAGCCCAATACCTCTTCTTACCTGTACCTGTGTACATATCTGCACAAGCTCATGAGTAATGAATGCCTTACTTATCATAGCATTCCTTTTTTTTTTCTGTTATCAGGAAATTCTTTTCCGCTCTTCCACAAGAATATGTCCTGCTCAAGGGAGATCCACTTTGTATTGCTAAAATAAAATCTGAGAATGATGAACGTAATTTTTATTTGGAAAAAAACATAAAGTTGAGCTGTGGCAGGGGTTTCGCAGCAATGCTCATGATTTGGAAATTTTGTTTAATGCAATCTGCACGTTGATAATGTAGGTATGGGATGCACACGTAGAAGGTTTTACCCAAGTTAGGGCCACCAGTTCTAGTGGTAACACTATTGTTGGATGTTTTTTCTCGTATGAACGATATGGTTACGGCATGTATCTCTTGATCTTGTAAGTCTTGTCCAGATTCTATCCTGGCTTCGTCTTATGTAGAGGGGACGGAATTTTTCCAAAAGACACATTGCCGCTACAGTCAACTGGATGGGACTTGTGGGGATGCCGCGCTGCGCCTCGATTACCATGTGTGACGTGTGTTGATTATCAGTTGATGTCGCAATTTGCTGGCACACGTGGTGGACGATTCCTGTCCAGTTTGAAAGTGGGTTTTGATTTCACATGATAGTGCAGTTGCGAGGCCAAGATGGCTATTGCAACATTTTTAGTGCAATATTATGTAAAGACACAAAGGCAATGATTTTCTTCTAATTTGTATTTCCGGCCAAGGATGAGGGAGATTGTCTACCAATGAGACAGTGAAACCTATGGTGTACACATACAGATGTTCCGAGATGGTGTCCAAGCATACGTCAGTCGTACACAAGCTCCCTCCATCGTGTTCCCAAATGCTATGGGTCGTTCAGATTTAGAAGAACATACTGAAGCTTGGAGGAAGGTCGTAGAAACTCCAAGAAGCTAGCAAACTATTTTTAAGACTCTACTAGTTTATCCAGGAGAATATGAACAGATATGGTCAAAGATCTGCCATCTCAAGCTACTCTTCCTTTCCCTATACCTCCCATGTCTAGTGGATTGAAATGAATATTCCCCTTGTGAAAACAAATCTCATTCTCGAGGCCCTTGATCCCCTGATTCACTCCTTCAGGTTGCACTTCTGCAAGAGCAGACCCCAGACTGTTGAGCAGGGTGTGCAATGTCTTGTGGCTAACTCAATTAATGGGCATGATCCCTCACCATCCATTCTTGTTTTATTTCTCCCCTCCCACTTATATCGTGATTCAAGAAGGGGATTAGAGAAAGCAAGTAGTAGATAGGCTTGAGTCACACGAGGGAAGTAGAGATGGATCTGAAGGTGAGTGGGGATAAATTTAGTGGTAAAGGAGGAAAGTGTATATCAGATGTGGAAATTATATATCATGAGAAGGTGTCTCAACTTGAACTACCATGTGAAGCGACTAGAAGAATAAAGGAGAGAAGGATAGGTAGAATTCAACGCTTCGGAAGGTGTGAAGAAGCTAATTAAACAGGCAGGACCAGAGGATAAGGGGGGGTCATGGTGAGTGGATGAGGTTAAATGTTGAAGCAATATCTTTCACATGACCATGCATACAAACCCAGTTCTCGCACATGGACATAGTACTATTCTATCTAGTATGGTGTTCAATCCTATCTATGAGCAACGTAAAAAAAAACTACAAATACTTCACCTGGCTCCTCGGTTTTATTTGGTTTTCACATCAACCACACGACTGCTCGCGGTGTTTTGCATATAGTTCGGCAAAAAAGGTCCTTCAGATGGCTCAGCTAACTTCTTGGTTGATCATAGAATGTTGTCGATGAACAGACAAAGCCATTTCCTGCCTTTGTACAACATGAACCATTGCCCAATCTGTTGCCGGGTGATCCGACCTACCTACTGGAGGGTAAGTAGACTTAATTCCAAGTTTGAATTATTAATTATTAATTCAAACTGGTTATTACCAGATCTACCTACTGTAGAAGTTAGATCAAAATGTTACAGGCCTTTACATTGATTGACTTGTTGATTCAGGTACCGAATGCTCTCTTTTGCTGATCCCACCGGTAAAAGAACCGCATGGGTATCACTCATAAATTGTCTCTACATGCTGCTATTGGGGTTAATTGCATATAACTGTAAGTAGTAATCATGCATATAGGTTCTCTAATTTCCTTTAGTTGTAATAAACTTGAGATGTTACTCATGGAACTAACTGATGCTTAATCTATAGGGGGTCTAACATCTGAATGGTTTAATTTCGAGGCATCGCTTCTAACAACGGGCCTTACCATTGGAGCCTTGTCATTTGTACTAGATCCTACTCACAAAAGTGCAAGAAGAATGTTTCATGGTTGATATGTACAAACCCGATGAACGAGTTCACGCCCAAGGGTCGCCCGATCTTCACGTCGTAGGATCCAATCGAGGAGGATAACTAGCTGCAAGCAGCCGGAATAACTAGCTTTATACCTGCCAAGGTTGGATGCAACCCGTACGCTGGGAATGGCTGACCGAAGGTACAAGAACTTCAATCCGCTATCCGAACAATTGCAGAACCATAAACCGGGACTAACCCACACAAAATGACCGTAACCATAGAGCACAAATTAGGGGGAACCAGAGGCTCCTTCTCACGAATTCGGATGAACTCACAAGAGCAAAGGTAGCAATGATCTCTAAGATCTTTGTAGCAGTCTTGCTGCATAAGCTTGTAGCTGAATGGTTTGACAAAAAGATTCTAAATGGATGGGGGGAGATGGGGTTTTATAGCATGGACAACTCCCCTTAGCTAGGTGTGAAAAGAATTCCAAAGCAAGCATCTTTGCATGGCTTCCTTGGGGAAATAAGCGGTCAACTTTGGCAGTTGTTGAAGAGCTTCTCTGGAATTCGCGAAGCCTTGACAGCCTGGACACCTTCCACGATAATGACTAGAGATTTTGACTCACAACTCCATATGATACGGGTTTTTTTGCATTGGAAAGTAAATTTGATGAAGCTTCCGTTGATATACTTCTATGGCTCCGTCTCTCAACCAAATGGGTGTGACACAACAAAACATCAGAGGTAAAACTGACATCATCAACTTCATTTGAAACTTCTTTTCTCCAAACTTGTTTCTCCAAACGGGTTGCTTCAAGAGTTCTTAGGTTGTTGGATTTCTTCCATGCAATACCTAAGTTCAACCAACAACAATGGGGATGAAATCATAGTTGTGTCATCAAGGTTACAAGATAAACTTAAGTTAGCGTTCACCTGGTCACTTATCAGTTTGACGCGACTTCTTGTGATTGGGCCCATAATTTTTGGATACTTGTCGATGGTTGTGGTACTTCCTTTTTTAATGGCTGGGCTTATATTGCACTGGCTACCTAATTAACAGAACGAGCATCATACTAGTGAGATTGCTGGGGTTCTTTGTGGTGCTGATGTTGAGCTGTGGGACGACGAAGAAAGGGATAGGAAATGCTACACTTACGGACTGTTTTGGCATGGAAGAAGTTACAGACTGAAGTGTAAATCTATGGTTGGTTAGTGGTGGGCCCCTCAACGGAACTCAAGGGGGAGAGATAAATAAGGAGCAGACATGTTAACCCGTAACCTCTCTCCCCTGACGTATGCCTTGTAAGTGTAGGATATTGGAAAGAGCTACGCAGAAAAAGGAACACTCACGTGCTCAGTCTCGCCCTCTAGTTGCCTATGCTTCTATAGCCCCATTCCCCCCTCTTACCTGTACCTGTCTACATATCTCCATAAGCTCATGAGTTGTGAAACTTTTAATATCCCAATATTCCTTCGTTTTTGTCTGTTATCAGGAAATTCTTTTGAGCTCTCGAGAAGAATTTTCCGTACTCGAGGGAAATCCTTTTTGTATTGTTAAAATAAATTCTGAGAATGATGAATGCAACTTTTATTTGGAAAAAACATAAAGTTGTGATGTCGTGGCAATGCTCATGATTTGGGAATTTTGTGAACGCAATGTGCATGTGTATAATCTAGGTATGAGATGCAAGATAATCTAGGTATGGTAAGCACATGTAGGAGGTTTTACCCAAGTTAGGGCTATCTGTTCTAGTGGTAAGTTGGTAACACAGTATTGTTGGATGTTTTCTCCGATATGAACAATGTAGGAGATTCTATCTTGGCTTCGTCTTATGTAGAGGGAATACAACAGCCGCATTGCCGCTACAGTCAACTGGACGGTACACATGGGGATGCCACGCCGCACCTCGATTACCATGTGTGACGTGTGTATTATCAGTTGATGGCGCAATTGGCTGCCACACGGTGGACGATCTCATGTCCAGTTTGAAAGTTGGTTTTGATTTCCCACAATAGTAGAGTTGCGAGGCCAAAATGGTATTGCAAAATTTTGAGTGAAGACAATGATTTTCCAACTTATATTTCCATTAAAGGATGAGGGAGATTGTCTACGAATGAGATGATGAAACCTATGGTGTGCGCATACATGTGTCCCTAGATGGTCTGTAGTCCAAGCATACATTGGCCATAGACAAGCTCCATCGTCTGTGTTCCCAGATGTTATGGATTGTTTAGATTTAGCATAAGAACATGAAGACGATCCAGAGGAGCCCGTAGAAACTCCAAGAAGTTAGCAGACTATTTTTAAGACTCTACCAGTTGATGTAGGAGAATGTGAAGAGACATGCAAGGAATTTGTCAAAGATCTGCCATTTCAAGCTACTCTTCCCTTCCCTATGCCTCCCATGTCTAGTGGCTTGAAATGGATTCCCCTTGTGATGAAACAAAATCTCATTTTGAGGCCCTTGATCCCCTGATTCACTCCTTCAGGTTGCACTCCACGAAGAGTAGACCCCAGGCTGTTGAGCATGGTGTGCAGTGCCTTGTGGCTAGCTCAATGGGCATGCTCCCTCACCATCCGTTCTTGTTTACTTTCTCCCATCCCACTTATATCATGATTCAAGAAGGGGAATAGAGGAGGCAAGTAGTAGATAGGCTTGAGTCACATGAGGGAAGTAGATATGGATCTGATGGTGAGTGAGGATAAATTTAGTGGTAGAGGAGAGTATATATCACAGGAAAATGTGGCTGCATGCATCATTATGATGCAGAGGCCGAGGGTACGCCTCCATTTCCAAAAAAAATATCACAGGAAAATGTGGCAATTATATATCATGAGAAAATGTCGCAACTTGAACTACCATGTGAATCAATTGGAAGAAGAAAGGAGAGAAGGATTGGTAGAATGCAACAGTTTAGAGGGTGTGAAGAACCTATAAATAGGCAGGACTGGATGATAAGGATTAAGGGGGTCATGAGGAGTGGATTTGAGTTAAAATGTTGAAGCAGTATATTTCACATGACCATGTATATAAGCCCAATTCTCACACATGGACATATTACTCTTCTATCTAGTTTGATATTATATTTCATAAACACTCAACCAACATCAATAAACCTGATGGACAGTGGTGGAGCTAGGCAAAAGGTTCAGGAGGGGCTAAAGGCAAATCATTAAAATCTGATGGGGCCAACAACTATTTTTCTCTAAATCTATGCCTCCTCATAAAGATGTCTTCACAAATATTTCAAAGTTGGGGGGGGGGGGCGTTGCCCCCCCAGCCATCAACATAGCTCCGCCATTGCTGATGGATCCATCTCTTTTGTGGCAGACAGGTGATGATTTAGCTGAAGGCACTCTCCAATACTCTTTTGTGGTCTTCCTTTTTTTCTACGTATTGAAGGGATCCTTACAAGGGTGACATTACAAAAATGCATTACCAAGTGAGCACACCTTCTTACTTCACTTTCCCTTTATCCTCCACGGGATCTGATTTAATTGCAGGATGTTGACCAAGTGGGGATGACGAATTCCATTATGATGAGGGCAAGGTTCTAATGTGATCAATGTTGGTTTCTCGAATTCTGATTAATCGAGATGTTCAACAAGAATTCTAACTTTTAAATAAATTTGATGCTAGCAGCCATGATTATCTATGAGATTTGGTACCTGAAATAGAAGATGAAAATGAATGAGTGTGCATTTGTCTCAAGATTCGCTCATGTATGGTGTCCTTGCAATATTCGTTTCTTGCTAAAATATAGGAGAAATTCAGAAAATTCTTATGTCGGTTAATATGATTTTGACGTGTGTTTGGAAATAAACCATGTATTCCTTGTTGAACCATTTAATGTATGATCATCTTTACCTCTCAGTTTCCATTGATATGCATTTATCTACCCTATTTTCGTAACAAACATGTACTTTCCGTTTGGTTTATATCTTTGAGATTCCTTTTCATCACCTAATACATTTTGTTGTTCAGCATTACTTCATTTACTATTCTAAGCGACTGTAACACATGCCTTAATTTATGTTCTATTGTTATGTGAGGAATTCCTAGCATAGGCATATCATGGTTCATATTTTTTAAGCAAGCAACTAAATATTCTTACACGATTATTTGTTTTAATCATTCAGCTAGGTTTTTGGCTTGTTGATGGTCCTTACCGCCTATGTAGGTACTAAT
Organism: Triticum dicoccoides; assembly: GCF_002162155.2. Taxonomy (NCBI): domain Eukaryota; kingdom Viridiplantae; phylum Streptophyta; class Magnoliopsida; order Poales; family Poaceae; genus Triticum; species Triticum dicoccoides. The sequence continues at coordinate 43,791,007 of NC_041381.1, read as the reverse complement.
TGCGACAACATGATTCTTTGTTTCACTGACTGTCGCGGCTCGGTGTTTGCATGGCACTATCCAAATTTGTTATCTTTTTACAAATCCTTATTTTATAAATAATTGTAGTCGGTTCGATTAAATATAATGGTATGTTGGTTTTAGTTTTTTTCTTTCAACTATCCTTCTTTACATTAGATTTGCTATCTTCTACTCCCTCCGTTCCAAATTACTTGACCCATATTTATCTAGATACGGATGTATCTAGACACTAAACAAGTATAGATACATCCGTATTTAGACAAATTCAACTCAACTAATTTGGAACGGAGGGAGTATGAATTACTGTAGCTGTCAAATATTTTTGGTCTGTATTTTAGATTCAATTGCAAGCTCAAGGGATAGAAGATATGAATATTGTTGTTCCGCATGCCAATGAAACTTTCTTTTTTGCTACCTGCGACTTGTTGGTGTTAATTCAGCTACAACTTACTAACAAATTCATTTATATGGCGTCATTACTCGTGATCTGCCTTTGGAGAATGCTACTTGGCTGTTTGTTCCTGACCACAACTTCTTGCTGATGAGGCTCTTCCTAGAATGGACTGTTGCAACAGGCTGATAGCTCCCCTTTCAGTTACTAAAAAACCTCTACTGAGGCACTTATGGCCAGCCACCTCTTATTAACGGACATTGTTGCTTGATCCATTTGTAGTTTTAAATTAATGATTGCTGCTCGCAAATAGTTTAGAGGTTGATTAGACATTGTTTATCTTTGCATTCGTATTTACAATATAATAACGACATCCAGCTAATTGTCTATTTCCAGAGCGACACATCCTCAGTCTAATTGTCACTTTATCTGTAGTCTATTGTGTTTCAGTTGTAAAACAAATTCAGATATGCACCCAAAATTCAGCCTCACGCATCAAAGATGATGTAGGCCTAGTTGCTCTTGGTGCCTTTCTGTCCATTTTTTAGAAATGAGGCTTTGCTCACAACTGAAAAACGGCGCGGCAATGCGCGCGTCACCTTCTAGTCTCAGTCTATATACATCCTACATGCATAGTCAGTTTCTTTTCCCGGTAATTCTCATTCCTATCACACTAGTAGCTTATAGAGGAGAAGAAGAAGGAATAGAGGAGAAGAAGAAAAAATAGATTTTTTTTCTATTTTTTCTTCTTCTACTCTATTTTTTCTTCTATTTTTTTTCTTCTTCTCTTTTTTTTCTTTTTCTCCACTTTTCTTCTTCTTCTTCTTATTCTTTTTATCGGAAATGAGGGTGTCGAGGATCGCCGAGGGGTCGAGGGTCGGGAACTAGGCTAGAGGGTCGTGAGGGTCACAGAGGGGTCGAGGGTCGTCGAGGCCGGTCGAGGGTCAAGGGTTTGAGGGTCGAGGGTTCGAGGGTCGAGGGTTTGAGGGTTCTAAGGTTGGAGGGTCGAGGGTTCGAGGATTGTCGAGGGACCGAG
>NC_041381.1:43789134-43789440 GCF_002162155.2 Triticum dicoccoides | reverse complement strand
GGTTGAGGGTTCGATGGTTGAGGGTTGGAGGGCCGTCGAGGGGCCGAGGGTTCGAGGGTCATCGAGGGGTCGAGGGTTCGAGGATTCTAGGGTCGATGGTCGAGGGTTCGAGGGTTCTAGGGTTCGAGGGTCGTCGAGGAGCCGAGGGTTTGAGGGTCGAGGGTCATCGAGGGGTCAAGGATCGCCGAGGGGTCGAGAGGTTGCCTAGTGTCAAAGTATTGAAGAAACCCATGGCTTCATCATTAGCCGGAAGTAACCGGGGCATGATGGTACGAAGTTCGCCAAAGATATTCTAGAATGGAGTCC
>NC_041381.1:43781956-43789124 GCF_002162155.2 Triticum dicoccoides | reverse complement strand
GGATAGGACAATCCGCCTTTTGGTACAAATTTCAGCAAAGTCCTTCCAAATAGAGATATTCGGAAGGCTCTTGTTGTACTTTGTACCAAAAAGCGAAATATCCTATCTGGGATTCCGTTCTAGAATAACTTTGGAGAACTTCGTATCATCATGCGCCTGTTACTTTCGCCTAATGATGAAGACATGGTTTTGTTGAATCCTTTGACACTAGACCCTAGAAGCGCTGCCGAGGCCACCCAAATTTACCAAGTTAAAAGAGCGTTGTTGTCGAGGCCACCCCGAACCCTTGAAGCATTGCCGAGGTCACCCCAAACCCTAGAGAAGCATTGAGGCCACTAATTAATATAATTCCTTGTTGTGATTAGCTATAGCTAGGTCTACGTTTGCCACTAATATATCCATCTGCCCTGTTTGTATAATAATTGCCATGTTGTAATATTTGCAGAAACTATGGAGCACAGTCGAGACGAGGAAGCAGAACAGGTGTTGGGGGACATAATCGCAGCCGGAGGTGATGACATGTCGTATATCAATGAAACCGATGGTCTGGAAGCAGAGGGTGAAGCAGGCTACGGTTATCGAACAACGGAGGAGGAAGGACATGATTATGATGGCTTGATACGTCTCCAACGTATCTATAATTTTTTATTGTTCCATGCTATTATATTACCTGTTTTGGATGTTTATGGGCTTTATTTTATACATTATTATCATTTTTGGGACTAACCTACTAACCGGAGGCCCAGCCCGTATTGCTTTTTGTCTATTTCAGTATTTCGAAGGAAAGGAATATCAAACGGAGTCCAAACGGAATAAAACCTTTGAAAGCGTGATTTTTGGAACGAACGTGATCCAGAGGACTTGGAGTGCAAGTCAAGAAGCAGTACAGGCGGCCATGAGAGGGTAGGGCGCGCCCCCCCTATAGGGCGCACCCCATGTCTTGTGGGCCCCTCGGGCGTCCACCGACATACTTCTTCCTCCTATATAAGCCTACATACCCCGAAAACATCCAGGGAGCAACCAAAACACAATTTCCTCCACCGTAACCTTCTGTATCCGCGAGATCCCATCTTGGAGCCGTCGCTGGAGTTCTGCCAGAGGGGGATTCCACCATGGAGGGCTTCTACATCAACACAATAGCCCTTCCGATGTGTTGTGAGTAGTTTACCACAGACCTTCGGGTCCATAGTTATTAGCTAGTTGGCTTCTTCTCTCTTTTTGGATCTCAATAAAATGTTCTCCCCCTCTCTTGTGGAGATCTATTTGATGTAATCTCTTTTTGCGGTGTATTTGTCGAGATCCAATGAATTGTGGGTTTATGATCAGATTTATCTATGTATAATAATTGAATCTTCTCTGAATTCTTTTATATGATTGAGTTATCTTTGCAAGTCTCTTCGAATTATGGGTTTGGTTTGGCCTACTAGATTGATCTTTCTTGCCATGGGAGAAGTGCTTAGCTTTGGGTTCAATCTTGTGGTGTTCTTACCCAGTGACAGAAAGGGTTTCAAGACACGTATTGTATTGTTTCCATCAAGGATAAAAAGATGGGATTTATATCATATTGCTTGAGTTTATCCCTGTACATCAAGTCATCTTGCTTAATGCGTTACTCTGTTCTTATGAACTTAATACTCTAGATGCATGCTGGATAGCGGTCGATGTGTGGAGCAATAGTAGTAGATGCAGGCAGGAGTCAGTCTACTTGTTCCAGACGTGATGCCTATATACATGATCATGCCTAGATAACGTCATAATTATTCACTTTTCTATCAATTGCTCGACAGTAATTTGTTCACCCACCGTAATACTTATGCTCTTGAGAGAAGCCACTAGTGAAACCTATGGCCCCTGGGTCTATCTCTTATCATATTTGCTTCCAATCTACTTTTATTTGCATCTTCATTTTCTGCATCTATATTATAAAATACCAAAAATATATTTATCTTATCATATTATCTCTATCAGATCTCACTTTCGCAAGTGGCCGTGAAGGGATTGACAACCCCTTTGTCGCGTTGGTTGCGAGTTGTTTGTTTGTTTGTGTAGGTTCGTGCGACTTGTTGAGAAGCCTCCTACTGGATTGATACCTTGGTTCTCAAAAACTGAGGGAAATACTTACGCTACTGTGCTGCATCACCCTTTCCTCTTCAAGGAAAACGAACGCAATCTCAAGACGTAGCAAGAAGGATTTCTGGCGCCGTTGCCGGGGAGGTCTTCGCTCAAGTCAAGACATACCAAGTACCCATCACAAACTCATCTCCCTCGCATTTACATTATTTGCCATTTGCCTCTCTTTTCCTCTCCCCCACTTCACCCTTGCCGTTTTATTCGCCCTCTCTTTCCCAATCTCCTCTCTTTTCCGTTTGCCGTTTTCTGTTTGCTTGTGTGTTGGATTACTTGTTGCCATGGCACATGATAATACCAAATTGTGTGATTTCTCGAATACCAATAATAATGATTTCCTTAGTACTCCGATTGCTCCTCTTAATGATGTTGAGTCTTGTGAAATCAATACCGCTTTGCTGAATCTTGTTATGAAAGATCAATTTGCCGGCCTTCCTAGTGAAGATGCCGCTACTCATCTAAACAACTTTGTTGATTTGTGTGACACGCAAAAGAAGAAAGATACGGATAATGATATTGTTAAATTGAAGCTATTTCCGTTTTCACTTAGAGATCGTGCTAAAGTTTGGTTTTCATCTTTGCCTAAAAATAGTATTGATTCTTGGAACAAGTGCAAAGATGCTTTTATCTCTAAGTATTTTCCCCTCGCTAAGATCATCACTCTTAGGAATGATATTATGAATTTTAAACAACTTGATCATGAGCATGTTGCCCAATCTTGGGAAAGAATGAAATTGATGATTCACAGTTTCCCTACTCATGGTTTGAATTTGTGGATGATCATACAAAAATTTTATGCTGGTTTGAACTTTCCTTCTAGAAATCTTTTAGATTCGGCCGCCGGAGGCACATTTATGGAAATCACTTTAGGAGATGCTACCAAACTTCTTGATAATATTATGGATAATTATTCTCAATGGCATACCGAACGATCTACTAGTAAAAAAGTGCATGCTATAGAAGAAATCAATGTTTTGAGTCGAAAGATGGATGAGCTTATGCGATTGTTTTCCACTAAGAGTTCTTCTATTGATCCCAATGATATGCCTTTATCTACCTTGATTAAGAATAATAATGAATCTATGGATGTGAGATTTGTTGGTAGGAATAATTTTGGAAACAATGCTTATAAAGGAAACTTTAATTCTAGACCGTTCCCTAGAAATTCCTCTAATAATTATGGTAATTCCTACAATAATTCTTATGGTAATTTTAATAAGATGCCCTCTGATTTTGAGAATAGCGTGAAAGAATTTATGATTTCTCAAAAGAATTTTAATGCTTTGCTTGAAGAAAAATTGCTCATAGTTGATGATTTGGCTAGGAACGTTGATAGACTTTCACTTGATGTTGAGTCTCTCAAAGCAATGAGAATTTCAAGTGATGAGTGCAAGGAAAGAACCGCTAGATTGCGTGCTAAGAAAGATAGCTTTATAAAAGCGTGTTCTTCTAGTTTCCATAAAAATAATGATGAAGATCTTAAAGTTATTGATGTGTCCCCTATTAGATCTTTGTTTTGTAATATGAATCTTGAAAATAATGGGACTGGAGATGAGTCAACTTTATTTAGAAGGTGTCCTAAGAATTCGGAGTTTTTAGATCTTGATGCTAAATTTGGTAAAAGTGGGATTGGAGAGGTCATGACTTTAAATAGTATTGAACCCACTATCTCGGATTTCAAGGAATTTGATTATGATAATTGTTCTTTAGAGAGTTGTATTTCCTTGTTTCAATCCGTTGTTAACTCTCCACATGCTTATTGTCAAAATAAAGCTTTTACCAAACATATCATTGATGCCTTGATGCAATCTTTTGATGAAAAACTTAATTTGGAAGTTTCTATACCTAGAAAACTTAATGATGAGCAGGAACCTACTATAAAGATTAAAATTAAAGATCATGAGTGTTTTGCTTTGTGTGATTTGGGTGCTAGTGTTTCCACGATTCCAAAAACTTTATGTGATATTCTAGGTTTCCATGATCTTGATGATTGCTCTTTAAATTTGCACCTTGCGGATTCCACCATTAAAAAACCAATAGGAAGGATCAATGATGTCCTTATTGTTGCAAATAGAAATTTGGTGCCCGTTGATTTTATCGTTCTTGATGTAGATTGCAATCTTTCTTGCGCTATTATTCTTGGTAGACCTTTCCTTAGAACGATTGGTGCGACTATTGATATGAAGGAAGGGAATATTAGATTCCAATTTTCATTAAAGAAAGGCATGGAGCACTTTCCAAGAAAGAAAGTCAAATTACCTTATGAATCTATCATGCGGGCTACTTATCAATCAAGTGCCAAAGATGGCACTACTTAGATCTATCTTCGCTTTTATGCCTAGCTAGGGGCGTTAAACGACAGCGCTAGTTGGGAGGCAACCCAATTTTCTTTATGTTTTTTGTTTTTGTTCCTGTTTAGTGTTAAATCTTGCATCTACTTTCTCTTTATATGCGTTTTCATGTTTTATTTAGTGTTTGTGCCAATTAGAACCTATAGGATAACCTATGATATGAGTTGATTTGATTCTGCTGAAAAACAGAAACTTTGCGCTCACGAGAAAAAATTCAATAAATCACAGGAATGATCCTTCGCATTGATTCTTTTTGCTACTGCTCAATAAACAATTTTTTAGGACTTCCTATTTTGTTAGGATTTTTAAGGTTCCAGAAGTTTGCGTTAGTTACAGATTGCTATAGACTGTTCTGTTTTTGCAGATTCTGTTTTTCATGTGCTGTTTTCTTATTTCGATGCATGTATGGCTAGTATGTAAGGGTATGAACCATAGAGAACTTGGAATACAGTAGGTTTAACACAAAAATAAATAAAGAATGAGTTCATTACATTACCTTATGTGGTGGTTTTGTTTTCTTTCACTAACCGAGCTTATAAGATTTCCTGATGAGTTTTGTGTTGTGAAGTTTTCAAGTTTTGGGTAAAGCTTTTATGGACTATGGAATAAAGGGTGGCAAAATCCTAAGCTTGGGGATGCCCAAGGCACCCCAATATATTCAAGGAAGGCATCCCCTCTTTCATCTTCGTTCATTGGTACCTTTATTTGGAGCTATATTTTTATTCGCCACATGATATGTGTTTTGCTTGGAGCATCGTGTATTATATTAGTATTTGCTTGTTAGTTTACCACAATCATCCTTGCTGTAACACACCTTTTGGGAGAAGCCTATTTGATTAGAATTTGCTAGAATAATCTATGTGCTTCGCTTATATCTTTTGAGCTTAATAGTTTTTGCTCTAGTACTTCACTTATATCTTTTAGAGCATGGCGGTGGATTTAATTTTGAAGAAATTGCTAGTCTCTCATGCTTCACTTATATTATTTTGAAAGTCTCTTAGAACAACATGGTATTTGCTTTGGTTATGAATTTGGTCCTAGAATGATGAGCATCCAAGTTGGATATAATAAAAACTATCATAGAAAGTGAATTGGATGCTAGGATCAATTTGATGCTTGCTAATTGTTCTGAGATATAAAGGTAGTAATGTTAGGGTCATGCTAGTGGATAATTATGAAGTTGAGAAGTAATGTTGTTGAAGTTGGCAAGTCACGTAGCATGCACGTATGTTAAAAGTTGTGTGACAAATTTGTTGCTTGAGGTGCTCTTTTGAGTGTCTTCCTTATGAGTGGCAGTCGGGGACGAGCGATGGAATTTTTTCCTACCAATCTATCCCTCTTGGGGCATGCGTAGTAGTATTGCTTCGAGGGCTAAGTATATTTTTGCAATAAGTATATGAGTTCTTTATGACTAATGTGAGTCCATGGATGTACGCACACTCATCCTTCCACTTAGCTAGCCTCTATTTTACCACGCAATTTTCGCCGGTAGCATAAACCCATTATTTACCTTCCTCAAAACAGCCACCATACCTACCTATTATGGCATTTCCATAGCCATTCCGAGATATATTGTCATGCAACCTTCCACCGTTCCGTTGATTATGACACGTTTCATCATTGTCATATTGCTCTTTGCATGATCATGTAGTTGACATCGTATCTGTGGCAAGGCCACCTTCATAATTTTCATACATGTCACTCTTGATTCATTGCATATCCCGGTGCACCGCCGGAGGCATTCATATAGAGTCATATTTTGTTCTAGCTTCGAGTTGTAATTCTTGAGTTGTAAATCCATAAAAGTGTGATTATATTCATTATTAGAGCATTGTCCCAGCGAGGAAAGGATGATGAAGACTATCCCCCACAAGTCAGGATGGGACTTTGTACTTTATAAAAATAAAAGAGGCCAAATAAGCCCACCAAAAAGAAAAAAAAGAAAAAAGAAAGAAAAAAAGGAAAGAAAGAAAAAACGGGAAAAGAAAAAGAAAAAAAATAAATGAGAGAAAAAGAGAGAAGGGACAATTGCTACTATCTCTTTTGCCACACTTGTGCTTCAAAAATAGCACCATGATCTTCATGATAGAGAGTCTCATATGTTGTCACTTTCATATACTAGTGGGAATTTTTCATTATAGAACTTGGCTTGTATATTCCAATGATGGGCTTCCTCAAAATGCCCTAGGTCTTCGTGAGCAAGCAAGTTGGATGCACACCCACTTAGTTTCTTTTGTTGAGCTTTCATATATTTATAGCTCTAGTGCATCCGTTGCATGGCAATCCCTACTCACTCAAATTGATATCTATTGATGGGCATCTCCATAGGCTGTTGATACGCCTAGTTGATGTGAGACTATCTTCTCCCAGTTTTTGTCCTCACAACCACCACATTAGACCACCATAGTGCTATGTCCATGGCTTGCACTCATGTATTGTGTAAGAGTTGAAAAGCTGAAGCGCGTTAAAAAGTATGAACCAATTGCTCGGCTCGTCATCGGGGTTGTGCATGATGGGAGTATTTTGTGTAATGAAAATGAAGCATGGCCTAACTATATGATTTTATAGGGATAAGCTTTCTTTGGCCATGTTATTTTGATAGGACATGATTATTTGTTAGTATGCTTTGAAGCATTATTATTTTTATGTTTTATAAGCTTTTATCTTGAGTCATATGGATCTGAACATTC
>NC_041381.1:43776085-43781071 GCF_002162155.2 Triticum dicoccoides | reverse complement strand
TATGCTAGGTAGCATTCCACATCAAAAATTCTGTTTTTATCATTTACCTACTCGAGGACGAGCAGGAATTAAGCTTGGGGATGCTTGATACGTCTCCAACGTATCTATAATTTTTTATTGTTCCATGCTATTATATTACCTGTTTTGGATGTTTATGGGCTTTATTTTATACATTATTATCATTTTTGGGACTAACCTACTACCGGAGGCCCAGCCTGTATTGCTGTTTTTTTGTCTATTTCAGTATTTCAAAGGAAAGGAATATCAAACGGAGTCCAAATGGAATAAAACCTTCGAAAGCCTGATTTTTGAAATGAACGTGATCCAGAGGACTTGGAGTGCAAGTCAAGAAGCAGTCGAGGTGTCCACGAGAGGGTAGGGCCTCCCCCCTATAGGGCACACCCCCTGTCTCGTGGGCCCCTTGGGCGTCCACCGACGTACTTCTTCCTCCTATATAAGCCTACATACCCCGAAAACATCTAGGGAGCAACCGAAACACAATTTCCTCCAACGTAACCTTCTGTATCCGCGAGATCCCATCTTGGAGCCGTCGCCGACATTCTGCCGGAGGGGGATTCCACCATGGAGGGCTTCTACATCAACACCATATATAGCCCTTCCGATGAGTTGTGAGTAGTTTAACACAGACCTTCGGGTCCATAGTTATTAGCTAGTTGGCTTCTTCTCTCTTTTTGGATCTCAATACAATGTTCTCCCCCTCTCTTGTGGAGATCTATTCGATGTAATCTCTTTTTGCGGTGTGTTTGTCGAGATCCGATGAATTGTGGGTTTATGATCAGATTTATCTATGGTTAATAATTGAATCTTCTCCGAATTCTTTTATATGATTGAGTTATCTTTGCAAGTCTCTTCGAATTATCGGTTTGGTTTGGCCTACTAGATTGATCTTTCTTGCCATGGGAGAAGTGCTTAGCTTTGGGTTCAATCTTGCGGTGTTCCTACCCAGTGACAGAAAGGGTTGCAAGACACGTATTGTATTGTTGCCATCGAGGATAAAAAGATGGGATTTATATCATATTGCTTGAGTTTAACCCTCTACATCATGTCATCTTGCTTAATGCGTTACTCTGTTCTTATGAACTTAATACTCTAGATGCATGCTGGATAGCAGTCGATGTGTGGAGTAATAGTAGTAGATGCAGGCAGGAGTCAGTCTATTTGTTGCGGACGTGATGCCTATATACATGATCATGCCTAGATAACGTCATAATTATTCGCTTTTCTATCAATTGCTCGACAATAATTTGTTCACCCACCATAATACTTATGCTCTTGAGAGAAGCCACTAGTGAAACCTATGGCCCCCGGGTATATCTCTTATCATATTTGCTTCCATTCTACTTTTATTTGCATCTTTATTTTCTGCATCTATATTATAAAGTACCAAAAATATATTTATCTTACCGTATTATCTCTATCAGATCTCACTTTCGCAAGTGGCCGTGAAGGGATTGACAACCCCTTTGTCGCATTGGTTGCGAGTTGTTTGTTTGTTTGTGTAGGTTCGTGGGACTTATTGAAAAGCCTCCTACTGGATTGATACCTTGGTTCTCAAAAACTGAGGGAAATACTTACGCTACTGTGCTGCATCACCCTTTCCTCTTCAAGGAAAACCAACGCAAGCTCAAGACGTAGCATGGCTCCAGTGACCGAATGCGGGTGCAAGAAGGAGACCGTGATGACGGCTCCGGTAACCGAACAGAGTCCGGCCAGGTATATATATTAATTAAGCCTGTGCTGACTAGCTAATTGATGCATTCATTGTTTTGGTATCTACACATATTAACTCTCGTCTTTCTTCTTTTTTCTAGCCCTCTAGATCGAGTACAACTTCGGTAAAGAGACGAGGCCCGAAGAAAAAGTTGTGCTCGGATGAAAGGTTCACGATCACAGCAATCGCGTGCGATGGCCAACGATTGAACCCCTTCAGATCAGGGACATTTTTACTGCTCAGTGCGGGTTTATTGTTAGGGACATGATCCTGAAGCATCAAGCTATGGAATCATCCTAAGAAGGAAGAGCTTCAAGTTTATTTTGTCGAAGATAGACAGAAAGAGGATCTTTGGAAAGCGCTGAAGGTAAATTTCACCCTACCGGAAGAGGAGGATCTGGAGAATCCAGTTATAGAGCCATTGATCAAGTCCTGTGCTCTCAAGAAGATGGCAGATCTATTCAGGAGGTGGAAGAATGAGCTAAAAGCAAAGTTTGTCGACAAAGAAAAGACACCAGAATTCATCAGTCGGTATGAGAAGCTCAGAGATCAATGGGACACATTTGTGGCCAACAATACATCGGAGAGGAGTAAGAAGATGTCAGCAACAAACAAGATAAATGCTGCGAAGAAGGAGCATCACCATCGCACGGGGTCAGGTGGCTACCTCAAAGCCCGGCCGTTGTGGGCCAAGGCTGAGAACAACCTGCTTGATAAAGGGGTCGAACCAAAGACATAGAACTGGCCAGACCGTTCAAGGACTTGGTTCTTCGGGGTTGGCAGAACCTTGGACACTATAACAGGGAAGTGCGTTTGGACAAGCGAGCAACTACAAATACCCGTCACGATGCTTCAGGACTATATCGCCGCTGCGCAGGAAGGGAGGTTCGTTACACACAAAGAGAAGGACGAGCTCACAATGGCCCTCAGGAATCCTGAGCACCCTGGATGGACACGAGGCACGCCAGGATCCGTTCCATGGAAGGCTGGGTTTCTAGATGCAGGCCGTTACAAATGCCAAGAGAGGAGGAGGAAAGTGGAGCAGAGCGAAGTACATGAGCTGCACGCAAGGGTACAGAAGCTAGAGGATCGAGAAGCAGTTCGAAGCAAGTGACCTACCAAAGCTACCCCGCCATCTCAGCAGAGAAGCAGCGCGGCTTCCACCGAGCTGCTTCAGTTGGAGCCTGTCTTCACGGCTCCTGCTAGCAACCCCGTGGATGCTATCACGGAGTCTCAACATTGCCACCTTATGATGCAATGGCAGAACTACAAAGTGAAGGCAGCTGTCGGCTCTGTTCGACCTCCTGAACCCGGCGCAACGTTTCACTGCCGTCCAATTCCAGAATGATATAATAGGGTGGTGGTGGACGAAATAACGGAGGGATTTGAGGAGCTCGTGCTTGACCACCCTACCGGTGAAGGGGAGACTAGGCTGGGTTCTGCACTGAAGACTCCATGCCTATGGCGGAAGGAGCTCATCAACCTTCCGAACTGGACGCCTCCGCCTCCTCCTCCGCCTGCTCCTTCGACGAGTGATCAGGGCACTCCGCCTCCTTCTCCGCCTGCGCCGACGCGCCCGACCAGCCAGCCTCCTCCTTCTCTGTCTCGTCAGCAAGGGCGGAAGAGACCTGCCGCCGCTCCGGCTGCTCTGGCGCATCATAGTCCTTCTCCTCCGACTCGTAAGCAACGAAATAAGACAGCTGTAGCCGCTCGGCCTGCTCCGGTGTCTAGCACTACATCCAGAGGCAGGAGGTAATACAGATTCAGTCCATCTCTCAAGACTCCAGAGAAGTTACCATACGAGATGACCGAACAAGAAAATGTAGATATCTGTCAATCCCAAGTGAAGGACTACTTTGAAATGCAAAGAGATAAAAGACATCCACCTTCGTAGGAGAAGATAGATCCGGTGAAAGTGAAGCGCACTTTGGATGCCTTGCAGCAACCACCACCATCTCCCCCGCAAACCAACTATGAGTGCATTACTCAAAGGACATATAAGCAAGCGAAGCGGTCGGGAAGTACTTGTAGTGAGAAAAGGTTACAAGAGCGAAGAAGTGGGAAAAAATTCCCCAGCACGGTGAACAAGCGAACCAATCGTGACCCCGCTCAAGGTGTCTAGCAATATTGTTGCTAATCATCCGGGGATTTTGCCCGGTACCAATCCTGCAGATTACATGCACGACGACGATGCACATTTTGAGATAATGAAGGTGGACGAATTCAAATATGAGTACGGGAGGCCTCTCGTCAAAGATGGAACTACTCTAACAACGATGATGCGAAGATTCCATGATTGGTACATGGAAACCTGTAGAAAGTCTGGGGAGATAAAAATCGATACTTTGACGCTGAAAGTTAAAGAGGATCAGCACGACCTCCTTGGAATTGAGCAGTTGTTTGTTCCATTTGAGGAGTTCTTCTAGTTTTTCAATCAAAATGCCCTCTATAAATTAACAGTCACTTGCTACTGTCTGTAAATACTACTTCTGTCATTAAGTTTCTATATATAGCTCAGCTCTTTCATTGCATGTATATATAATTATCCTCACTATATTATGCAGATTGAAGATCGTGGAATGCAGAAAAGCTGAAATGTATGATATTGGGTTCATTAACACAAATCTCATAGATGAATATACGGTTACATTTCATCCCAAAGAAACCAAGGACAACTTGCAACGATCGTTGGTAATAAATCAAAACAAAGTTACAATACTCTTTCCTTACAACTCCAAGTGAGTGTTACTGTCTTGTGCATATTCAATTTCCCTTAATTATTACTCGAGGTTATAGTAATTAATCTAATTGATGAGTTATGCATGCGTGCGCAGGTTTCACTATATTCTCCTAGAGATTAAGCCTGAGCACAGACTAGTAAATGTCTTAGACGCGAGACGAAAAGATACCGAGGACTATGCAGACATGTCTAAAATGCTCGACAAGTAAGTTGAATCGGTCATTATCGCACCATATCAGCAACTTTGTTCATTTCATGATATCAAGTAATTGTTTTCTTTGTCTCGCAGGGTTCGGAAAGTATTCACCGCACAAGTTTCAGGAATGTCGCGGGATCTGCGATCGAAATACCCGAAAGTAAGTACTACCAGCTAGCTAGTTCCGCGCATCTCGCATTGATTCTAGCTACTTTCATCAATGCCATTTATAATGCTTCATTATCAGTTTTATTGACCTCTATTTCTCGTAAAGTGCTTGTGGCAGGAAGCCGGGATTAATTACTGTGGATACTACGT
>NC_041381.1:43769140-43772795 GCF_002162155.2 Triticum dicoccoides | reverse complement strand
AATACTTATGGTTATGGAGTTTTAATCGAACACTGAGAAATATAGGGGCTTATAGTGTTGCCTCCCAACGTATTCACCTTAAGGGTAATGTCAACAATAACATCTCATGCTAACGAACATCCAATTGGATATATGTATCAGGATCTTTCCAACACGATGTGCTTGCCAAAGGATAAAATGAAAAAGGGAAAGGTGGAGATCACCTTGACTCTTGCATAAAGTAAAAGATATAAAGTAAAAGATAGGCCCTTCGCAGAGGGAAGCAGAGGTTGTCATGCGCTTTTAGGGTTAGATACACAAAATCTTAATGCAAAAGAACATCACTTTATATTGACACTTGTATATGGACCTTTATTATACAGTCCGTCGCTTTTATTGCTTCCATAACAAGATCATATAAAGCTTATTTTCTCCGCACTAATAAGTCATGCATATTTAGAGAGCAATTTTAATTGCCTGCACCGATGACAACTTACTTGAAGGATCTTACTCAATCCATAGGTAGATATGGTGGACTCTCATGGCAAAACTGGGTTTAAGGATATTTGGAAGCACAAGTAGTATCTCTACTTGGTGCAAGGAATTCTGGCTAGCATGAGAGGGAAAGGCAAGCTCAACATGTTGGGAAGATCAATGACAATATATTATAACTGAGATGTGAGAAAACATAAACCATTACGTTGTCTTCCTTGTCCAACATCAACTCTTTAGCATGTCATACTTAATGAGTGCTCGCAATCATAAAAGATGTCCAAGATAGTATATTTATATATGAAAACCTCTCTTTCTTTATTACTTCCTATTAATTGCAACGATGACCAAACCTATGTTTGCCAACTCTCAACAACTTTTAAGCCTCATACTTTCTATGTGTGAAGTCATTACTATCCATAAGATCAATATGAACTCTTTTACTTCTTTTTATTTTCTTAAGATCATGGCAAGATAGCAAAGCCCTTGACTCAACACTAATATTTATTATAGATAGCTCACGGACTCGATTACATAAAGAGATCACAAAGCAAAACTCAAAACTAATTCATACCAAAACTTCAATCTACTAGATCAAGATATTGTCAAAAGGATCGAACTAAGAAAAACTGTAAAGATAGGAGTGTGATGGTGATACGATACCGGGGCATCTCCCCCAAGCTTGGCAGTTGCCAAGGGGAGTGCCCATACCCATGTGATTATGTCTCCTTCTTCAGAGTTGGTGTTGTGATCTTCTTGGCGATGATTCCCCTCAGGAGACGATTCTCCTCCTCGAGCTTATTGACTTGTTGCTTGAGGTTCATACTTTCCTTGCGGAGCTTTCCTGTTATGGCTAAAGCTCCTTTTATCCAAGGGTGCTGCATAGCTTTTGGAGAACAAGTGACACTCTTTTTCATATTTTCATAAGAAAGAAATTTAACGTTGGAAGGGATGACCGAATTTGGAACAGACGAGCTCTGTAGTTCCCCCATTATGAATCCTGCTTGGAAGCGGGAGGTAACTTCTTGATCTTCCTCCATGGCATCTATCCTTTTCAAGTCGGCCTCCATCTCATCCTCTGTTGATGGTCCAAAGCGATAAGCATCGCTATTTGCTCCTGGACCTGGTGTCGGGTGAGACACCCGACTCTCCCCAACTAACTCTTGAGAAGACATCTTGCTCTAAATCTGTAACAAGAATAACTCGAAACAAAAATAGAGTATTTTTGCGTGATACGGTGGTCAAAACCTTTGGGAGATTATATAATGAATTTTTACAGACCAAAAGAAGTAACGTGCAAGAAAACGGAGTCCGGGAGGCACACAAGGTGTCCACGAGACAGGGGCGCGCCCAGTAGGCGGGGGGGCACCCTCCACCCTCGTGGAGGCCTTGTGTCCTTCCCGGACTACTTCTTGCTTTCCAAAATTCTTACATATTCCAAAACTGAGAGAAATTGTCATTAGAATTGTTTTGGAGTCGGTTTACTTACCGTACCACACACCTATTCCTTTTCGGAGTCTGAAACATTCTGGAAAGTGTCCCTTATATATTCCTCCGGGGTTACGGTCTCAATAATATTAGTTTCAACATTGATAGGATTACCTGAGATATAGTGTTTGATTCTCTGACCGTTCACCACCCTCGGACTTGTGCCTTCGAAGTTGTTGATTTTTATGGCACCGGATCGATAGACCTCCTCGATAACGTAAGGACTTTCCCATTTAGATAGAAGTTTTCCTGCAAAAATCTTAAACGAGAGTTGAATAGCAACACATAATCACCTACGTTAAACTCATGCTTTTGTATCCTTTTGTCATGCCATCTTTTAACTTTTTGTTTAAACAACTTGGCATTCTCATAGGCTTGGGTTCTCCATTCAGCTAATGTCAAATAACCTCTTCTCACCGGCAAGTTTGAAATCATAGTTGAGCTCTTTAATGGCCCAATATGCCTTATGTTCAAGTTCAAGAGGTAAGTGACATGCTTTTCCATAAACCATCTTATACGGAGACATACCCATAGGATTTTTGTATGCAGTTCTATAGGCCCATAATGCATCATCAAGTTTCTTGGACCAATTCTTTCTAGACCAATTAACAGTCTTTCATAAAATTAATTGAGCTCTCTATTGCTCAACTCTACTTGACTAGTAGACTGTGGGTGATAAGGGATGCAATTCTATGATTAACATCATACTTAGTAAGCATTTTACGGAAAGCACCATGAATAAAATGTGAACCACCATCAGTCATAAGATATCTAGGGACTCCAAACCTCGAAAAAATAACTTCTTTAATCATCTTAATAGAGGTGTTATGATCAACACTACTAGTTGGAATAGCTTCTACCCACTTAGTAACGTAATCAACAACAACTAAAATATGTGTATATCCATTATAGGCAGGAAAAGGTCCCATATAATCAAAGCCCCAAACATCAAATGGTTCAATAACAAGAGAATAATTCATAGGCATTTCTTGACGTCTACTAATATTACCAATTCTTTGAAATTCATCACAAGACAAGACAAACTTACGAGCATCTTTGAAGAGAGTAGGCCAATAAAAACCGGATTGCAATACCTTATGTGCAGTTCTGTCTCCAGCGTGGTGTCCTCCATATGATTCAGAATGACACTTGCATAGGATCTGTTCCTATTCATGCTCAGGTACACAACGTCTAATAACACCATCTACTCCTTTATAAAGGTGTGGGTCATCCCAGAAGTAATGTCTTAAATCATAAAAGAACTTTTTCTTTTGCTGGTATGTGAAAGTAGGTGGTATAAATTTAGCAAGAATGTAATTAGCATAATCAGCATACCAAGGAGCAGTACGAGAAGCACCAATGACCGCTAATTGTTCATCAGGAAAGCTATCATCAATAGGTAGTGGGTCATCAAGAACATTCTCTAACCTATAGAAGTTGTCTGCAACGGGGTTCTCAGCTCCCTTTCTATCAATAATATGCAAATCAAATTCTTGAAGCAAGAGAACCCATCTAATAAGTCTAGGTTTAGCATCTTTCTTTGCCATAAGATATTTAATAGCCGCATGATCAATGTGAATAGTAACTTTAGAATCAACAATGTAAGGTCTGAACTTATCACAAGCAAATACAACTGCTAAGAATTCTTTTTCAGTAGTAGCATAATTCTCTGGGCAGTATCAAGAGTCTTACTAGC
>NC_041381.1:43766639-43767443 GCF_002162155.2 Triticum dicoccoides | reverse complement strand
GCATTGACTTAAGCCTCCCCCAAGCTTGAGTGATGCTTTCTCCTTCGCGAGGCAAGAAATTATATATGTAATTACGATCACGGTGAACAAGATGCATAGGATAGAACTTCTGGTGAAATTCCAACTTCAATCGTTTATATTTCCAAGATCCCGTATCATCACATAGCCTATACCATGTCAGTGCATCCCCTTCAAAGATAAAGGGAAAACCTTCCTCTTAACAACATCATCAGGAATACCTCCAAGCTTAAATAATCCACAAACTTCATCCACAAAGATAAGGTGTAAATCGGGTTGCAATGTTCCATCTCCTACAAAGGGATTAGCTAGCACTTTCTCTATCATACCCGAAGGAATTTCAAAGTAAACATTTTCAGTAGGTTTAGTAGGTTGAGGAGAAACTCTTTGCTCTACTGGTCGGGGCGAAGATACCCCAAACAAGCCCCTCAAAGGATTTGTTTCCATAGTAACAAGTGACAGAAAATTTCAGCACACTATATAAATGTTTCCTTACCAAGTTCCACTCACCAAAGGCGCTTCACTCCCCGGAAACGGCACCAGAAAAGTGTCTTGATGACCCACAAGTATAGGGGATCTATCGTAGTCCTTTCGATAAGTAAGAGTGTCGAACCCAACGAGGAGCGGAAGGAAATGACAAGCGGTTTTCAGTAAGGTATTCTCTGCAAGCACTGAAATTGTAGGTAACAGATAGTTTTGTGATAAGATAATTTGTATCGAGTAACAAGCAATGAAAGTAAATAAAGTGCAACAAGGTGTCCCAATCCTTTT
This sequence comes from Triticum dicoccoides, assembly GCF_002162155.2. NCBI lineage: Eukaryota > Viridiplantae > Streptophyta > Magnoliopsida > Poales > Poaceae > Triticum > Triticum dicoccoides. The sequence goes on along the minus strand of NC_041381.1, from coordinate 43,766,654 downwards.
TGTAACAAAGGACAA
>NC_041381.1:43755575-43765273 GCF_002162155.2 Triticum dicoccoides | reverse complement strand
TTCTGTCACTCTAGCAACCAATCATCTACTTATTACTTCCCAATGCCTTCCTCTAGGCCCAAATAATGGTGAAGTGTCATGTAGTCGACGTTCACATAACACCACTAGAGGAGAGACAACATAAATCTCATCAAAATATCGAACGAATACCAAATTCACATGACTACTAATAGCAAGACTTCACCCATGTCCTCAGGACCAAACGTAACTACTCACAAAGCATATTCATGTTTGATGTCTACTACACAACCTTCTTCTTGTAGACGTTGTTGGGCCTGCAAGTGCACAGGTTTGTAGGGCAGTAGCAAATTTCCCTCAAGTGGATGACCTATTGTTTATCAATCTGTAGGAGGCGTAAGGTGAAGATGGTCTCTCTCAAACAACCCTGCAACCAAATAACAAAGAGTCTCTTGTGTCCCCAACACACCCAATACAATGGTAAATTGTATAGGTGCACTAGTTCGGCGAAGAGATGAAGATACAAGTGCAAAATAGATAGTAGATAAAGGTATTTGTAATCTGAAATAATAAAAACAGCAAGGTAACAAATGGTAAAAGTGAGCATAAACGGTATTGCAATGATAGGAAACAAGGCCTAGGGTTCATACTTTCACTAGTGCAAGTTCTCTCAACAATAATAACATAGATAGATCGTATAACAAGCCCTCAACAGGCAACAAAGAGTCACTCCAAAGCCACTATTAGCGGAGAACAAACGTAGAGATTATGGTCGGGTACGAAACCACCACAAAGCTATTCTTTAGGATCGATCTATAAAAGAGTTCATACTAGAATAACACCTTAAGATACAAATCAACCAAAACCCTAATGTCACCTAGATACTCCATTGTCACCTCAAGTACCCATGGGCATGATTATACGATATGCATCACACAATCTCAGATTCATCCAACCAACATAAAAGTACTTCAAAGAGTGCCCCAAAGCTACTACCGGAGAGTCAAGAACGTGTGCCAACCCCTATGCATAGGTTCATGGGTGGAACCCGCAACTTGGTCACCAAAACATACATCAAGTGGCACATGATATCCCATTGTCACCACAGATAATCATGGCAAGACATACATCAAGCATTCTCATAAAGACTCAATCCGATAAGATAACTTCAAAGGGGAACACGAGAGAGTAGAGGGGGAGAAACATCATAAGATCCAACTACAATAGCAAAGCTCGGGATACATCAAGATCGTGCCATAGAGGAACACGAGAGAGAACACGAGAGAGAGATCAAACACATAGCTACTGGTACATACCCTCAGCCTCGAGGGTGAGCTACTCCCTCCTCGTCATGGATAGCGCCGGGATGATGAAGATGGCCTTCGGTGATGGGATCCCCTTCCGGCAGGGTGCCGGAACAGGGTCCCGATTGGTTTTTGGTGGCTCAGAGGCTTGCGGCGGCGGAACTCCTGATCTAGGTTCTGTTCTGGAAGTTTTTGGGTACGTAGGTATATATGGGTGCAGGGGGTACGTCGGTGGAGCTACGAGGGCCCCACGAGGCAGGGGGGCGCACCCAGGGGGGAGGGCGCGCCCCCACCCTCGTGAGCACCTCCCATATCTCCTGAAGTGCACTCCAAGTCCATCGGGTGGCTTTCCTTCCAAAAATAACTTCTCCAGTTGATTTCGTTCCGTTTTGACTCCGTCTGATATTCCTTTTCCTCGAAACACTGAAATAGGCATAAAACAGCAAATCTGGGCTGGGCCTCCGGTTAATATGTTAGTCCCAAAAATAATATAAAAGTGGATAATAAAGCCCAATATTGCCTAAAACAGTAGATAAAGTAGCATGGAGCAATAAAAAATTATAGATACGTTGGATACGTATCAAGCATCCCCAAGCTTAATTCCTGCTCGTCCTCGAGTAGGTAAATGATAAAAAAGAATTTTTGATGCGGAGTGATACTTTGGCATAATTTCAATGTAAATCTTCTTAAATGTGATATGAATATTCAAATCCTAAAGATTCAAGACAAAAGTTCATATTGACATAAAAATAATAATACTTTAAGCACACTAATCAAAATAATTATGTCATCTCAAAATAACATGGCAAAAGAAAGTTCATCCCTACAAAATCATATAGTTAGGCTATGCTTCATTTTCGTCACACAAAGATGTTCCCAACTTCTATACCCCCGATGACAAGCCAAGCAATTGTTTCATACTTAAATAATCTCAAACTTTTTCAACCTTCACGCAATACATGAGCGTGAGCCATGGATATAGGACTATGGGTGGAATAGAATATGATGATGGGGATTATGTGGAGAAGACAAAAAAGGAGAAAGTCTCACATTGACGAGGATAATCAACGGGCTATGGAGATGCCCATCAATTGATGTCAACATGAGGAGTAGGGATTGCCATGCAACGGATGCACTAGAGATATGAATGCTCAACAAAAGAAAACTAGTGGGTGTGCATCCAACTTGCTTGCTCATGAAGACCTAGGGCATTTGAGGAAGCCCATCATAGGAATATACAAGCCAAGTTCTATAATGAAAAATTCCCACTAGTATGAAAAAGACAACTTATGAGACTCACTATATGAAAAACATGGTGCTACTTTGAAGCACAATATATGAGACTCACTACATGAAGAACAAGGTGCTATTTTGAAGCACAAGTGTGGAAAAAGAGATAGTAGAATTGCCCTTTTTATTTTTATTTTTATTTTTTTGGGCCTTTTTTTTTTATTTTGGCCATTCTCTTTTTATTTTTTTGGGCAATGCTCTAATAATGATGATCATTACACTTCTATTGATTACAACATGAGGATTACAACTCGAAACTAGAACAAGGTATGACTCTATATGAATGCTTCCGGCGGTGTACCGGGATGGTGCAATGAATCAAGAGTGACATGTATGAAAAATAATGCATGGTGGCTTTGCCACAAATACGATGTCAACTACATGATCATGCAATGGCAATATGACAAAAGTAATGTATGTCACAATAATGATGAACGGAACGGTGGAAAGTTGCATGGCAATATATCTCGGAATGGCTATGGAAATGCCATAATAGGTAGGTATGGTGGCTGTTTTGAGGAAGATATAGGGAGGTTTATGTGTGATAGAGCGTATCGTATCACGGAGTTTGGATGCACCGGCGAAGTTTGCGCCAACTCTCAATGTGAGAAAGGGCAATGCACGGTACCGAAGAGGCTAGCAATGGCGGAAAGGTAAAAGTGCGGATAATCCATGGACTCAACATTAGTCAAAAGAAGTCATATACTTATTGCAAAAATTTAGAAGTCATCAAAAATCAAGTACTACGCGCATGCTCCTAGGGGATAGATTGGTAGGAAAAGACCATCGCTCGTCCCCGACCGCCACTCATAAGGATGCACAAGCCAGGTACACTTCATGCTTCAAATTTGTTACACAACTTTAACCATACGTGCATGCTACGGGATTTACCAACTTCAACACAAGTATTTCTCAAATTCACAACTACTCAACTAGCATGACTTTGACATTATTACCTCCATATCTCAAAACAATTATCAAGCATCAAACTTATCTTAGTATTCAACGCACTCAAAAGAAAGTTTCACATATCTTGAACACCCAGTATATTAACATTAAGCAAATTACCATGCTATTAACGTCTCTCAAAATAATCTAAGTGAAGCATGAGAGATCAATAGTTTCTTTAAAACAAATCCACCATCGTGCTCTAAAGGATATAAGTGAAGCACTAGAGCAAAAATTATCAAGCTCAAAAGATATAAGTGAAACACAATGAGTATTCTAGCAAAATAATTATGAAACTATGCAAGGACTCTTTCTCATTAAAGAATTTCATATCTTGGTATTGTATTCAAGCAGCAAGAAAAATAAAATAAAATTACAATGCAAGGATAGCACAACTCATGTGAAGAAGCAAAAACTTAGGCTCAACCGATACTAACCGATAGTTGTTGAAGAAGAAAGGTGGGATGCCTACCGGGGCATCCCCATGCTTAGATGCTTGAGACTTCTTGAAATGTTATCTTGGGGTGCCTTGGGCATCCCCAAGCTTGTGCTTTTGTGTCTTCTTAATTCCTCTCATATCATGGTTTCTCTTCTTTTTATCAAAAGCTTCATTCACAACAAACTCAACAAGAACTCGTGAGATAGGTTAGTATAAACCAATGCAAAACCTTATCATCTTGTACTGTAACAAATCACTAAAATTATTATTCAAAATTTCATACTAAATGACTCTGAATATTTAATACTCCTATCCTCAAATAGAATCATTAAACAAGCAAACATGTGCAAACAATGCAACCATAACAGCAATCTGTCAAAACAGTACAGTCTGTAAAGAATGCAAGGGTAACAATACTTCCCTGACTCCCAAAATTATGAACTAAAATTCCCACTGTAATAAATTTATCAGAGCTTAATATTCAAAAAGATTCAACGTTAGACCACGCTCTGACTTTTCTGAGGAATTTTTGCAACAGCGGTAAACTTTCTGTTTTCAAACAGCAACATGCAAACTAGCAAAACAAGCATGTCAAAGGCTATCCTTGACTTTTTTATTGAAACTAAAGATGCAAAACATTATTCTAACTAACAGAAAGCAAAAACTAGCAAAATAAAATGACGCTCCAAGCAAAACACATATCATGTGGCGAATAAAAATATAGCTCCAAGTAAAGTTACCGATGAACGAAGACGAAAGAGGGGATGCCTTCCGGGGCATCCCCAAGCTTAGGCTCTTGGTTGTCTTTGGATATTACCTTGGGGTTACTTGGGCATCCCCAAGCTTAGGCTCTTTCCACTCCTTATTCTATAATCCATCGAATCTTTACCCAAAACATGAAAACATCAACCACACAAAACTCAAAACAAAACTCGTAAGCTCCGTTAGTATAAGAAAATAAAGCACCACTTAGGTACTGTAATGAACTCATTCTAAATTCATATTGGTGTAAATCCTACTGTATTCCAACTTCTCTATGGTTCATACCGCTTAATACTAGCCATAGATGCATCAAAATAAGCAAATAACACATAGAAAACAGAATCTGTCAAAACAGATCAGTCTGTAGTGATCTGTATAAAACGTATACTTCTGGAACCCCATAAATTATGCAATAAATTGCTGGACCTGAGAAATTTGTCTATTAATCATCTGAAAAAAAATCAACCTAAAATCACTCTCCAGTAAAAAATGGTAGCTAATATCGTGAGCGCTAAAGTTTCTGTTTTTCAAAGCAAGATCACATAAACTTCACCCAAGTCTTCCCAAAGGTTCTACTTGGAACTTTATTGAAACAAAAGCTATAAAACATGATTACTACAGTAGCATAATCATGTAGACACACAAAAACAGTAAGGATAAATATTGGGTTGTCTCCCAACAAGCGCTTTTCTTTAATGCCTTTCTAGCTAGGCATGATGATGACAATGATGCTCACATAAAAGATAAGAATTGAAACATAAGAGAGCATCATGAAGCATATGACTAGCACATTTAAGTCTAACCCACTTCCTATGCATAGGGATTTTGTGAGCAAACAACTTATGGGAACAATAATCAACTAGCATAGGATGGCACAACAAGCATAACTTGAAGATTTAAGCACATAGAGAGGAAACTTGACATTATTGCAATTCCTACAAGCATATGTTCCTCTATCATAATATTTTTCAGTAGCATCATGAATGAATTCAACAATATAACCAGCACCTAAAATATTCTTTTCATGATCTACAAGCATAGAAAATTTACTATTCTCAATATAAGCAAATTTCTTCTCATGAATAGTAGTGGGAGCAAACTCAACAAAATAACTATCATGTGATTGAAAATTAAGATCAAGATGACACGTTTCATGGTTATCATTATTCTTTAAAGCATATGTGTCATCACAATAATCATCATAGATAGGAGGCATGCTTTCATCATAGTAAATTTGCTCATCAAATCTTGGGGGACAAAAAATATCATCTCCATCAAACATAGCTCCCCCAAGCTTGTGGCTTTGCATATCATTAGCATCATGGCTATTCAAGGAATTCATACTAACAACATTGCAATCATGCTCATCGTTCACATATTTTATGCCAAGAATTCTATGTAATCCTCTTCTAGCACTTCAGCACAATTTTCCTTTCCATACTCACGAAAGATATTAAAAAGGTGAAGCGTATGAGATAAACTTAACTCCATTTTTTGTAATTTTCTTTAATAAACTAGACTAGTGCTAAAACTAGAAACAAAAAGATTCGATTGCAAGATCTAAAGATATACCTTCAAGCACTCACCATGCCAAAAAAGAGTTTAATGACGGAGTGTGAGTACCCTTTACCTAGCCTCCCCGGCAATGGCACCAGAAAAGAGCTTGATGTCTACTACACAACCTTCTTCTTGTAGACGTTGTTGGGCCTGCAAGTGCACAGGTTTGTAGGACAGTAGCAAATTTCCCTCAAGTGGGTGACCAAAGGTTTATCAATCTGTAGGAGGCGTAAGGTGAAGATGGTCTCTCTCAAACAACCCTGCAACCAAATAACAAAGAGTCTCTTGTGTCCCCAACACACCCAATACAATGGTAAATTGTATAGGTGCACTAGTTCGGTGAAGAGATGAAGATACAAGTGCAAAATAGATAGTAGGTAAGTAATCTGAAATAATAAAAACAGCAAGGTAACAAGTGGTAAAAGTGAGCGTAAATGGTATTGCAATGATAGGAAACAAGGCCTAGGGTTCATACTTTCACTAGTGCAAGTTCTCTCAACAATAATAACATAGATAGATCATATAACAAGCCCTCAACAGGCAACAAAGAGTCACTCCAAAGCCACTATTAGCGGAGAACAAACATAGAGATTATGGTCGGGTACGAAACCACCACAAAGCTATTCTTTCGGATCGATCTATAAAAGAGTTCGTACTAGAATAACACCTTAAGATACAAATCAACCAAAACCCTAATGTCACCTAGATACTCCATTGTCACCTCAAGTATCCGTGGGCATGATTATATGATATGCATAACACAATCTCAGATTCATCCAACCAACATAAAAGTACTTCAAAGAGTGCCCCAAAGCTACTACCGGAGAGTCAAGAACGTGTGCCAACCCCTATGCATAGGTTCATGGGTGGAACCCGCAAGTTGGTCACCAAAACATACATCAAGTGGCACATGATATCCCATTGTCACCACAGATAATCACGGCAAGACATACATCAAGTGTTCTCATAAAGACTCAATCCGATAAGATAACTTCAAAGGGGAAACTCAATTCATCAGAAGAGAGTAGAGGGGGAGAAACATCATAAGATCCAACTACAATAGCAAAGCTCGGGATACATCAAGATCGTGCCATAGAGGAACACGAGAGAGAACACGAGAGAGAGAGAGATCAAACACATAGCTACTGGTACATACCCTCAGCCTCGAGGGTGAACTACTCCCTCCTCGTCATGGATAGCGCTGGGATGATGAAGATGGCCTCCGGTGATGGGATCCCCTTCCGGCAGGGTGCCGAAACAGGGTCCCGATTTGTTTTTGGTGGCTCAGAGGCTTGCGGCGGTGGAACTCCCGATCTAGGTTCTGTTCTGGAAGTTTTTGGGTACGTAGGTATATATAGGTGCAGGGGGTACGTCGGTGGAGCGACGAGGGCCCCATGAGGCAGGGGGGCGTGCCCAGGGGGGGAGGGCGCGTCCCCCACCCTCGTGAGCACCTCCTGTATCTCCTGACGTGCACTCCAAGTCCATCGGGTGGCTTTCCTTCCAAAAATAACTTCTCCAGTTGATTTCGTTCCGTTTTGACTCCGTCTGATATTGTTTTCCTCGAAACACTGAAATAGGCATAAAACAGCAAATCTAGGCTGGGCCTCCGGTTAATATGTTAGTCCCAAAAATAATATAAAAGTGGATAATAAAGCCCAATATTGCCTAAAACAGTAGATAAAGTAGCATGGAGCAATCAAAAATTGTAGATACATTGGAGATGTATCAATGTTCATAATCAGAGGGGTATTAATATGCATTAAGGATCTGAACATATGATCTTCCTCCGAATAAACAACTAGCATCAACTACAAGGAGTAATCAACACTACTAGCAACCCACAGGTACCAATTTGTCGTTTTGATACAAGATTGGATACAAGAGATGAACTAGGGTTTGTAGAGGAGATGGTGCTGGTGAAGATGTTGATGGAGATTGACCCCCTCCCGATGAGAGGATTATTGGTGATGATGATGGTGATGATTTCCCCCTCTCGGAGGGAAGTTTCCCCGGCAGAACAGCTCCGTCGGAGCCCTAGATTGGTTCTGCCAAGGTTCCGCCTCGTGGCGGCGGAGTTTCGTCCCGTAAGCTTGCTTATAGTTTTTTTCTAGGATAAGAGACTTCATATAGCATAAGATGGGCACCGGAGGCCACCAGGGGGCCCAGGAGACCACTACAAGAAACCTATTAATCCATGACGGATTTCCGGTGACAGTCTAGGAATTCATCATGTACCGCCTAGTACAAACCCACAAGCCCACTAAAGCAGCCTAAAGCCCGTCTAAAGCCCTAAAACTTTCCCCCATATAAATCCTAACCCTAAGACACTCTCGTCCAATCTCTCTATCCATCCGCCGCCAGCACGCCTCGCCTCTCCTCGGCCCCATCCCCCGCCTCCGCCTCCACACCTCCACCTCTCCGCCCAAGATCCATGGCTACCGCGATTGCGCCGGCCCGATGGAAGCGGTGGCCAACCCTAGCCACTATGGCGCGCCTCTGGTGCTCACGACCTGGGCCATGGATCTGCGACAGGGGCCTCCGTCCTCCTCCCAGGCGGCGCAACTGCCTCGCCATCTGAAGATTTGGAGTAGCAAGCGCCGGATGTGGAGAGGACGAGGATCGTGAGCTGCGGGAGGCCCGAGCTCGACCTCTCCGGTGACGCCAACGCCCCACACAAGGTCCCTCCCTGCTTCCCCCAATTGTCTCCTCTCTCCTTCATTACTTCATTTTCTATCCCATCCCCTATCAAAGTTTCTTGCTTCGATTCAGATCAGCAGGACCTCTCCGCCTTTTCAGTTCAATGGAAGTGGACCACTGAGACCACACGCTCCAGCCCGACGAGCTCGATGGCCAGGTCCTATGCCCTGACTCCTAGGATTCTGCAGAGAACAATAAGGTTGACCCTTCTCGCTCTGAGTTTTCTTTTCTTTCTAGTAAGTGATTGCTACTCTGCTGGAATGTAATTCTCCAGGGGCTATCCTTTTCTCTTGGACTGAACCTGAGACAGAAAATGTGGCCACTTCGTTCCTGGTACTCGTAAGCTACAACCAAGGATAGACTAGTACTGCTTGCTACTTACTTTTTTCTTCTCTCGCCATGCGGGTACTAGCAGTGTAAAATTTGTGAGATCCACTAGTTAGTTAAGAAACTAACACTTTAATAATTAAGTGCCCATGAGATGCTTCTGTTGGTTCCTTGGATTTTTAAGGCCCTTTTTATCACAAGCATATGTCAGCTTATTGTTTTGATGCTCTTTATCTGGTTAATTTCGTACAGCCAGTTTACATTGTTTGACCGACTATTCATAACTTAATATTTAGAAGATGCTGTCTCTAACTCATGGTTCACATTCTTTATTTGAACTGTTCGATGTCTTCAAGCAAGTGTTGTGTTATGCAAATTTGCAGTAGACGTTTCGATAAACAATTTGCTTGACAACT
>NC_041381.1:43748291-43753893 GCF_002162155.2 Triticum dicoccoides | reverse complement strand
CAAAAATGACTTTCGTGGAGTTGCAGGTCTTTTGGAGCTGTGCAGAATAGGTTTCCAATATTTGCTCCCTTTCCAGCCAGAATCTCAGCTGCTGGCATCCTCCCTCTTCATGATAAACCTTGTAAAATAAGAGAGAATAACCATAAGTATTGTGACACAATGTGTAATAACAGCCCATAATGCAATAAATATTGATATAAAAGCATGATGCAAAATGGACGTATCATGGCCAGTGCTGATGGTGTTGGTCCCAAACTAGAGCCCCTTGTAGTGCCACCACGGGAAACTCGAGGACTGGTTTTAGTTGTACGGACTGCTCATCCGGCCGTGTCCTGAGACGAGATACGTACGACTACTATCAGGGTGTCGGCATGCCCGCAGGTCTTCCTGGACTTGTTTTACCATTGTCAAAATGTCTTGTGAACCGGGATTCCGAGCTTGATCGGGTTGTTCCGGGAGGAGGATTTTCCTCCATTGACCATGAGAGCTTGTCATGGGCTAAGTTGGGACACCCCTACAGGTTTTGGACTTTCGAAAGCCGTGCCCAAGGTTATGTGGCAAATGGGAATTTTTAATATCCGGTTGTAGAGAACTTGATACCAGATCCGAATTAAAATACACCAACCGCGTGTGTAACCGCGACTGTCTCTTTTCGAGTGAGTCGAGAAGAGAACACGGTGGGGGTTATGTTTGAATGTAAGTACTTCAGGATCACTTCTTGATCATTACTCTTTTGCGACCGTTTGCATAGTTTCTCATCTTATTATTGTACTCGTAAGTTAGCCACCAAACAATGTTTAGTGCTGGTGCAACCTCACCACTTATCCAGCCCATACCCATTAAGCTTTGCTAGTATTGATACCCATGGTAATGGGATTGCGGAGTCCCCGTGGCTCACAGATTACTACAACAACAGATGCAGGTACAAGTAATGCGATGATACGACGTGAGAGCGATGCATGCTTGTTTTGGAGTTCTTCTTCTACTTCTTCTTCGTCGATCTTGGGATAGGTACCTGGTCGGCAGCCTGAGCTAGCAGGGTGGGTGTCGTTTGAGTTTCTGTTTGTGTTTCATCCGACTTTCATCCGTAGTCGGATGTTGTTCTCATGTATGATGTTTGATGTATTCATGTGGCATTTGTATGCCTTGTACGTATCCCAATCTATTATGTAATGGTACGATGTAATGATATCCATCTTTCAAAAGCATCTTCAATATATGGCTCTATTATTGGTGGGACCTTCGAGTTCCTCTCGGATAGCATCGCATATTGGGCATGACAGTTCCCCGCCCTCACACAATTGGAACAGGCAAGGGTGGGTGGAACCCATGGTTTTGAGGCGTGCTTGGATGGAGGCCACATAAGCAGCTCCTTAGCAAGGAAATAATCTCAACCTCAGGCTTGAGAAATCCAAGGCCTAAGATAGTTGCCTGAATCAGGTAGTTTTTTGAGGAAGCAAAGCAAACAGTCCCTCGATGTTGGCGCGATGGGGTACAAAAGTATCTCCTTATTGCCTCAAGGGGACAGAGGAGAGTAGGTGATCCAACTTTCCCGTGGATGGCTACGCAATATTTATATATAATCGAGTAAAAACCAACTACTTTTTATGTGGACGTGTTCTTTGAAGTTAATAAATGTGCAACCAGGATGCTTTGTAGATTTGTGCACACTAGTCAAGACTTCTAGCCATATTAATGCTATGATTACTTCTCGAGTGTGAATGTCAAGTATGATATGCAGTTAAGCCATGAATCTCGCTGCTTGGCTCAGATCAACCATGGTGGCAATCATGTTTGAAGCAGAAGGCAGACCAGGTCCACGGTTGATCGAAGGATGTGCGGCTGCAACAATCAGCTAGCCAAAAAGTCTCCGACCACCACGATCCCAACACCGTTGGAACTTTCTTTTTTGCCGATTCGGGGTGTACATATGGCTGCCACCAAATCTAGAGAAAAAAAAAATTCAGATTACCAGTTCCTTTCAGGATGGACATGCAACACATGATCTTCAAAAAGATGACAAAAGACATGAAGGTGCTAGCTCCCATCACTTTGTTCAACGACAGTCTAGAGTTGGTTTCTGAAAATGATATGGACAACCATGATAGTAAGCTCCCTCTCATTCTTCTTCGTGCATTAACTTGCTTCCTACAATTTGCTACCATCCAACCACGGAATCATGCCTAGCTTGCACAAATTACATGGACCATGAGCGTGAATCTCCCCCCACTCTTTGCCACTTCAAAGATGCATATATTGGCGGCCTGCACTTTTGGTTGCCACATAGAAAATCTGACGAATTACCCAAAGAATGCACACGTCATTTTCAGTGAAGAATCTCGTAGGCCACTTCTCAGTCTTGCAGGCATCTAAAGTGCGACAAAGTCCCATTTTCATAAGAAATGTGTGTTGCTGAGCTAAATGTGTCTCAGCCTATACATCGTAGGTAGTTAATTTCTGTTCCTGATAGCTCTCAGCCCTATTGACAAGACACTGCATCTTCTCCTTGCTCTTTATCTTGTATTTCCACTAGTTATAGTATCTTGTATGGATGAGTATGTATAAGAAGTGGAGGGGGGAGCAAACAAGCCACCACCTCTTGTATTGCAAGCTTCTGACAAGTTGCAGCATGCTATATAACATGCAAAGCAAAATGTCGATGACATTTATCCAATGTGAGATGTCCGCTCTGCCTGAACTAAGGCAGTATGTTTTCAAACGTTAATCTAATCATGCCTAGGTCCAAGCACGGTTGGTAAGCCATGTAGTAATGCAACCACTTCCGTTTGAACATATTGAGAGGTCATCACGTTACATGACAACCATCAACAGAAAAAAAAAATCTTTCTATTATCATTCCTCGGAATACAGGCCAACCACTCGTATAGGTTTGCTCATAAAAGGCAACATCAATGTTTATCTTCGCGGAAACGGTTGGTGGTGGTTCCTATCGAATGCTTTTCTCCCTGGACTTTATGTGCAAAGTAAATAATTGCATTCGGTTACATATCGTCTTATAGTAAATTGGTTCATGCATGATTGGTTTACTTGGTTAAGTTCCACAAGATGGAATTTGACATGTGCGCACGATGTTGCTCATATAGAATTGGTCATGCCTAGCCTAAACACCAAATTACTGCACAAATGGATGTCATTTCCAGGGAGAATATTCCGTTGTTGACCACATCATGCCGAGAAGAAACAGATGGAGATGAGCATCTCCTTGTTATCGGTTCTCTCTTCATAGCTGTGTTCGGTTTAGTGATCAATGCAAAGACATGAGATGAAGATATTAGGGGCTTGTGAATGCATTATAGCATTAGAGAGAAACACGTACATCCTCGCATATATTTGGGGATCAGTCTTTTGGAGAAGGAGAATAACCCCCAGCTTCTGCACCAATCGATGCATGCAGGCATATTATTAAATAAAATCATAACAAAGTCTTAAGATCCAGAGAAGCTTATAATCTGAGCGTAAGTCGAAAAATAAAGTGGAAAAGTGCCACATCCGGTGATAAAGAACAGACTACGATGCCTACACACCTAGCCTATTACTACCTCGCCATCCAAATCGGCTGAAGATAGCGCGTGCTACCGCCCCCCAGTGGTTGCACCCAATAACCAAAAGCTCCCTGAAGTCCGCATGAGTGAGTAACGACCACATACGGATCCAAGTTGTAGCTTAGTAGATAACCTGCAAAAAATTAGTGAAGTTTGACCCTTTAAAAAACAAATCATTCCTAGTATTTCCTATAGTCCAAAATAATGCACATATCTCCCTATTCGAATATGTTTAGCTATGTATACGTTCACTCCATTAAGCCACGTCCCAAATAACATGTTTATGCTCATTGGGCGATGAACGTTAAAAGCTATATGTATTGATCGCCATAATAATTTTGCATGTGGGCACTCGAGAAAGAGGTGTTTAATCAAGTCATTTCGATCACAAAAACAGCACCTAGAATTACCAACCCAATTCCTTTTGACAAAGTTATCTTTGGTCAGAATAACTCTTTATGGACGAACCACATAAATATTTTAATTCGAAGCGGAATTTTAATCTTCCATATGTGTAATGACCTTGACAATGGCCCGGAATCAATTAAGTCAAAATACATAAATTACACTGAGAAAATTCCGGCCGTAGTTAACTTCTAGCGAATTGTATCAACCTGATCTGATAGTTCAACATCCATTAACCTGCGGACCAGGTGCAAACCAAGCATTCCAACGTTCCCCTACTAGGCATCTCCTAAATTGGATATTAAGCGGTACCGAGTTTAATACTACGGCAACATAATCCTCCTTAGGTTGCACAATATTATATAAGAAAGGGTATTGCAAAGCCAAAGGCGTCTCCCCTTGCCATGTATCCTCCCAGAGTCTAGTGGTGGTACTATTACCAACTACGAACTTCATCCGTTGGAAGAAAGTTACTTTTGTCCTCATTAACCCCTTCCTAAAGGGTGAGTCCGTTGGCCTAGCGGTAACCTGGGCCAAAGTCTTAGAGTGTAGGTACTTATTCCATAAGATTTGTACCCACATAACCTCGATCTCAACAGATAGTCTGTATAGCCATTTGCTAAGCAGACATCTATTCTTTACTTCTAAATTTTCGATCCCTAACCCACCGTGGTCCTTTGGTCTACAAATAATATCCCATCTAGCCAATCTATATTTCTTCTTGGCCTCATCACTTTGCCAAAAGAACCGGGACCGATAGAAGTCTAGTCTTTTTCGTACCCCTACCAACACTTCAGAGAAAGATAAGAGGAACATCAGCAGACTCGTCAAAACCGAATTTCTCAAAACCACCCGACCTCCGTAAGACATTGGCTTGCCTTTCTGGCAAGTTAGTCTTTTTTTTTCAAATCTATCTTCTATACATTTCCATTCCTTGTTCGTTAAGAGCCCATGGTGAATTGGGATCCCCAGATAACTAAACGGTAAGGATCCCATAACAATTTTCTGTAATCATCTTGTTCCTCTTTCGCTCTCCCAAAGCAGAACAATTCGCTTTTGTTATAATTGATTTTTAGCCCAGACAATTGCTCCAATAGGCATAACACAACCATCATATTCCTAGCTTTTGCAAGATCGTGTTCCATGAATACAATAGTGTCATCCGCGTATTGTAGAACGGAGACACCCCCCTCTACAAGGTGGGGACGAGTCCTCCTACTTGGCCATTCTCTTTAGCCTGACCAATAAGGACTGCCAACATATCCGCTACAATGTTGGACAACACAAGAGACATGGAGTCCCCCTGTCTGAACCCCTTATGTGCTTGGAAACAATGTTTATGTCATCATTGACTTTTATCCCCACACTGCCTTTCTATATAGTGAATCCACATGAGATCTCCAAGATTCATTGAACCCCTTCATATGTAAGGCTTGCCGGAGGAAGGGACATTTGACCTTATCATACTCTTTCTCAAAATCCACTTTGAAGATAACACCATCTAGTTTCTTCGTATGGATTTCGTGGAGTGTTTCATGTAGGACAACAACCCCTTCTAGGATGCGTCATCCTGGCATGAAAGTAGTTTGAGTTGGTTGCACAATCGAATGGGCTATCCGTGTCATCCTATTCAT
>NC_041381.1:43706816-43716886 GCF_002162155.2 Triticum dicoccoides | reverse complement strand
TCTCTTGTGTCCCCAACACACCCAATACAATGGTAAATTGTATAGGTGCACTAGTTCGGTGAAGAGATGAAGATACAAGTGCAAAATAGATAGTAGGTAAGTAATCTGAAATAATAAAAACAGCAAGGTAACAAGTGGTAAAAGTGAGCGTAAATGGTATTGCAATGATAGGAAACAAGGCCTAGGGTTCATACTTTCACTAGTGCAAGTTCTCTCAACAATAATAACATAGATAGATCATATAACAAGCCCTCAACAGGCAACAAAGAGTCACTCCAAAGCCACTATTAGCGGAGAACAAACATAGAGATTATGGTCGGGTACGAAACCACCACAAAGCTATTCTTTCGGATCGATCTATAAAAGAGTTCGTACTAGAATAACACCTTAAGATACAAATCAACCAAAACCCTAATGTCACCTAGATACTCCATTGTCACCTCAAGTATCCGTGGGCATGATTATACGATATGCATAACACAATCTCAGATTCATCCAACCAACATAAAAGTACTTCAAAGAGTGCCCCAAAGCTACTACCGGAGAGTCAAGAACGTGTGCCAACCCCTATGCATAGGTTCATGGGTGGAACCCGCAAGTTGGTCACCAAAACATACATCAAGTGGCACATGATATCCCATTGTCACCACAGATAATCACGGCAAGACATACATCAAGTGTTCTCATAAAGACTCAATCCGATAAGATAACTTCAAAGGGGAAACTCAATTCATCAGAAGAGAGTAGAGGGGGAGAAACATCATAAGATCCAACTACAATAGCAAAGCTCGGGATACATCAAGATCGTGCCATAGAGGAACACGAGAGAGAACACGAGAGAGAGAGAGAGAGAGAGATCAAACACATAGCTACTGGTACATACCCTCAGCCTCGAGGGTGAACTACTCCCTCCTCGTCATGGATAGCGCTGGGATGATGAAGATGGCCTCCGGTGATGGGATCCCCTTCCGGCAGGGTGCCGAAACAGGGTCCCGATTTGTTTTTGGTGGCTCAGAGGCTTGCGGCGGTGGAACTCCCGATCTAGGTTCTGTTCTGGAAGTTTTTGGGTACGTAGGTATATATAGGTGCAGGGGGTACGTCGGTGGAGCGACGAGGGCCCCATGAGGCAGGGGGGCGTGCCCAGGGGGGAGGGCGCGTCCCCCACCCTCGTGAGCACCTCATGTATCTCCTGACGTGCACTCCAAGTCCATCGGGTGGCTTTCCTTCCAAAAATAACTTCTCCAGTTGATTTCGTTCCGTTTTGACTCCGTCTGATATTGTTTTCCTCGAAACACTGAAATAGGCATAAAACAGCAAATCTAGGCTGGGCCTCCGGTTAATATGTTAGTCCCAAAAATAATATAAAAGTGGATAATAAAGCCCAATATTGCCTAAAACAGTAGATAAAGTAGCATGGAGCAATCAAAAATTGTAGATACATTGGAGATGTATCAATGTTCATAATCAGAGGGGTATTAATATGCATTAAGGATCTGAACATATGATCTTCCTCCGAATAAACCAACTAGCATCAACTACAAGGAGTAATCAACACTACTAGCAACCCACAGGTACCAATTTGTCGTTTTGATACAAGATTGGATACAAGAGATGAACTAGGGTTTGTAGAGGAGATGGTGCTGGTGAAGATGTTGATGGAGATTGACCCCCTCCCGATGAGAGGATTATTGGTGATGATGATGGTGATGATTTCCCCCTCTCGGAGGGAAGTTTCCCCGGCAGAACAGCTCCGTCGGAGCCCTAGATTGGTTCTGCCAAGGTTCCGCCTCGTGGCGGCGGAGTTTCGTCCCGTAAGCTTGCTTATAGTTTTTTTCTAGGATAAGAGACTTCATATAGCATAAGATGGGCACCGGAGGACACCAGGGGGCCCAGGAGACCACTACAAGAAACCTATTAATCCATGACGGATTTCCGGTGACAGTCTAGGAATTCATCATGTACCGCCTAGTACAAACCCACAAGCCCACTAAAGCAGCCTAAAGCCCGTCTAAAGCCCTAAAACTTTCCCCCATATAAATCCTAACCCTAAGACACTCTCGTCCAATCTCTCTATCCATCCGCCGCCAGCACGCCTCGCCTCTCCTCGGCCCCATCCCCCGCCTCCGCCTCCACACCTCCACCTCTCCGCCCAAGATCCATGGCTACCGCGATTGCGCCGGCCCGATGGAAGCGGTGGCCAACCCTAGCCACTATGGCGCGCCTCTGGTGCTCACGACCTGGGCCATGGATCTGCGACAGGGGCCTCCGTCCTCCTCCCAGGCGGCGCAACTGCCTCGCCATCTGAAGATTTGGAGTAGCAAGCGCCGGATGTGGAGAGGACGAGGATCGTGAGCTGCGGGAGGCCCGAGCTCGACCTCTCCGGTGACGCCAACGCCCCACACAAGGTCCCTCCCTGCTTCCCCCAATTGTCTCCTCTCTCCTTCATTACTTCATTTTCTATCCCATCCCCTATCAAAGTTTCTTGCTTCGATTCAGATCAGCAGGACCTCTCCGCCTTTTCAGTTCAATGGAAGTGGACCACTGAGACCACACGCTCCAGCCCGACGAGCTCGATGGCCAGGTCCTATGCCCTGACTCCTAGGATTCTGCAGAGAACAATAAGGTTGACCCTTCTCGCTCTGAGTTTTCTTTTCTTTCTAGTAAGTGATTGCTACTCTGCTGGAATGTAATTCTCCAGGGGCTATCCTTTTCTCTTGGACTGAACCTGAGACAGAAAATGTGGCCACTTCGTTCCTGGTACTCGTAAGCTACAACCAAGGATAGACTAGTACTGCTTGCTACTTACTTTTTTCTTCTCTCGCCATGCGGGTACTAGCAGTGTAAAATTTGTGAGATCCACTAGTTAGTTAAGAAACTAACACTTTAATAATTAAGTGCCCATGAGATGCTTCTGTTGGTTCCTTGGATTTTTAAGGCCCTTTTTATCACAAGCATATGTCAGCTTATTGTTTTGATGCTCTTTATCTGGTTAATTTCGTACAGCCAGTTTACATTGTTTGACCGACTATTCATAACTTAATATTTAGAAGATGCTGTCTCTAACTCATGGTTCACATTCTTTATTTGAACTGTTCGATGTCTTCAAGCAAGTGTTGTGTTATGCAAATTTGCAGTAGACGTTTCGATAAACAATTTGCTTGACAACTGGCTAAAAAGATTAGTATATTCATTTCATAAATGTATACAAAAAATAAGTATTGTCTTTGCAACGTCCAACACTGAATATCTCTGCACATTCTGAACCATCTACCTTATATATATGATGTAATTTGTAAGCCATGTAATAAATTATATTTGTAGTTCTTGTCACCTTCTGTACAAATATACTGGTTTGTTTCATTTCATTATTTTTCCTGTTATAACTAATAATACTCTGAATATTGGCCAAGAGAACATGTAATACATTTTTTTTCACTTGTTGTAATACTCTTGTCTCTACTATCTATGAATCTGCAAGAATCTAATGTTCTTTTCAATATGATTGGGTAGTGGGCTACATAGTGCTACCCAACATAATTCGCGCCATGACGTGATGAGATGACGAAGAACCTGAACAACAGCCTCGAAAGTTTATGTGTTTTGTTGATGTAAACTGGATTGTAGTAACCTTGTTGTGTGATATATTTAGTGAATCTATGTTGTAAATTATCATTACATGAAGGATTTCTAAACTGCTATCTTGTATATATACACAGAATTCTTTTGAGAAAAATATATACGTACAGTTTGCCGCATATTCTGTGAACTATTTCAAATTACTTCCTCTTTGGCCCAAAATTGGCTAAAAAATATACTGTGTCAAAACTGGGCCAAAAGAATGGGCTAGACCATATTTAAATTCTGCCTACCTTCGTGACGATTTCTGTGACGAAAAGTAGTATACACGTAGGTGTCCACATCATTCCAATTGGCGAATAGGAAATCCAACGTGGCGTCAGGCTATGACGGCTTGTTCCGTCACAATGGTTTGGGCCTGGGCGGGCTTGGGGTAGATCCATGACGATCAAGAACCGTCAAGGAAGGCACAATGTCAAATTATGACGCGATATACATGACGGACTCCAGGTCCATCATGAATGGGCACCGATGACAGTTTTTCACTCATTTGTGACGGATCAGCACCGTCACGTATTAACATATTTCTTGTAGTGACAGGGGGCGTGCCCAGTAGGGGGGCGCGCCCCCACCCTCCTGGCCAGGATGTGGGCCCCCTCCGGTACTTTCTTTGCCCAATAATTCTTATTAAATCCAAAAATGACTTTCGTGGAGTTGCAGGTCTTTTGGAGCTGTGCAGAATAGGTTTCCAATATTTGCTCCCTTTCCAGCCAGAATCTCAGCTGCTGGCATCCTCCCTCTTCATGATAAACCTTGTAAAATAAGAGAGAATAACCATAAGTATTGTGACACAATGTGTAATAACAGCCCATAATGCAATAAATATTGATATAAAAGCATGATGCAAAATGGACGTATCATGGCCAGTGCTGATGGTGTTGGTCCCAAACTAGAGCCCCTTGTAGTGCCACCACGGGAAACTCGAGGACTGGTTTTAGTTGTACGGACTGCTCATCCGGCCGTGTCCTGAGACGAGATACGTACGACTACTATCAGGGTGTCGGCATGCCCGCAGGTCTTCCTGGACTTGTTTTACCATTGTCAAAATGTCTTGTGAACCGGGATTCCGAGCTTGATCGGGTTGTTCCGGGAGGAGGATTTTCCTCCATTGACCATGAGAGCTTGTCATGGGCTAAGTTGGGACACCCCTACAGGTTTTGGACTTTCGAAAGCCGTGCCCAAGGTTATGTGGCAAATGGGAATTTTTAATATCCGGTTGTAGAGAACTTGATACCAGATCCGAATTAAAATACACCAACCGCGTGTGTAACCGCGACTGTCTCTTTTCGAGTGAGTCGAGAAGAGAACACGGTGGGGGTTATGTTTGAATGTAAGTACTTCAGGATCACTTCTTGATCATTACTCTTTTGCGACCGTTTGCATAGTTTCTCATCTTATTATTGTACTCGTAAGTTAGCCACCAAACAATGTTTAGTGCTGGTGCAAC
Source organism: Triticum dicoccoides (assembly GCF_002162155.2). Taxonomy (NCBI): domain Eukaryota; kingdom Viridiplantae; phylum Streptophyta; class Magnoliopsida; order Poales; family Poaceae; genus Triticum; species Triticum dicoccoides. The sequence continues at coordinate 43,711,803 of NC_041381.1, read as the reverse complement.
CTCACCACTTATCCAGCCCATACCCATTAAGCTTTGCTAGTATTGATACCCATGGTAATGGGATTGCGGAGTCCCCGTGGCTCACAGATTACTACAACAACAGATGCAGGTACAAGTAATGCGATGATACGACGTGAGAGCGATGCATGCTTGTTTTGGAGTTCTTCTTCTACTTCTTCTTCGTCGATCTTGGGATAGGTACCTGGTCGGCAGCCTGAGCTAGCAGGGTGGGTGTCGTTTGAGTTTCTGTTTGTGTTTCATCCGACTTTCATCCGTAGTCGGATGTTGTTCTCATGTATGATGTTTGATGTATTCATGTGGCATTTGTATGCCTTGTACGTATCCCCATCTATTATGTAATGGTACGATGTAATGATATCCATCTTTCAAAAGCATCTTCAATATATGGCTCTATTATTGGTGGGACCTTCGAGTTCCTCTCGGATAGCATCGCATATTGGGCATGACAGTTCCCCGCCCTCACACCATTGGAACAGGCAAGGGTGGGTGGAACCCATGGTTTTGAGGCGTGCTTGGATGGAGGCCACATAAGCAGCTCCTTAGCAAGGAAATAATCTCAACCTCAGGCTTGAGAAATCCAAGGCCTAAGATAGTTGCCTGAATCAGGTAGTTTTTTGAGGAAGCAAAGCAAACAGTCCCTCGATGTTGGCGCGATGGGGTACAAAAGTATCTCCTTATTGCCTCAAGGGGACAGAGGAGAGTAGGTGATCCAACTTTCCCGTGGATGGCTACGCAATATTTATATATAATCGAGTAAAAACCAACTACTTTTTATGTGGACGTGTTCTTTGAAGTTAATAAATGTGCAACCAGGATGCTTTGTAGATTTGTGCACACTAGTCAAGACTTCTAGCCATATTAATGCTATGATTACTTCTCGAGTGTGAATGTCAAGTATGATATGCAGTTAAGCCATGAATCTCGCTGCTTGGCTCAGATCAACCATGGTGGCAATCATGTTTGAAGCAGAAGGCAGACCAGGTCCACGGTTGATCGAAGGATGTGCGGCTGCAACAATCAGCTAGCCAAAAAGTCTCCGACCACCACGATCCCAACACCGTTGGAACTTTCTTTTTTGCCGATTCGGGGTGTACATATGGCTGCCACCAAATCTAGAGAAAAAAAAAATTCAGATTACCAGTTCCTTTCAGGATGGACATGCAACACATGATCTTCAAAAAGATGACAAAAGACATGAAGGTGCTAGCTCCCATCACTTTGTTCAACGACAGTCTAGAGTTGGTTTCTGAAAATGATATGGACAACCATGATAGTAAGCTCCCTCTCATTCTTCTTCGTGCATTAACTTGCTTCCTACAATTTGCTACCATCCAACCACGGAATCATGCCTAGCTTGCACAAATTACATGGACCATGAGCGTGAATCTCCCCCCACTCTTTGCCACTTCAAAGATGCATATATTGGCGGCCTGCACTTTTGGTTGCCACATAGAAAATCTGACGAATTACCCAAAGAATGCACACGTCATTTTCAGTGAAGAATCTCGTAGGCCACTTCTCAGTCTTGCAGGCATCTAAAGTGCGACAAAGTCCCATTTTCATAAGAAATGTGTGTTGCTGAGCTAAATGTGTCTCAGCCTATACATCGTAGGTAGTTAATTTCTGTTCCTGATAGCTCTCAGCCCTATTGACAAGACACTGCATCTTCTCCTTGCTCTTTATCTTGTATTTCCACTAGTTATAGTATCTTGTATGGATGAGTATGTATAAGAAGTGGAGGGGGGAGCAAACAAGCCACCACCTCTTGTATTGCAAGCTTCTGACAAGTTGCAGCATGCTATATAACATGCAAAGCAAAATGTCGATGACATTTATCCAATGTGAGATGTCCGCTCTGCCTGAACTAAGGCAGTATGTTTTCAAACGTTAATCTAATCATGCCTAGGTCCAAGCACGGTTGGTAAGCCATGTAGTAATGCAACCACTTCCGTTTGAACATATTGAGAGGTCATCACGTTACATGACAACCATCAACAGAAAAAAAAAATCTTTCTATTATCATTCCTCGGAATACAGGCCAACCACTCGTATAGGTTTGCTCATAAAAGGCAACATCAATGTTTATCTTCGCGGAAACGGTTGGTGGTGGTTCCTATCGAATGCTTTTCTCCCTGGACTTTATGTGCAAAGTAAATAATTGCATTCGGTTACATATCGTCTTATAGTAAATTGGTTCATGCATGATTGGTTTACTTGGTTAAGTTCCACAAGATGGAATTTGACATGTGCGCACGATGTTGCTCATATAGAATTGGTCATGCCTAGCCTAAACACCAAATTACTGCACAAATGGATGTCATTTCCAGGGAGAATATTCCGTTGTTGACCACATCATGCCGAGAAGAAACAGATGGAGATGAGCATCTCCTTGTTATCGGTTCTCTCTTCATAGCTGTGTTCGGTTTAGTGATCAATGCAAAGACATGAGATGAAGATATTAGGGGCTTGTGAATGCATTATAGCATTAGAGAGAAACACGTACATCCTCGCATATATTTGGGGATCAGTCTTTTGGAGAAGGAGAATAACCCCCAGCTTCTGCACCAATCGATGCATGCAGGCATATTATTAAATAAAATCATAACAAAGTCTTAAGATCCAGAGAAGCTTATAATCTGAGCGTAAGTCGAAAAATAAAGTGGAAAAGTGCCACATCCGGTGATAAAGAACAGACTACGATGCCTACACACCTAGCCTATTACTACCTCGCCATCCAAATCGGCTGAAGATAGCGCGTGCTACCGCCCCCCAGTGGTTGCACCCAATAACCAAAAGCTCCCTGAAGTCCGCATGAGTGAGTAACGACCACATACGGATCCAAGTTGTAGCTTAGTAGATAACCTGCAAAAAATTAGTGAAGTTTGACCCTTTAAAAAACAAATCATTCCTAGTATTTCCTATAGTCCAAAATAATGCACATATCTCCCTATTCGAATATGTTTAGCTATGTATACGTTCACTCCATTAAGCCACGTCCCAAATAACATGTTTATGCTCATTGGGCGATGAACGTTAAAAGCTATATGTATTGATCGCCATAATAATTTTGCATGTGGGCACTCGAGAAAGAGGTGTTTAATCAAGTCATTTCGATCACAAAAACAGCACCTAGAATTACCAACCCAATTCCTTTTGACAAAGTTATCTTTGGTCAGAATAACTCTTTATGGACGAACCACATAAATATTTTAATTCGAAGCGGAATTTTAATCTTCCATATGTGTAATGACCTTGACAATGGCCCGGAATCAATTAAGTCAAAATACATAAATTACACTGAGAAAATTCCGGCCGTAGTTAACTTCTAGCGAATTGTATCAACCTGATCTGATAGTTCAACATCCATTAACCTGCGGACCAGGTGCAAACCAAGCATTCCAACGTTCCCCTACTAGGCATCTCCTAAATTGGATATTAAGCGGTACCGAGTTTAATACTATGGCAACATAATCCTCCTTAGGTTGCACAATATTATATAAGAAAGGGTATTGCAAAGCCAAAGGCGTCTCCCCTTGCCATGTATCCTCCCAGAGTCTAGTGGTGGTACTATTACCAACTACGAACTTCATCCGTTGGAAGAAAGTTACTTTTGTCCTCATTAACCCCTTCCTAAAGGGTGAGTCCGTTGGCCTAGCGGTAACCTGGGCCAAAGTCTTAGAGTGTAGGTACTTATTCCATAAGATTTGTACCCACATAACCTCGATCTCAACAGATAGTCTGTATAGCCATTTGCTAAGCAGACATCTATTCTTTACTTCTAAATTTTCGATCCCTAACCCACCCTGGTCCTTTGGTCTACAAATAATATCCCATCTAGCCAATCTATATTTCTTCTTGGCCTCATCACTTTGCCAAAAGAACCGGGACCGATAGAAGTCTAGTCTTTTTGTACCCCTACCAACACTTCAGAGAAAGATAAGAGGAACATCAGCAGACTCGTCAAAACCGAATTTCTCAAAACCACCCGACCTCCGTAAGACATTGGCTTGCCTTTCTGGCAAGTTAGTCTTTTTTTTTCAAATCTATCTTCTATACATTTCCATTCCTTGTTCGTTAAGAGCCCATGGTGAATTGGGATCCCCAGATAACTAAACGGTAAGGATCCCATAACAATTTTCTGTAATCATCTTGTTCCTCTTTCGTTCTCCCAAAGCAGAACAATTCGCTTTTGTTATAATTGATTTTTAGCCCAGACAATTGCTCCAATAGGCATAACACAACCATCATATTCCTAGCTTTTGCAAGATCGTGTTCCATGAATACAATAGTGTCATCCGCGTATTGTAGAACGGAGACACCCCCCTCTACAAGGTGGGGACGAGTCCTCCTACTTGGCCATTCTCTTTAGCCTGACCAATAAGGACTGCCAACATATCCGCTACAATGTTGGACAACACAAGAGACATGGAGTCCCCCTGTCTGAACCCCTTATGTGCTTGGAAACAATGTTTATGTCATCATTGACTTTTATCCCCACACTGCCTTTCTATATAGTGAATCCACATGAGATCTCCAAGATTCATTGAACCCCTTCATATGTAAGGCTTGCCGGAGGAAGGGACATTTGACCTTATCATACTCTTTCTCAAAATCCACTTTGAAGATAACACCATCTAGTTTCTTCGTATGGATTTCGTGGAGTGTTTCATGTAGGACAACAACCCCTTCTAGGATGCGTCATCCTGGCATGAAAGTAGTTTGAGTTGGTTGCACAATCGAATGGGCTATCCGTGTCATCCTATTCATGCCAACCTTGGTAAAACTCTTAAAGCTTACATTGACAAGACATATCGGTCTGAATTGCTCAATGCGAATAGCCTCCACCGTCTTTGGCAACAGCGTTATTATTCCAAAATTGAGGTGAAAAAGATGCAAGTGGCCATCGAACAAATCATGAAACATAGGCATAAGATCTCCCTTTATGATATGCCAGCATTTCTTATAA
>NC_041381.1:43700792-43706399 GCF_002162155.2 Triticum dicoccoides | reverse complement strand
TCCCGGTTCAAACACGAACCGGGACCAATGTGCCTCCACGTGGCCCTGTGCGCCGAGCCCAGTCAGGGGGCCTTTGGTCCCGGTTGGTGGCTCCAACCGGGACCAAAAGGCATCCACGCGTCAGCATTCCAGTGGCTGGAGGTTTTTTTTAAAGGAGGGGGGGTTGGGGGTTTTGGGGGGGTTAATTTAGGTGTTTCATATATTGTGTTAGCTAGCTAATTAATAGAGAGAAGTGTCCTCTCTTATGTCCGTGCTTGGTCGACGCTATGTACTATATATACATAAGTGATCGAGAGAACCATTCAGTACAGAAGTTCGTCATGCATACCGAGAGAAGTGATCGATCGACCTCTCCTTCTCCGAGAGATTGGTCGAACAACAAGTTTTCGTATCATGTATCCAACGCTACTGGCTACATACATGTACAATATGTATAAGATCTCTTAATTACAAACCCCTAGCATTTGAAATCAATTTCCACATGGTATTCTCGTGATCAAGAAAGAATACCGCCAATTCCTCTTGAATTGCTTTCATGCGATCTGGTTCTAGGAGTTCATTCTGCATCCGCCACATCTAATTTGAAGAAGGGGGTTAATTAATACATATATTTGAATAAAACTCAACAGAAATGATGGTGTAATAAAATGAAATTGTGATTATTAATGCTTATGCACTTCATATTGTCTTTTAGAGTAGCCCCGCTTGTTTTTCAAAGTCGCGGTGTGGATGAACTCGCACACGTAGTATCCACAGAAATCATTCCCTTCCTCCTGCCACAAGCACTTTACGAGAAATAGAGGTCAATCAAACTGATAATGAAGCATTATAAATGGCATTGATGAAAGTATAGCTATAGAATCAACGGGAGATGCGCGCAACTAGCTAGCCAGTAGTACTTAATTTCGGGTATGTATATCGCAGCTCCTTCGGCAGTCCCGGAGTTTCTGCGGTGAACTGTTTCCAAACCCTGCAAGACAAAGAAAATAATTATTATTACTTGAGATATCAGGAAATGAACAAAAAGTTGCCGATGTGGTGCAATAATGATTGATTGAACTTACTTGCTGAGCATTTCAGTCATGTCCGCATAGGTTTCGGGATCTTTCCGTCTCAAGTCTAAGACGGTTACTAGTCCCCACTCAAGCTTAATCTCCAGAAGAATATAGTGGTACCTGCGCACGCATGCATAACTCATCAATTACATTACTATAACCTCGCTGGAGTAATAAGGGAAACCGAATATGCACACGACAGTAACACTCACTTGCCACTGTAAGGAAATAGTATGGTATCTTTGTTTTGATTTTTGATCAACGATCGTAGCAAGTTTTCCTTGGCCTCTTTGACGTTCTTTTCAACCAGAAATACATCTATGATATTTGTTTTAATGAACCCAATATCACAAATTTCTTGTTTTTTGCACTCGACGATCTTCAATCTGCATAATATATTGAGGATAATTAATTATAAATACATGCAATGAAAGAGCTGAGCTATATATAGAGACTTAATGACAGAAATAGTACTTACAAGCAGTAGCAGAAGACCATTAATTTATCGAGGGCCTTTTGATTGAAGAAAGCGAAGAACTCATCAAATGGAACACACAACAGATCATTTGAAATGAGGTCGTGCTCCTCTTTAATGTTCAGATACAAACTGTTCATCCCCTCAGACTCTCTGCAGGTTTTCATGTACCAACTATGGAATCTTTGCATCATTGTTGTCAGAGATTATACATCTTTGACGAGAGGCTTCCCGTACTCGTATATGTGTTTGTCCACCTCCATGAAATCAGGAAGTGCATCGTCAGGCAGGTAATCTTCAAGATTGCCATAACCGGCCACCGTCCCCGGAGCATTAGACACATTGAGCGGGGGGCACGATTGCTGTGCTTGTTCGGCGAGCTGGCCAATTTTCTCCCCTTTGCTCGTTCTTTTAACCTTTTATCACTGACAGTAGTTCCCGACCGCTGGGCTTGGAGATATGTCTGTTCAGTAATGCGCTCATAGTTGGTTCTCGGCGGAGACTTTGGTGGTTTCCTCAGGGCATCGATAGTGTGCTTCGCTTTCACCGGATCTACCTTCTCCTTCGGAGGTGGATGTCTCTTTGCTTTCACCCCTTCAAAGAACTCCTTCACGTGGGTCCGCACAATCGTATCGTTTTCGTCCTTGGACCTCTCATACGGTAACTTCTCTAGAGGCTCGAGAGATGGACCATATTTGTATTGCCTCCTGCCTCTGGTTGTGCTGCTAGACGCTGGAGCAGACGGAGCGGCTGCGGCGTCTGTCTTCTTTCGTGCTTGCTTACAAGGCGGAGGAGAAGGAGTACGACGCGCCGGAGCAGCCGGGGCGGCGGCGGGTCTCTTCCGCCCTTGCTAGCGAGGCGGAGAAGGAGGAGGCTGCTGGCTGCTCGGGAGCGCGGGCGCAGGTGGAGAAGGAGGCGGAGTGCCGCCACGCGCCGGAGAAGGAGGCGGAGTGCCGCCACGCATGCCCTGATCGTCACTCGCCGGAGGAGGAGGCGGTGGAGGAGGCGGAGTGCCCTGACTCACTGGAGGAGGAGGAGGAGGCGGAGGCGTCCAGTTCGGAAGGTTGATGAGCTCCTTCCGCCATAGGCATGGAGTCTTCAGAGCAGAACCCAGCCTAGTCTCCCCTTCATCGGTAGGGTGCTCAAGCGGGAGGTCCTCAAATCCCTCCATTATTTCATCCACCATCACCTTAGCATATCCTTCTGGAATCGGTTGGCAGTGATAAGTTGTGCCGGGTCCACTAGGATAAACTTGGCCAACAGCCGCCTTGACCTTCAAATTCATCCATCGCGCCACAATGTGGCAATGTTGAGACTCAGTGATACCATCCACGGGATAGCTGGCAGGAGCCGTCAAGACATACTCCGGCTGAAGCAGCTCAGTGGAAGCCACGCTGCTTCTCCGCTGAGATGGCGGGGTAGCTTCGAGGGAAGCTTCGGCAGGTTGTTTGCTGCGATCTGCTGCTTCTCGTTCCTCTAGCCCCATTACCCTTTGGTGCAGCGCCTGCAGTTGGTCCTGCTCCAGTTTCTTCCTCCTCTCGTGGGTTTTGTAACCCCCTGCGTCCGGAAAACCAACCTTCCATGGAATGGAGCCTGGCGTGCCTCGTGTCCGTTCAGGGTGCTCATGATTCCCAAGGGCCATTGTGAGCTCGTCCTTCTCCCTGTTTGGAAGGAACATCCCTCGCTGCGTTGCATCGATATAGTGTCGAAGGTTCTTGACTGGTATTTGCAGTTGCTCGTCTGTCCACTGGCACTTCCCTATTACAGGGTCCAAGGTTCCGCCAGCCCCGAAGAACCAAGTCTGGCAACGGTCTGGCCAGTACATTGTCTCTGGTTCGATCCCTTTTTCAAGCAGATCATGCTCAGCCTTGGACCACTTAGGCCGGGCTTTGAGGTAGCCACCTGACCCCGTGCGATGGTGAAGCTTCTTATTCGCAGAATTTTTCTTGTTTGCCGCCGACATCTTCTTACTCTTTTCCGATGTCTTGTGGGCCACAAATGCGGGCCAGTGATCTTTGATCTTCTCATATTTGCCGATGAATTCTGGTGTCTTTTTTCCGACAAACTGGTTCAGCTCTTTCCTCCACCTCCTCATTAGGGTTGCCATCTTCTTAAGAGCACAAGACTTGATTAATTGCTCTTTAACTGGCTTCTCTGGATCCTCCTCTGGCGGTAGGGTGAAATTTGCCTTCAGCTCAGTCCAAAGATCTTCTTTCTGCATATCATTGACATAAGACACCTCAGGGTCTTCCTCCTTAGGCTTATACCATTGCTGGATGCTGATCGGGATCTTGTCCCTAACAAGAACCCCGCACTGAGCAGAAAATGCCTTCCTTGTCCAGATGGGTTCAACCGGTTCGCCGTCAGGCGCGATTTCTATGATCTCAAACTTTTCATCTGAGCTCAACTTTTTCTTTGGGCCTCGTCTCCTTACCGAAGTTGTGCTCGATCCAGAGGGCTAGAAATTATAAGGAAGAAAGATGAGAGTAATTAATATGTGTACATATACCAAAACAATGGAAACATCAATTAACTAGTCAGCACGGGCTTAACTAATATATATATACCTAGCCGGACTCGGTTCGGTCACTGGAGCAGTCAGCACAGTCTCCTTCTTGTACCTCCATTGTGTCACCGGAGCCATCATGAACATAGTCCTCTTCTTGTACCGACATTAATGGGCCGAAGCCATCATGAACATAGCCCTCTTCTTCACCCAGTTCTTCCAGCTGACAATCGGTGTCGAGGAGAAATGACGCAACTTCATCACTTCCATTTGCGATTATGTCCCCCAACATCGCTTCTGTTTCTTCGTCTCGGGAGTGCTCCATAGTTTCTGCAAATATTTACAACATGTCAATTATTATTCAAACATGGTACAGATGGATATATATATATATATATATATATTAGTGGCAAACGTAGAACTAGCTAGCTAATCACAATAAGGAATCATGTTAGTGGCCTCGATGCTGCTTCTCTAGGGTTTGGGGTCGCCTCGACACAACGCTTCAAGGGTTTCGGGTGGCCTCGACGACAACGCTCTTTTAACTTGGTAAATTTGGGTGGCCTCGAGAGAGTTAATTTGTCGGGTAGGGGCGCGGCGGGAGGGGGTAGGAGACCAACATCGTTTTCTTTCTAGGGTTTGGGTGTCCTCAAGAGTTTTGGTCGAGCGAGAGGGCCGAGGGGGGTGCTGCCGTTGTATAAGTTATCACGGTCGAGAGGGGGTATATATATCGACCGCCCCTCATGTCGAAGTTATCTCGAGGGGAGGGGGTATCGGTACCCCCCCTTGTGTTGAAGTTTCTTCTTTCTCCTCTATTCCTTTCTTCTTCTTCTACTCTTCTTTTTCTTCTTCTCCCTCAAGAAAGGAAAATAAGGAAAAGGAAGAAAATAGGAAGAAGGAAGAAGAAAAAAAGAAGAAAAAAATAGGAGAAGAAGAAAGGAATAGAGGAGAAGAAGAAAAATAGAAATTTTCTATTTTTCTTCTTCTCCTCTATTCCTTTCTTCTTCTCCTCTTCTTTTTCTTCTTTTTTCCTCTTCTTATTTATTTCTCCTCTTCTTCCTCTCCTCTTCTTCTCCTTTCTTCCTCTTCTTATTTTCCTTTTTCCTCTCATTCTTTTAGTATTGCTTGTTTTAAACAAAAAGTTCAAATAGAAAATTTCGAAAAAACAAAGGTTTTGCCCAATGCGTTGTTCATATGACTATACAAACATTTGCATATTCTACAATAATTAATATCACAAAAAGAAATCTATGAACAGAAAAAGAACCTAACTTTTCTAAAAATCTTTCTTTTGCATATATAAAAACATTAATACACATATGAATAAAAAAATACATATATGAACAAAAACATGCTCTGAACAATTTTCTTATACATTTTGAACATCTAGATACACATAGCCACATACATACACATATACATTGAACAAAAAAATTAAACTAATAAAAATAAAAAAAAAACAGAGCCGGTGCGGCGCGGTGGCTCACAGCGGTGGCGGCTAGATGACGATGGCGATGGTGGGGGTGGCGAGGGTGCCGGCGCGCGGGGGCGGGACGGGGCAGGGGCTCTGG
>NC_041381.1:43682538-43700211 GCF_002162155.2 Triticum dicoccoides | reverse complement strand
ACAGCGCGGGCTCCGGGAGGCCAGCGACGAGGACGGCGTGGTCTCGGGGAGGCGACGGCCTTGGCGGCGGCGGCGACGGCGAGGTGGAGCAGCCTGGCGGCATCGAGGATGGTCGGCGTCGTCGGGGGCAACTGGCGATGAGATTCTGAATTTTGGCAAAGTGTTTGTTTATATAGCAAAGCCATTGGTCCTGGTTCGTGAATCCAACCGGGACCAAAGGACTCTTTTTCGGCAGCCCAAAGGGCGGGAAGCGGCGGCCTTTGGTACCGGTTGGTGCCACCAACCGGGACCAATGCCCCCCCTTTTGTCCCGGTTGGTGCCACCAACCGGGACCAAAGGCCCCTGTGATGTTCGCGTCGGGGCCAAAGTTTAGTCCCACCTCGTTAGTTGAGAGGGGCGCGCAGTGGTTTATAAGCCCCACTGCCGCACCCCTCTCGAGCTCCTCTCCACCGCAGGCTTTCGGGCCTACTTGCTATTGCTTTGCCTGATGGGCCTTTTGAGCCTACTGCGAGCCTGAATCCTGGCCCATAGTAGGGTTTCATGTCGTATTCAAGCCGTGGGGGCCCAGTAGGAGGCATTTTTTTTGTTTTTTTGTTTTCTTTACTTATTGTTGCTATTTTTATTTTCTTTCCAGTTTTTTTGTTTTGTTTTCTGCATTATTGATTTTCTTTTGTTTTTTGCTTTATTTTTTAATTGTTTTTGCTTTTAGTTTTAGGAAAATTATAAACTTTCTGTTAGTGCCATTAGTTTTCAAATTTGAAAGCACTTTTTTTGTTTTTTTGTTTTCTTTTTTGCTTTATTTATTTCATTTTGTTTCTACTTACAACAAAATATTTATTGTTGTTTTTTTGTTTTGTTTTCTCCATTATTTATTTTCTTTTGCTTTTTGCTTTATTTTTCAATTCTTTTTGCTTTTAGTTTTAGGAAAATTATAAACTTTCTGTTAGTGCCATTAGTTTTCAAATTTGAAAACACTTTTTTTGTTTTTTTGTTTTCTTTCTTGCGTTATTTATTTTATTTTGTTTCTACTTACAACAAAATACTTATTGTTGCTATTTTTAATTATTACGAGGGCCGAACCATAAGACATTAAAGCATTTCAAATGAACTATGAAAAAGTTGAAAGTTGGCATGGTATCATAAATTGACCCACATAGCATGTACATGTACAAAACGGACAATGGTATCATACTCGTCAGTTACAAAGTTGGCATGGTATCATCATAATATTTGCGGTAGAAAGTCTTCAGTTTTTCTTCGCTTGTGTCATTTGCTTATTGCGCCGTAACCATGGATAATCTTCATCGTCTATCAGGATGCTGGGGTCAGCCTTGACTTTGAAGGGAGGAATTTCATGAAACTTTTCATAATCTTTAGACATGTCTGTCTTGTCCTGCACTCCCATGATGTCCCTTTTTCCTGAAAGAACTATATGGCGCTTTGGCTCATCGTATGATGTATTCGCTTCCTTATCTTTTCTCTTTCTCGGTCTGGTAGACATGTCCTTCACATAGATAACCTGTGCCACATTATTGGCTAGGACGAACAGTTCGTTAGTGTACCCAAGATTTTTCAGATCCACTATTGTCATTCCGTACTGTGGGTCTACCTGTACCCCGCCTCCTAACAGATTGACCCATTTGCACTTAAACAAAGGGACCTTAAAATCATGTCCGTAGTCAAGTTCCCATATGTCCACTATGTAACCATAATATGTGTCCTTTTCCCTCTCGGTTGTTGCATCGAAGCGGACACCGCTGTTTTGGTTGGTTCTCTTTTGATCTTGGTCAATCGTGTAAAATGTATTCCCGTTTATCTCGTATCCTTTCCAAATCAATACAGTCAAAGATGGTCCCCTAGACAACAAGTACAGCTCATCACAAACAGTGTTGTCACCTCTGATACGTGCTTCCAACCAACTACTGAAAGTCCTGATGTGTTCACATGTAATCCAGTCGTCGCAGTGCTCCGGGTGTTTGGAGCGCAGACTGTTCTTGTGTTCATCGACATACGGGGTTAGCAAGGTAGAGTTCTGTAGAACTGTGTAGTGTGCTTGAGACCAAGAATATCCGTCCTTGCATATTATTGAGTCCCTTCCAAGCGTGCCTTTTCCAGTCAGTCTCCCCTCATACCGCAATTTAGGGAGACCTATCTTCTTAAGGCCAGGAATGAAGTCAACACAAAACCCGATGACATCCTCTGTTTGATGGACCATGGAGATGCTTCCTTCTGGCCTAGCGCGGTTACGGACATATTTCTTTAGGACTCCCATGAACCTCTCAAAGGGGTACATATTGTGTAGAAATACGGGGCCTAGAATGACAATCTCGTCAAGTAGATGAACTAGGACGTGCGTCATGATATTGAAGAAGGATGGTGGGAACACCAGCTCGGAACTGACAAGACATTGCACCACATCACTCCTTAGCCTTGGTATGATTTCTGGATCGATCACCTTCTGAGAGATTGCATTGAGGAATGCACATAGCTTCACAATGGCTAATCAGACGTCCCTCAATGCAACCGGAAGCAGTTGCATCATAATCACGTGGCAGTCATGAAACTTTAGGTTCTGAAACTTTTTCTCTGACATATTTATTATTCCTTTTATATTCGACGAGAAGCCAGTCGGGACCTTCATACTAAGCAGGCATTCAAAGAAGATTTCCTTCTCTTCTTTGGTAAGAGCTGTTGGAAATATGCCCTAGAGGCAATAATAAATTAGTTATTATTATATTTCCTTGTTCATGATAATCGTTTATTATCCATGCTATAATTGTATTGATAGGAAACTCAGATACATGTGTGGACACATAGACAACACCATGTCCCTAGTAAGCCTCTAGTTGACTAGCTCGTTGATCAATAGATGGTTACGGTTTCCTGACCATGGACATTCGATGTCGTTGATAACGGGATCACATCATTAGGAGAATGATGTGATGGACAAGACCCAATCCTAAGCCTAGCACAGAGATCATGTAGTTCGTATGCTAAAGCTTTTCTAATGTCAAGTATATTTTCCTTAGACCATGAGATTGTGCAACTCCCGGATACCGTAGGAATGCTTTCGGTGTACCAAACGTCACAACGTAACTCTGTGGCTATAAAGGTGCACTACAGGTATCTCTGAAAGTGTCTGTTGGGTTGGCACGAATCGAGACTGGGATTTGTCACTCCGTGTGACGGAGAGGTATCTCTGGGCCCACTCGGTAGGACATCGTCATAATGTGCACAATGTGATCAAAGAGTTGACCGCAGGATGATGTGTTACGGAACGAGTAAAGAGACTTGCCGGTAACGAGATTGAACAAGGTATCGGCATACCGACGATCGAATCTCGGGCAAGTACAATACCGCTAGACAAAGGGAATTGTATACGGGATTGATTGAGTCCTTGACATCGTGGTTCATCCGATGAGATCATCGTGGAACATGTGGGAGCCAACATGGGTATCCAGATCCCACTGTTGGTTATTGGCCGGAGAACGTCTCGGTCATGTCTGCATGGTTCCCGAACCCGTAGGGTCTACACACTTAAGGTTCGATGACGCTAGGGTTATAAAGGAAGTTTGTATGTGGTTACCGAATGTTGTTCGGAGTCCCGGATGAGATCCCGGACGTCACGAGGAGTTCCAGAATGGTCCAGAGGTAAAGATTTATATATGGAAAATTGTTGTTCGGGTTCCGGGAAAAGTTCGGGTTTTTTCGGTATTGTACCGGGAAGCTTCCAGAAGGTTCCGGAGGATTCCGGAGGGGTCCGGAGGTCCGGAAATTGTTCCACCACGTCCAATACAGAAGCATGGGCTGTAAGGGGGCGCCCTAGCCTTAATGGGCTAGGGGCACCAGCCCCCCCAAGGCCCATGCGCATGGGAGAGGGGAAACCCTAAAGGGGAGGGCCTCCACTTGACTTTGGAGGCACTCCTCGCCCCCTTGGCCGCCGCCCCCTCCTCAGATTGGATCTGAGGGGGCCTTCCCCCCTCTCCCTTTCCCCTATATATATGTGGGGGTTGGGAGGGCAGCCACACCCAAGTTCTGGTGCAGCCCTCCCCCTCTCCCAAGTACTCCTCCTCTCCTGCTGTGCTTAGCGAAGCCCTGCAGGATTGCCACGCTCCTCCATCACCACCACGCCGTTGCGCTGTTGCTGGATGGACTCTTCCTCAACTCTCTCCTTGCTGGATCAATGCATGGGAGACGTCACCGGGCTGTACGTGTGTTGAACGCGGAGGTGCCGTCCGTTCGGCACTAGGATCTCTGGTGATTTGGATCACGACGAGTACGACTCCTTCAACCCCGTTCTCTTGAACGCTTCCGCTTAGAGATCTACAAGGGTATATAGATGCACTCTCCTTCCCCTCATTGCTGGTTTCTCCATAGATAGATCTTGGTGACACGTAGGAAAATTTTGAATTTCTGCTACGTTCCCCAACAGTGGCATCATGAGCTAGGCATATTGCGTAGATTCTTTGCACGAGTAGAACACAAAGTAGTTGTGGGCGTTGATTTTGTTCAATATTCTTACCGTTACTAGTCCAATCTTGATTCGGCAGCATCGTGGGATGAAGCGGCCCGGACCGACCTTACACGTACTCTTACGTGAGACAGGTTCCACCGACTGACATGCACTTGTTGCATAAGGTGGCTAGCGGGTGCCAGTCTCTCCCTCTTTAGTCGGATCGGATTCGATGAAAAGGGTCCTTATGAAGGGTAAATAGAAATTGACATATCACGTTGTGGTTTTTGCGTAGGTAAGAAACGTTCTTGCTAGAAACCCATAGCAGCCACGTAAAACATGCAAACAACAATTAGAGGACGTCTAACTTGTTTTTGCAGGGTATGCTATGTGATGTGATATGGCCAAGAAGAATGTGATGAATGATATGTGATGTATGAGATTGATCATGTTCTTGTAATAGGAATCACGACTTGCATGTCGATGAGTATGACAACCGGCAGGAGACATAGGAGTTGTCTTTATTTATTGTATGACCTGCGTGTCATTGAACAACGCCATGTAATTACTTTACTTTATTGCTAACCGGTAGCCATAGTAGTAGAAGTAATAAGTTGGCTAGACAACTTCATGGAGACACGATGATGGAGATCATGATGATGGAGATCATGGTGTCATGCCTGTGACGATGATGATCATGGAGCCCCGAAGATGGAGATCAAAAGGAGCAAAATGATATTGGCCATATCATGTCACTATTTGATTGCATGTGATGTTTATCATGTTTATGCATCTTATTTGCTTAGAACGACGGTAGTAAATAAGATGATCCCTCATTAAAATTTCAAGAAAGTGTTCCCCCTAATTGTGCACCGTTGCGAAAGTTCGTCGTTTCGATGCACCACATGATGATCGGGTGTGATAGATTCTTACATTCACATACAACGGGTGTAAGCCAGATTTACAAACGCGAAACACTTAGGTTGACTTGACGAGCCTAGCATGTACAGACATGGCCTCGGAACACAGGAGACCGAAAGGTCGAGCATGATCGTATGGTGGATACGATCAACATGAAGATGTTCACTGATGATGACTAGTCCGTCTCACGTGATGATCGGACACGGCCTAGTTGACTTGGATCATGTAATCACTTAGATGACTAGAGGGATGTCTATCCGAGTGGGAGTTCATAAGATGAACTTAATTATCCTGAACATAGTCAAAAGATCTTTGCAAATTATGTTGTAAGCTCGCGCTTTAGTTCCACTGTTTAGATATGTTCCTAGAGAAAATATAGTTGAAAGTTGACAGTAGCGATTATGCGATCAGTAGAAAGCTTATGTCCTTAATGCACCGCTCAGTGTGCAGAACCGCAAACGTCTTCTGTGGATGTTGCGAACATCGGACATACACGTTTTGATAACTAAGTGATAGTTCAGTTAAACGGTTTAGAGTTGAGGCACCAAAGATGTTTTCGAAACATCGCGGAACATATGAGATGTTTCGAGGGCTGAAATTGGGATTTCAAGCTCGTGCCGACGTCAAGAGGTATAAGACCTCCCACGATTTTCTTAGCCTACAAACTAAGGGAGAAAAGCTCAATCGTTGAGCTTGTGCTCAGATTGTCTGAGTGCAACAATCACTTGAATCGAGTGGGAGTTGATCTTCCAGATGAGATAGTGATGTTTCTCCAAAGTCATTGCCACCAAGCTGGTAGAGCTTCGTGATGAACTATAACATATCAGGGATAGATATGATGATCCTTGAGGTATTCGCGATGTTTGACACTGCGAAAGTAGAAATCAAGAAGGAGCATCAATTTTTGATGGTTGGTGAAACCACTAGTTTCAAGAAGGGCAAGGGCAAGAAGGGATACTTCATGAAATGGCAAATCAGCTGCTGCTCTAGTGAAGAAACCCAAGGTTGAACCCAAACCCGAGACTAACTGCTTCTGTAATAAGGGGAACAGGCACTGGAGCAGAATTACCCTAGATACTTGGTAGATGAGAAGGCTGGCAAGGTCGATAGAAGTATATTGGATATACATTATGTTAATGTGTACTTTACTAGTACTCCTAGTAGCACCAGGGTATTAGATACCGGTTCGGTTGCTAAGTGTTAGTAACTCAAAATAAAAGAGCTACGGAATAAACGGAGACTAGCTAAAGGTGAGTTGATGATATGTGTTGGAAGTGTTTCCAAGTTTGATGTGATCAAACATCACACGCTCCCTCTACCATCAAGATAAGTATTAAACCTGAATAATTGTCATTTGGTGTTTGCGTTGAGCATAGACATGATTGGATTATGTCTATCGCAATACGGTTATTCATTGAAGGAGAATAATGGTGACTCTATTCATTTGAATAACACCTTCAATGGTCTTGCGCCTAAAGGAATGGTTTATTGAATCTCGATCGTAGTGATACACATTTTCATGCCAAAAGATATAAGGTAGTAATGACAGTACCACTTACTTGTGGCATTGCCATGTAAGTCATATTGGTATAAAACGCATGAAGAAGCTCCATGTTGATGGATCTTTGGACTCACTCATTTTTGAAAAGTTTGAAACATGCGAACCATGTCTATTGGTGTATACGCATGAAGAAACTCCATGCAGATGGATCGTTTGGACTCACTTGATTTTGAATCACTTGAGATATGCAAATCATACCACATGGGCAAGATGACTGAAAAGCCTCGTTTTCAGTAAGATGGAACAAGATAGCAACTTGTTGGAAGTAACACATTTTTATGTGTGCAGTCCAATGAGTGCTGAGGCATGCAGTAAATATCGTTATGTTCTTACTTCATAGATGATTCGAGTAGATGTTGAGTAGATTTACTTGATGAAACACAAGTCTGAATTATTGAATGGATCAAGTAATTTCAGAGTGAAGTTGAAGATCATTGTGACAAGAGGATAAAATGTCTAAGATATGATCATAGAGATGAGTATCTGAGTTACAAGCTTTGGCACGCAATTAACTGTGGAAATTGTTTCACAATTAATACCGCCTGGAACACCATAGTGTGATGGTGTGTCCGAACATCATAGTTGCACCCTATTGGATATGGTGTGTACCATGATGTCTCTTATCGAATTACCACTATCGTTCATGGGTTAGGCATTAGAGTAAACCGCACTCACTTTATAGGGCACCACGTAATTCCGTTGAGACGACACCGTTTGAACTATGGTTTGGAGAAACCTAAGTTGTCGTTTCTTAAAAGTTTGGGGCTGCGACGCTTATGTGAAAAAGTTTCAGGTTGATAAGCTCGAACCCGAAGAGGATAAAATGCATCTTCATAGAACACCCAAAACAGTTGGGTATACCTCCTAATTCAGATCCGAAAGCAATAGGGATTGTTTCTTGAATCGGGTCCTTTCTCGAGGAAAGGTTTTTTTCGAGAATTGAGTGGGAGGATGGTGGAGACTTGATGAGGTTATTGAACCGTCACTTCAACAAGTGTGTAGCAGGGCACAGGAAGCTGTTCCTGTGGCGCCTACAACAATTGAGGTAGAAGCTTATGATAGTGATCATGAAGTTTTGGATCAAGTCACTACCGTACCTCGTAGGGTGACAAGGATGCGTACTACTTCAGAGTGGTACAATAATCCTGTCTTGAAGGTCATGTTGCTAGACAACAATGAACCTACGAGCCATGGAGAAGCGATGGTGGGCCCAAATTCCGACAAATGGTTAGAAGCCATGAAATCCGAGATAGGATCCATGTATCAGAACAAAGCATGGACTTTGGTGGACTTGCCCGATGATCGGCAAGCCATTGAGATAAATGGATCTTTAAGAAGAAGACGGACATGGACGGTAATGTCACCGTCTATGAAGCTCGACTTGTGGCGAAGATTTTTTTCACAAGTTCAAGGAGTTGACTACGATGAGATTTTCTCATCCGTAGCGATGCTTAAGTCCGTTGGAATCATGTTAGCATTAGCTGCATTTATGAAATCTGGCAGATGGATGTCAAAACGAGTTTCCATACCAGTTTTGTAAGGAAAGGTTGGATGTGATACAATCAAAGAGGTTTTGTCGATCCTAAGGATGCTAAAAGGTATGCTAGCTCCAGCGATCCTTCTAAGGACTGGAGTAAGCATCTCGGAGTTGGAATGTGCGCTTTGATGAGATGATCAAAGATTTTGGGTTTATACAAAGGTCATGAGAAACTTGTATTTCCAAAGAAGTGAGTGGGAGCACTATAGAATTTCTGATGAGTATATGTTGTTGACATATTGTTGATCAGAAATGATGTAGAATTTCTGGAAAGCATGTAGGGTTATTTGAAAAGTGTTTAGAAAACCTGGATTAGGCTACTTGAATAATAAGCGTCAAGATCTATAAGATAGATCAAAATGCTTAATAATACTTTCAAATGAGCACATACCTTGACGTGATCTTAAAGGAGTTCAAGATGGATCAGTCAAAGAAGGAGTTCTTGCCTGAGTTGTAAGGTATGAAGTTAAGAGTTAAAGCTCGACCACGGAAGAAGAGAGACAAAGGACGAAGGCCGTCCCCTATGTTTCAGACGTAGACTCTATAGTATGCTATGCTGTGTACCGCACCGGAAGTGTGCCTTGCCATGAGTCAGTCAAGGGGTACAAGAATGATCCAGGAATGGATCATTGGACAGTGGTCAAAATTGTCCTTGGAGTAAATAAGGACATGTTTCTCGATTATGGAGGTGATAAAGAGTTCGGCGTAAAGGGTTACCTCGATGCAAGCTTTAACACCTACCCGAATGGCTCTGAATAGCAAACCGGATACGTATAGTGGAGCAACCATTTGGAATAATTCCAAATGGAGCGTGGAAGCAGTATTTACAATATGACCTAGAGATTTGCGAAGTACATACGGATCTGAATGTTGCAGACCCGTTGACTAAAACCTCTCTTACAAGCAAAACATGATCAAACCCCAGAACTCATTGAGTCTTAATCACATGATGATGTGAACTAGTTTAGTGACACTAGTAAACTCTTTGGATGTTGGTCACATGGTGATGTGACCTGTGAGTGTTAATCACATGGCGATGTGAACTAGATTATTGACTCTAGTGCAAGTGGGAGACTGTTGGAAATATGCCCTAGAGGCAATAATAAATTAGTTATTATTATATTTCCTTGTTCATGATAATCGTTTATTATTATCCATGCTATAATTGTATTGATAGGAAACTCAGATACATGTGTGGATACACAGACAACACCATGTCTCTAGTAAGCCTCTAGTTGACTAGCTCGTTGATCAATAGATGGTTACGGTTTCCTGACCATGGACATTGGATGTCGTTGATAACGGGATCACATCATTAGGAGAATGATGTGATGGACAAGACCCAATCCTAAGCCTAGCACAGAGATCGTGTAGTTCGTATGCTAAAGCTTTTCTAACGTCAAGTATCTTTTCCTTAGACCATGAGATTGTGCAACTCCCGGATACCGTAGGAATGCTTTAGGTGTACCAAACGTCACAACGTAACTGGGTGGCTATAAAGGTGCACTACAGGTATCTCCGAAAATGTCTGTTGGGTTGGCACGAATCGAGAGGATACAAATACAATGAGCTGAGAAGACGACGGGCACCTCCTCATTATCGCCTCTCTCTTAACAGTTATGTTGGGTTCAAGTGATGGGTGTGAAAGCATGATATCAAGAGAGAGTTGGTCCAAGCCACCTCATGGTAGGCCAAACTAAGTGTAGATGGATCTTTGTGCGAGGAAGATGGAACAGGAGGAGCGGGGATGATTCTCAGAGATAACTGCGGCGAGGTCATCTTTGCATCATGTCATTTCTTGACATCATGCTCAAGTGCACTCGAAGCGGAGATGCGTGAATGCATGGAAGGGATTGACCTTGCCTTGGAGTGGAGTAATAACTTGTTATTCATCATAGAGAGTAACAGACTCGTTGTAGCAAACATGCTGAAGGGAGGAGAGCAAAAGAGATCGTCCGTTGCTGCACTAGTAGGTGAGGCAAAACGGCTTCTAGCGCTATGGTGTGAGCATGTGATCTCTCATTTACTTAGAAGCCAAAACGTCATTAGCCACACCCTAGCTCAAATGGGACGCTCTACACCTAAAATGGCAGTTTGGCTGCGCCATGGACCAGTTGAGATTGGCAAACTTCGCCAACTGGATTGTAGTTGTTAGAGTTGTGTCGAATATAGTATACAAGGTAGGTTATAGTTGGACTTGTAGTAGTATTGTGTTTAGATAGGATATGGAGTCGTGTATTAGTAGGACACTTGTACCCTAGGCCTCTCAGACTCGAAATCTGTGGGCTGCAGTAGGCCAAGCAGGCCCAGGTGGGGCTGTTGTGTTTGTGCAAGGACTAGCGGGCGTACAGGTTAACCAACGAGAGTATGCAAGGACCGAGGCTGAGGTGCATGGTGCTTGGAGCAAGCCGGAGATTTGTTTGGTCAAAAAAAATGATTGACACAAGGGCTTAGTCAGATCGTGATGATATCATGGAAAAAGAAAAGAAAAGAGAAGGTTAGCTACAGACGTGTGATGAATCATGTGCTTGAGCTAGTTTTCTTTGTTGATCTGATTTGGTATGTTCACACGGGAAGGCTATGTGGACTTTGCTTTGGTTTTCTTTGTTGGTACACATTTGTGTATGGATGGCGATTGTCATGATGACGGCTTGAGGAGTCTGGAGTGTGTCGTGTAGTCGGATATGTTCGGCTGGGTTGGACTAGGCAGTCTGACGGGATTGATGCGAGTCGGTTGGACAGAAGACGGTGATGAGATTGGCGACGACGACATAGGAGCGTGCTGCTGATGGTGACCGACTTCTGGGCATGGAAACACATGGCGCAGGCCACGAGGGCTTGTGTGGCTTCGACAAAACTATGGCGCAGGATTGATTTAAGGTGGTGTATACACGGAGCTTGAAGTCGATGAGGCGCAGGGGTGGATTGATCATCTACCATGGAGACATGTTGAAGGTGGAGCTGGAGTCTGGAAGACTTCACTCAGTGCTGATTGACGGGCTACGGCGTAAGTCGACAGAGAGTCGAAACTTATTCAGCGGGAAAAAGCGAGTACATGCAGTTCAGAGTGGAGCCCAGTGGTCTAATGGAAGCTTGAAACTCGTCATCGTTCGGTGATGATTGGTGGTACTCTGTAGTGGGGGTTGAGTGGTGTGGGTTCGCGACCCTTGAGACTCGATCGGGACAACAGAGGCTTGACGCGGTAATAGCGGCGAGGCGTGTGGTATGCACGTGACATGGAGACAGGCCAGGCTTTGGTGGTCATACATGTGGTGAGACAAGTGCGAATTTGACTCGGGATGACTAAAAGCAATGGTGAAATTCTTTCAAGTTTCAGAAAGGCGGTCAAGAAAGGAGCGCTGATGTTGAGTTCAGGTAACTCTTATGTGTGACATCCAATATGTGAGTTGTTCATTTTCACACAGGTCAGTGATCAGTGTGTGATGGCATTGGACTGATACTCTGGAAGTTGGGAGCGCAAACTAGAGTAATGTGGAACTTAACTTCGCTCGAGTGTTGACTGTGGTCAAGAAAAAGAAGGGACCACAAGTTGCAGGTGGAGTCATATGGAGTCTTTGGAGTAGCAGCGGTACTCATGGGATAAGCTCAAGTCCAATGTACATGGAAATTTGACGCATAGACAAATTCAAGGTGGTGGAGAATATTCGCCAAGGTGGAGTTTGTTAGAGTTGTGTCGAATATAGTGTACAAGGTAGGTTACAGTTGGACTTGTAGTAGTATTATGTTTAGATAGGATATGGAGTCGTGTCCTAGTAAGACACCTGTACCCTAGGCCTCTCATATATAGCGGGGCTAGACACACGATGTAACCTATGCCAACATAATAGCACCGGAACGCAGGGGAAGCCGGCGGCATGTGCCGGTGTCTAGGGCGACCGGGTGCAGTATTGTAGCGGTAGCATGGGGAGGAGCGCCCATAGTCAGGCCCCGGGATGTAGCCATATCGGTGAACCTCGTTAACAAATCTCGATTTCGTGCTCGTGTGATTGCTTGGTCCTCGTTATGATCGACGGTATTGCCTCGAATTTATTCTAACATCAGTGATCCTCCTTGATTAATACAATCTTTTCATTTGCAAAAAAATGATATTATGGCACTCCCAATGGCTAATGCCTTTTAGTAGATGGGCTCTAGCTAGCTCATTATTTTTTATCTATAACTTATTTTTCATGTGGCTACAATACCAAAAATAATTGTGCATACACTATAGATTTATACTATTTACATGTGAAATTTCACAACAATATATTTTAATACATGGCATGCACAACAAGACAAATATGTATTTTAAAATCAAAAGTTCATTTCTGAGCCTGAGCTCAGCTACTCTCATTATCTAGCCACTCCGTTCGCCTTGACATTCGCGACATCGAAAATATTCCAGCTTTATTTTCGCATGTATAGTTGTACACCTGAGACGGAACAACACATTTGTTTACTGAAGATGTGCAAAGTAAATTTCATTCAGTTACATATCTTCTTATAGTAATAAATTGATTCATGCATGGTTGGTTTACTTGGTTAAGTTCCACAAGATGGAATTTGACATAAATAGATTGGAAGTTTCTCGCAAAAAAGATGGAATTTGACATGTGGGCACGATGTTGCTCGTATGGAATAGTTCATGCCTGGCCTCCACAACGAATTAATGCACAAATACATGTTATTAGCAAATTCCATTGTTCACCATGTCATGCCGAGAAGAAACAGATGGCGATGGGCATATCCTTGTTATCGATTCTCTCTTCATAGTTGTGTTGGGTTCACTGATCAATGCAAAGACATGAGATGAAGATATTAAGGGTAGTGTGAATGCATTAGAGAGAAAAACGTAAGTCCTCACACATTTTGGGGATCGGTCTTATGATACGAAAATCCCTGAAATCCGTATCATTTTGATGGCTAGTATTAGCAGTGATTTTCACGGATATGTAGTGTTGTTGAGGCCCGAAGGGGTCTATTCAGGAATATAATATAGGTGTTGCATGCTATATAACATGCAAAGGAAAATGTTGATGACATCTAACTCAATGCGAGATTTCTGCTCTGCCGGAACTAAGACAATATGTTCTCAAATATTACTCTCCCCATGCCCGGGTCTATAGCATGATTAACCATTTCGATTCCATTTCAAGACCTTGCAAAATATAAACTGTGTGCTTGAAGAACTTGAGGGGCCATCTCGCTAGACTACAACCAGGGAAAAATCTCTCTGGTATCATTCCTCCCAATACAACGGCAATCTCTCATAGAGGTTCTTGCTCATTAAAGGCAACATGCGTCATTGTTTATCTGCGCAGAGCCAGTTGATGTAGGTTGCCAGAAAATGCTTTTCTAGGCTTTATATACAAAGAAATAAATAATTCCATTCAATTATATATATTATTGTACCAAATTGGTTCATGCATGGTTCGTTTGCTTGTTAGTACGTTCAGACAATAAGGCCCCAAGGGGCCTGTTATCAGTGAAGAAGAGAGATTTGAGGGATACAGTTGGAGAAGGAGCTTGTTGTGATGGTTTTTTCTTCTTCGTGGAAATGGCTGCCCTTGCACTAAGAAGGAATAATATTACAGGAGAGCTGTAAAAGAGGGTGTGTACTGGGACGCTTGTTATGATCATGCACCCAGTGCTACTGCAGGGCCACTAGTGCAGAACCGGACAATAGCACCGGTTCGTAAGACCCTTTAGTGCCGGTTCCATAACCGACATTAAAGTGTGGGCACTAAAGGCCCCCCCCCCTTAGTACCGGTTCAGCACGAACCGGTGCTAAAGGGAAACCACGTGGCACGAGCCAGCTCCAGGGGCCTGGAGCCCTTTAGTACCGGTTGGTAAGACCAACCGGTACTATAAGGTTTGGGGGTTTTTTAGTTTTATGATTTCTTTTTCATTTAATTTTATGTTTCCATTTTAATTCTTCTTCGTTTGCTAGTATTTTACGATACTACACATTGTACACGTTATGCATATATATATAGTAGAACCAATCATGCATATATATGTCATCAATGTCTCACAAACCATCATATTAATTAATTCACACATACATACATGTATAGCTATATACAATTTCTCCTACATATGCATGTTGCCTTCGGAGCCAGTGGCATTAGCCTAATTGGTGCCTTCGGAGCACGATGACAATTGGAAGTGGTTTTCATGGGGCGGTAGCGGGTAATAGTATTCTCCCTTCGGATTTATGACCTGGTCAAGCAAAAATCCCGCTATTTCCTCTTGAAGTGCTTCTACGCACTCCGTTTCTAGGAGCTTCTCCCGCACCTCTCTGAACTGTTAAGAAGGAGGTCAATATGCATGTGCATTAGTTGTGTGACTAGATATCGATAATGGTGTAAAAATTGTGAATAGTGTTTTGACAAGCGTACCCATTCCTGTCTTTGAGATCTGCTCCTTTCGGACGCCATCATGCGAATGTTCTCGCAAACGCAGAATGCACACAGATCAGTCTCCTGCGCCTGCTTCAGGGCCTTTACGAGAATGAAATTTGATCAGATAATAATTAATCAAGCATGATAATTAAAGAGATGGCAGCTAGCTAGCTAGCTAGTACTACTTAATTACTTACCTTGGGTCTTCCCCATTTAAGTTTTCTTTCCATTTGCCTTCCGTGACGCTGATGAACCTTGCCCAAGCCCTGCCCGCCGACAAAGAAAATGAACAAAGGGGTTATTAAATAGTTCATATCATGAAATGACGAACTAAATAGGCCGAGATATATAGTTAATAATGATTGAAATTACCTGTTGACTATCCCAAACAAGATGTTATAGTCAGTTTTTTCTTTGAGTAGTGAGTCCAGTATTTTAACTGTTCCGGCGTCAACTTTAATGATACACAAGACCCAGTGAAATCTGCATGCACACATGTTTGCATGTCTTAATTAAGCAGGCATATGTAAGCAAAAACATGTAGCTCGCTAGTAGGCAAAAACAGAGAATTTGTAGTACAAGACAGTGTGACTCACTGGAAGTTGTAAGGAAGTAGTATATCTTCATTGTATTTGAGGCGCTTCAAGAACTCTAGCATGCTGTCCTCTACGGCCTTTTGATGACGTGGATTTATTTTCCATGTGTATTCATTAACGGTGTTTGGGTCAATGAACCCA
Source organism: Triticum dicoccoides (assembly GCF_002162155.2). Taxonomy (NCBI): domain Eukaryota; kingdom Viridiplantae; phylum Streptophyta; class Magnoliopsida; order Poales; family Poaceae; genus Triticum; species Triticum dicoccoides. The sequence goes on along the minus strand of NC_041381.1, from coordinate 43,684,598 downwards.
ATGCCAAAGCGTCCACCTTTTCTCATTTCATACATCTTCATCCTGCACATAATACCACAGAAAAGAATATAGTGAGGATAATTACAGGTAATGATTGATCAAAAGGATCACTACAACTAGCTTGAGACTTAAATTACAGAAAGAAATCACTTACAGACAATAGCAACTGACGATAGATTTGTCGAGTGCGTCTTGATTGTATAACTGAAACAGTTCAGAATACTCTACGGACACAGCTTTCTCATGGAAGTAATGCTCCTCCTTGACATTCACCATGAGGGACAATCGATCGGAAATCTTGGTAATGTTCATGTACCATTGATGCAATTCATACATTCTCGTTGGGAGGTTCTTGACCTTGTCTGGCTCGACCAAAGGTTGGCCCCGGACATATTTCCGTTTTATTTCATCCTCTCTAAGCACAGGCATGGGCTCGATCTCGAGGAGTTGTCCAACAGTGATTTTGAGAACTTCAGCCTGCATTGTATGGTCCTCCGTTATTACCACATTGCCCACCTCAGGAACGTAAACTGTTTGCCCACAATAATATTGGGCGCGCGTACTGTCACGTGTTGTTAGCACAACAAGCGAGGGGATCGATTGCGCCGCCTGTTCTCCCAGCTGGGGAATGGTTTTTCCGCATTTTTTGACAGCTGCTTCTTGTTTGCTCGATCCCGAGCTCGCCTCCTCACGTAGACGTGCTCGATTTAACTTCTTGATGTGGCTCTCATAGTCTGTGTCAACAGGCTTGGGAGCTGGTGGTTGAGCCATACGAATGAAGTGGTAAATCATTTACTCAGGCACTTTCTCCCTTGGCGGCGGTGTCGGTTTCGGTGCAAAATGGGCTTCCACCTCGGACTTCGATATGGCTGCGATTTCCTTCTCGGACCTGTCATAAGCCCTCTGCGGAAGAGGCGTGAGGCTTGGACCATATTTATATCGCTTGCCTCCGCCTGTACTTCCTGTACTACCTCGACTCGTACCGCTACGCACCATAGCTGCGGGGTGCCTCTTCTGCGATTACTGAGGCGGCGGAGACGGCTGACGGGGCTGAGTTGGACGAGGAGGAGTGGCCGCCTGAAGCTGTGCCGGACTTGGAGGAGGAGTGGCCTGAGGTTGTGCCGGACTTGGAGGAGGAGTGGACGTCTGACGCTGTGGCGGACTTGGAGGAGGAGGAGTGGCCTGACACTTTGCCGGACTTGGAGGAGGAGTGGCCTGACACTTTGCCGGACTTGGTGGACTTGCAGGAGCGGGAGACTGCTGACTCGGTGGCGGACTTCGATGAGGAGAACCTGCCGCCCTCTAACGCAACCATGTAGCGATGGACGTGCTCGTCCTCCTCCCTGACACGGCGACGTACCACCTCCGGCGGGGCCGGGTCCCTCCGCACTGAAACTGGCCCACGCGAACGCCACAAAACGAGATCAGGGTCGACGACGGGACCCGGGGCAGGGTTCCTCATCAAGCGGTGCACCCCTCCAGGCAGCACCTCCAAGTGCCAGCCCGGCGGAGCCCAGTCCCGGACATGGGTCGGCTGGACGTCGTCGTGGACGGGTCGACGGCGAGGATGCGGGCCGGGCATCGTCGAGAACAAATACTAGCTATATGCCCGCAAAAAGTAATATTTTTTTAATGATTGGATTTTGATAACTAAAATTTCTAACATTTCTACTATTTCAAAAATCTATATACTATTTCATACTAATTAAGCATCTAACACTAAAAACAGAAAACACAACTTCTATACATCCATTAAAAAACTGAAAAACAACATTATATAAAAAATTTCCATACTAATTAAACACTAATTATATCCATTAACATGCATTCATACATATATAATAGTGAAAAAATAATAATCTAAATAATCTAAACTAATTAAACATACAAAATACGTATATACTAATATATACATGCATTAATTCATACATATGTGTGTGTGTGTGTTCATCATGCTTGTGTGTGTGTGTATGGGCTCGGGGAGGGGCGGCGCCCATGGTGGCCGCCGGGGGCGAGGGAGAGGGGTTAGAGGGGGAGAGCTCACAGCGGGGCGACGACGA
>NC_041381.1:43643439-43682206 GCF_002162155.2 Triticum dicoccoides | reverse complement strand
GGCGACGGGGACGGGGGCGGCGACGGAGACGAGGGCGGCGACGGGGACGGGGGCGGCGACGGTGACGAAGACGACGGAAACAGAGGAAGAAACAGAGGGGGAATGAAATTTTCGAAGTGTTGTATATATAGAAGGCACCTTTAGTACCGGTTGGAGCCACCAACCGGTACTAAAGGCCAGTTTTGGCCAGCCCAAGCGGCGGGAAGCGACCCCCTTTAGTACCGGGTGGTGGCACAAACCGGTACTAAAGGGCCCCCCTTTAGTACCGGTTGGTGGCTCCAACCGGTACTAAAGGCCTCGCACTGCCACCCCAAAGTTTAGTCCCACCTCGCCGGGCGAAGGGCAGCCGCACTAGTTTATAAACCCAGCCGCGGATACCACTTCGAACTCCTCTGTATAGCAAGCTTGTGGGCCTAAACTCTGCGCGCTGCCCTGTGAGTCTGCTAGGCCTTTAAGGCCTGTAATTACACACCTGTGGCCTATCAGGCCCACAGGGCAGCGCCCCAATTTTTTTTATAGTTTTTTTCTTTTCTGCTTTATTTTCTTTTATTTATTTTTGCGTACTTTTTTGTATAGTTTTTTCTTTTCTGTTATATTTATTTTCTACTATTTATTTGTGAGTAGTTTTTCATCTAGTTTGCCAAAATTCAACATTTACAGAGTTCATTTTGTAGTGATTTTCAATTTCACGGTCATTTTGTAAACGATTGAAAAATAGCAAATATAATTTTTTTTCTTTTCTGCTTTATTTTTTCTTCTATTTATTTCTGAGTAGTTTTTTCTTTTCTGCTATATTTATTTTCTTCTATTTATTTTTGAGTAGTTTTTTTATATATTTTTTTTCTTTTCAGCTATAGTTTTTGCCATAACAGAAGAAGTCTGGAGTTATAACTTAAAAAAAAGAAATGTCAACGTGCAATTAGTTTTTGCCATAACAGAAGAAGTCTGGAGTTGTAATAAGTTATTAAAAATAAAAAAGAGGTGCAATGCTCGTTAATTTGCTTCAAGCCTTTCAGAATAGTGTAAACTGCACTGTGCATAGCTCCGTGCAGTCTACCGTATTCCTGAAGGCTTGAAGCTAAGCAACATGAGCATTGATCCTCTTCTTCATTGTCTCTGTACTCAGGGCTTATAAACCGCTCCTAGTCCCTCTCACTTCGCGAGGTGGGACTAAAAAACAGCTTACGTCTGGTTCATCCATGAACCGGTACTAAAGGTGCTCGTGGGGCCCCAGCCTTACCTGACACAACCTCATTAGTACCGGTTCGTGGTACGAACCGACACTAAATGGTGATGGTGGGGCCATAGCCTGACCGGAGGCTGACACAGCCTCTTTAGGTACAAAAAATTACAAACTTTCTGTTAGTGCCCGTAGTTTTCAAATTTGAATAGTTTAAATTCTGAATTATTTGAAATTAGTGTGAATTTGTTTGCACATAAAATTTCTTCGTGTTTCAAATGCCAAAACACATAACTACCCTAACTATTACAGAGATTCCCCTCTTGGTGCGAAACACAGAAGAAAGTGATGATAGCTAGTGAAGCCGATCACATCCCAGATCTTTGGGTGTGAAACTTTTTCTTCGCGTGGGTCCCTTTGCGCCGTAACCATGGAAAATCTTCATCATTTAACGGGATGCTCGGGTCAATATTCACTGTGAATGGAGCAATTTCATCAAACTTTTCATAATCTTCTGACTTGTCTGTCTTGTCATCCACTCCAACGATGTTTCTCTTCCCAGAAAGAACTATGTGCCGCTTTGGCTCATCGTATGATGCATTCGCTTCCTTATCTTTTCTTTTTCTTGGCTTGGTAGACATGTCCTTCACATAGAAAACTTGTGCCACATCATTGGCTAGGACGAATGGTTCGTCTGCATACGCAAGATTGTTGAGATCCACTGTTGTCATTCCGTACTGCGGGTCTTCCGTTACCCCGCCTCGTGTCATATTGACCCATTTGCACCGAAACGAAGGGACCTTTAAACCACGTCGATAGTCAAGTTCCCATATGTCCTGTATATAACCATAATATGTTTCCTTTCCCGTCTTGGTTTCTGCATCAAAGCGGACACCACAGTTTTGGTTGGTGCTCTTCTTATTTTGGGCGATCGTGTAAAATGTATTACCATTTATATCGTACCCTTTGAAAGTCATTATATTCGAAGATGGTAACCAGGACTGCAAGTACATGTCATCTTCAATAGAGGTGTCATGCATGGTACGTGTCTGCAACCAGCTGGCGAAACTCCTGGTTTGTTCACGTGTAATCCAGTCATCAGACTGCTCCGGGTCTTTGGAGCGTAGCAAATTCTTGTGTTCATCCATATACGGAGCCACCAAGGCGGAATTCTGTAGAACTGTGTAGTGTGCTTTAGTGAGAGAATGTCCGTCCATACATATTATTTGTTCCCCTCCTAGCGTGCCTTTTCCATCCAGTCTACCCTTATGCCGCGATTCAGGAACACCAATCGGCTTAAGGTCAGGAATAAAGTCAATACAAAACTCAATGACCTCCTCATTTTGATGGCCCTTGGAGATGATTCCTTCTGGCCTAGCACGGTTATAAACATATTTCTTTAAGACTCCCATGAACCTCTCAAAGGGGAACATATTGTGTAGAAATACAGGACCCAAAATGTTAATCTCTTCGCATAGGTGAACTAGGACGTGCGTCATGATGTTGAAGAAGGATGGTGGGAACACCAACTCGAAACTGTTAAGACATTGCACCAAATCATTCTGTAACCTTGGTATGATTTCTGGATCGATTACCTTCTGAGAGATTGCATTGAGAAATGCACATAGCTTCACAATGGTAATCGAACGTTTTCCGGTAGAAGCCCCCTCAATGCAACCAGAAGCAGTTGCGTCATAATCACGTGGCAGTCATGAGACTTTAGGTTCTGGAACTTTTTCTCTGCCATGTTTATTATTCCCTTTATATTCAACGAGAAGTCAGACGGTACCTTAATACTGAGCAGGCATTCAAAGAAGATTTCCTTCTCTTCTTTGGTAAGAGCGTAGCTTGCATGACCCTGATGTATGCCGTCTTCTCCGTGCATACGTTGCTGGTCCTCCCGTGCCTCAGGTGTATCTTTTGTCTTCCCATACACGCCCAAGAAGCCAAGCAGGGTCACGCAAAGATTCTTCGTCACGTGCATCACGTCGATTGCGGAGCGGACCTCTGGGTCTTTCCAATATGGCAGGTCCCAAAATATAGATTTCTTCTTTCACATGGGTGTGCGTCCGTCAGCGTCCTTTGGAACAGGTTGTCCGCCAGGACCCTTTCCAAATATCACCTTCAAATCCTTGACCATATCATGTACATCAGCACCAGTACGGTGGCGAGGCTTCGTTCGGTGATCCGCCTCACCTTTGAAATGCTTGCCTTTCTTTCTTACGGGATGCCTGCTCGGAAAAAATCGACGATGTCCCAGGTACACATTCTTCTTACAACTATTCAAATATATACTGTCGGTATCATCCAAACAGTGCGTGCATCCGCGGTATCCCTTGTTTGTCTGTCCTGAAAGGTTACTGAGAGCAGGCCAATCATTGATGGTCACGAACAGCAACGCCTTTAGGTCAAATTCTTCCCCCATGTGATCATCCCACGCACGTACACCTGTTCGATTCCACAGTTGTAGGAGTTCTTCAACTAATGGCCTTAGGTACACATCAATGTCGTTGCCGGGTTGTTTAGGGCCTTGGATGAGCACTGGCATCATAATGAACTTCCGCTTCATGCACAACCAAGGAGGAAGGTTATACAAACATAGAGTCACAGGCCAGGTGCTATGGTTGCTGCTCTGCTCCCCAAAAGGATTAATGCCATCTGCACTTAGACCAAACCATACGCTCCTTGCGTCATCTGCAAACTCCTTCCCGTACTTTCTTTCGATTTTTCTCCACTGCGACCCGTCAGCTGGTACTCTCAACTTTCCGTCTTTCTTACGGTTTTCTCTGTGCCATCGCATCGCCTTGGCATGCTCTTTGTTTTGGAACAAACGTTTCAACCGTGGTATTATAGGAGAATACCACATCACCTTGGCAGGAATCTTCTTCCTGGGGCGCTCGCCCTCGACATCACCATGCTCATCGCGGCTAATCTTATAGCGCCATGCACCACATACCGGGCAAGCGTTCAAATCCTCGTACTCACCGCGGTAGAGGATGCAATCATTAGGGCATGCATGTATATTCTGCACCTCTAACCCTAGAGGGCAGACAGCCTTCTTTGCTTCGTACGTACTCTCGGGCAATTCGTTGTCCTTTGGAAGCATATCCTTTATCATTACCAGCAACTTTCCAAATCCCTTGTCAGATACACCATTCTCTGCCTTCCATTGCAGCAATTCCAGTGTGGTGCCCAGCTTTTTCTTGTCACCTACGCAATTCGGGTACAACAATTTTATGTGATCCTCTAACATGCGCTGCAACTTCTTCTTCTCCAAATCACTTGCGCAGTTTCTCTTTGCATCGGCAATGGCCCGACCTAGATCATCAACGGGCTCATCTGATGCCTCTTCTTCAGCTTCTTCCCGCATTGCCGGCTCAGCTTCTTCCCGCATTACCGGCTCAGCTTCTTCCCCCATTATTGTATCATCGTATTTAGGGAACCCATGGCCAGGATAGCATTCGTCATCCTCTTCTTCTTCATTGTCTTCCATCATAACCCCTCTTTCTCCGTGCTTGGTCCAAACATTATAGTGGGGCATGAAACCGGACTCAAACAGGTGGACGTGAATGGTTCTTGACGTAGAGTAATTGCGACCATTCTTACAGCCAGCACATGGACAAGGCATAAAACCATCCGCCCGCTTGTTTGCCTCAGCCGCAAGCAGAAAAGTATGCACGCCCTCAACGAACTGGCTCATCTTCATTACACAACACCGAATAGACCAAATTAATACAAGTTCATACAACACTTAAATGCAACAAACAAATAACTCTCTAGCTAAAGCATTTAAATGCAACAACAAATGCGATCAAGTTCGCAACTAAGGTAACAATTGATCCAATAGCATAATGATACCAAGCCTCACTATCGATGGGATATTTTCTAATCTTTCTAATCTTCAAGCGCATTTTCTCCATCTTGATCTTGTGATCATCGACGACATCGGCAACATGCAACTCCAATTCCATCTTCTCCCCCTCAATTCTTTTCAATTTTTCTTTCAAGTACTCGTTTTTTCTTTCAACTAAATTTAACCTCTCGACAATAGGGTCGGTTGGAATTTCCGGTTCACATACCTCCTAGATAGAAATATCTATGTCAACTTGATGGGCATAATTTGTCATAAACACGAAATGCAACAAATAGTTTCAAAAGAGAATATACCACATCCGAATCATAACAAGGACGAGGGCCGACGGGGACGGATATCAAAACCATGGCACTATGTATAACAAACAACGTACGTGTAAGATAATTATTATACGAGTAACTATATATCCAAATCACACAAACATTAATTTTTTATATAAAATTTCATGAACAAGAGGCTCACCACAAGGTGGTGCCGGCGACGGGACGGTGCGGGCGATCGACGGTGGTTACGACGGAGATTTAGAAGGCACTAAGTAAATCACACCTACATATGCAAACTAAGTGTTATTTTGACCTCAAATTGCATATAAATCAAATACTACCACATATAATTCCTCCCAAATTACTAAAACCCACAATCAATCACTATATAAACCAATGCAAGAGCTAATCTAGCAATGAGAGATGAAAGGACAAAGTTGCTAACCTTGGTGATCATTTGAATGGATGAGGGCCTGCAAATCTTGACAAATTTGGGGAAAATTTTGTGATGAACTCGAGAGGAAGAAGGGAAGAACAGAGGAGAGGGAGAGGGGAAAGGGGGAAGAACAGAGTGCGGGTGGACGAAGGATTTATATAGGACGACCTTTAGTACCGGTTCGTGCCACGAACCGGTACTAAAGGTGCTGGAAGGGCCCCATTCTGACAACATCCTGCCACCACTCTCATTAGTACCGGTTCGTGGCACGAACCGGTGCTAAAGGTTTGCCACGAACCGGTACTAAAGAGCTCCTCCCGGCTAGCCGTTGGAACCGGCACTAATGGACACATTAGTGCCGGTTCTGTTACAAACCGGGACTAATGTGTCTCACATTTGACCCTTTTTCTACTAGTGGGCCTATGGCATCCACTAGTTCAACACCTGCTAGTCGAAGTAACGGCCGTCTAGCGGAAACCTTGAACGAGCACTCACGAAGTATGCAAGAGCGTGTCTACTTTCTGATTTCTCCCATTCCCATCTGTACTCTCTCTCTCTCTCTCTCTCTCTCTCTCATTGTGCAACTCTGCCAGAAATAACGCTAGCTATTTGGATGTGTGAGTTACCACAGGGAACAATATATACACGTACAGTTATGGTCATTAAATTATGTGCATTGGGAGATTTTAATTGAGAGATTTTTTTAGGGAAGATATTAAATGTGATTTGATCCCCCCATGTGTTTGGATGTATATTTGGTTCATGCATGGTTGGTCGTTTGTATCGTTTAGACAATAAGTTCCATATAATGAGATTTGACATGCATGCATGATACTTGTTGTATTGAAATGTTCATGCATAAGCTCCAGAACAAATTAGTACTGTACAAATAGATGTAATTCCCAAAAAGAGCAAATTCCTTTGTTGACCACATTGTTTTTCGATAAATATTGGATTTTATTGACTCAAAATGAAGCATCAAGAGAATACAAATACAATGAGCTGAGAAGAAACAGATGACGACGGGCATCTCCTCATTATCGCCTCTCTCTTAATAGTTGTGATGGGTTCAAGTGATCAGTGTGAAGGCATGATTTCAAGATAGAGTTTGTCCGAGCCTCCCATGGCTAGGCCAAACTAAGTTTAGATGGATCTTGGCGCGAGGAGGATGGAACAGGAGGACCGGGGATGATTCTCAGAGATAACAGCGGCAAGGTCATCTTTGCATCATGTCATTTCTTGACATCATGCTCAAGTGCACTTGAAGCCGAGATGCATGCATGCATGGAAGAGATTGACCTTGCATTAGAGTGGAGTAACTTGTTGTTCATCATAAAGAGTGATAGCCTCGTTATAGCAAACATGCTGAAGGAAGAAGAGGAAAACAGATCATCCGTTGCAGCACAAGTAGGTGAGGCAAACGGCTTCTAGCGCTGGGGCGCGTGAGCATGTGATCTCTCATGTACTTAGAAGTGAAAACGTTGTTAGCCACACCCTAGCCCAAATGGGACGTTCTACACCTAAAAAGGCAGTTTCGCTGCGCCATGGACTAGTTGAGATTGGCACACTTTGCTAACTAGATTGTAGTAATCCTCCTTGATTAATACAATCTTTTCATTCACAAAAAATTATATTATGGCACTCCCAATGACTAAGGGGGTGTTTGTTTTCAGGGACTTTTTGGTATAGGGACTAGAAAAAGTCCCTCTTAGAGACTTTTTAATCAAACAGGAGGGACTACTAGAGACTAAAAGTTGCTTTTTGGAATTAAATAAAGAAGACTCTCAAGGAGAGTCTTTTTTGGGAATTTTTGGAACTTTTCCAACAATGCCCCTCCCCGCACCCATTGCCCCACCGCCCCATGGTGTTGTTTGGTTGTTATTTTTTGTATACTAGGGGTAACATGGTCATTTAAGAACCTCTAGGGAGGGACTAGGGAATTTTTAGTCCCTGAAAACAAACAGGGAGGGACTTTTTTGGGCTAGGGACTTTTTAGTTGGGACTGGAAAAAGTCCTACGACTTATGAACCAAACAGGGCCTAATGCCTTTTATTGGATGGGCTCCAGGTAGCCCATAATTGTTTTCTCAATAACTTACTTTTCATGTGGCTAACAATACCAAAAATAATTGTGCATACACTATAGATTTATGCTTATTTTTCATTGGGTTTGGTAGATCAAAGTTTTGCATACCAATATAGCTGAGTTGTATAAATTTTTAGGCAACTCACGTTATGCACAAGTGTAATTTCTATTTTCTAACCTTTTGTTTTAAGTTATTAAACCGACTTACAAATACTCTTTTTTGACTAAAACTATATGCGCTAACAAATTTTCTAGCCTACTTTTAGCGTAATATTACTTAGTTATAATCAAGTTGATGAAGATAGGCAATCTTGGTCATTTCCGTGCACATCTATTTCAATGGTGGCCAATACCTATCCAACCAATTTTTGGGGCATGACCAGAACTTTTGTGTTTGTTTGGAGAGTTGCAAATACTTTGGCTTCCTAGTGCCTCTATGGCAAGTCTATTTCATTTTGCTTGCTAATATTGGCAAAATCATGGACAAAAAGCTTTACCGAAATTGTGGCTAACCAATGTAGGGCAGACTTGGGCTAAGTACAATTTCTTGACGAGGTATTTGCCGAATATAGTAGAATGGGTTTACACATGAGCAGGTTAAGGTCAAAGGTGGAAAGGGCTATAGCCTTGGGGCACTTTTATGTGGTGCTTATTGGGAGCACTGGCAATGCACAACTCACTTGGGGCAACCATGCCGTTGGTAGCTCACTGTGCTACAAAAAATGGGTTGCAATCTTTGTTACCAACTATATAATATATATTTTTCCTAGTTCATTAAAAAAATGTTATAATCAAATTAATAAGAAAGTGAGTAAATTTTTTGTTTGGCTCAAAAATGCACCAAAAACATTTCATGATTTGTTTTACCAAAATTACGTAGTTTTAATTATAAAACTGTTTGTATTTTATAACAAAGTTCATTTAACTATAAAAATCACAAGTTCTTAAAAATGTTCATGTAACTATAAGAAGTGTTCACACATATATAAAAATGTTCATGTAATTAAAAAACTGTCCAAACTGTGACATTCAGGATCTGGCAGATATTGGCTCTCTTGGTGTACTTGATCCCAATTGCAATGAGAAGTTGAGTGAAGAAAATTTGGTTCTGTTCACAAGGTAAATTTAAATAATGATGGTACACATATGGGGTTAATTGCAGCAAAATGTGTCGTATGTATACAAGCATCAACAAGACGAGCTCCAGCGAACGTAGATAGACTCCACTTCATCTTGACGCAAACTCAAGCCGTGGTCAAGAAACCTCAACTCTGTCAAAGCTTGCACTTGGCCTGCGGGCTGTTAAAACTCGGTAACAGGGCACCATACATATGAAGTGTTGGGATATTAGGATTCACATTGACCTCATTTCACAGCCCTATCATTTTCACTGATCCTACTTGGAATCAATGAGAGTGAGACTGAGAAGCACATCACCAGCTTCAGCAACTCTCGCTGAACTGATCAACCAACCTTCCATGAATATGCAATGAATGAACCCAATCTATCATCATGCTCTTGGACAGATTAAAGAAATGAGAATCCAAGAACGCCCCAGGATTTGAAGAAACTGTGCTGCACACTATTATTGCTGCGTCTGTTCTGCCAACCTAGGTCATTGGGTGTTGGCCTAGACCCCACTGGCCCACAGTTGCCACTGGAGCTGGCTTTGACATTCTGTACTGCTGCTGTTGCACCTTATAGGCCTCATCGGTTGGGGAAGAAAATGGAATCAGTTTGGAGGCTGATAGAAATAAAATGACCCAGAGATGGTTAGGGCTAGGGATGGCGGTCGGCCATACACAGGCACAGTATGAGAGGTGGCTTGGGTTTCATCTTTATGGTTTGGGTATGGGGAGTGCAGAATGACTGAAGGGAAGTTCAGGATTGGGTGGGATGTGTTGTGATGGGAGTGGAGACTGGCTCCATGAGGTTAGATCCTCAGGCTTGGGTTGGGGCATTTGAATATGGGTTGCAGGATGATCAAAAGGGCAGTGCTGCAATATAAAAGGTGGAAACTTACAAGCCTTTGCAAGCTAATCGAGGTCGGCTTGCTAATTCAGACAACGAGCCAAGCTCAAGTAGCTTGTTGACTCCGAGCATTTTATGGCCTGCATGATGGATTCAGAATATGATGTGTCTCTCTCTCTACTATTGTCCATCTCGCTGCATAGATCATCACTATTTCAATTTCCATTCCCAGTCTAATTTGTGGTATGAGATAAATCAATAGACTTCCTGAGCTCAGGTTTGTGTGACTTAATCAGCCTGTTGTGTGTCAGTCTTTGAGTGTTCTCTGGGAAGAAAGTTACTGTTCCTTGGAACTTTGTGTGGCAGCAGTTACTAAACCACACAGGCCATGCAGATGTGCTCACTTCCAACACTTACCTCGTTCTTACAACGTGGCTTAACATTTAATTCAATTAGTAGGACTTGTTAGGGGTGTGTTGTTGCGTGAAACCCGCATTACCAATTTATTCTTTGCAAGCTGAACTTAAAACATCCTTTACAGGCGTGAAGATCTTCGGCAACGAGATACACAGTTGAAGCAGACGGTATGCCATAACATTCGAAGCGATTAGTTAGGGAAGGAGATCATATCGCGCCACCTGATGAGATCTGATGATTCTTTGTAGATTGGTGAGCTGGAGCATGAACTAGAGGAAACAAGAAGGAAGTGCTCTCAGCTCGCAGCTGAGCTGCAGTTACGGAGGAGCCAGCAACAACATTACATGTGAAGGTTATTTTTACTACTTCTGACTGGTATTATGGGAGTATTTTATTGACGCACTGGACAATTCAAAATATACCTGTGTAGTTATTTAACTACACAGTTATCTGCACACTAAATGGCAATGTTACATGTGAAAGCTTAAACTGCTATTACTTGAATAGCCACCCTTGATCTCATCTTTGTTAAGTCAAGCCCTTAATTCTAGTTGTCAACCCACATGGCTGGTATCCTGGTAAACTGGAATGTACATCTACAAATGACCAGTAATGCCTGAGGACAGGTTAATTGCTTCATGATTATTGTGATTTATTTGGACAGATCTGTAGTCTTTCATGTATTGCGTGGTCTTCTACCATCTATTTGGATAGTTATGTTGTTTTGGCTTCGGTGCAGTCATTTTTCATAGAGAGACCCTGACATCGGTTTCCATTGACAGGGCCTAAACTATGGGAACCAAACTCCTGGAAATATGTGGTTTCATCAAAGCACAAATACTGAACAGCGATACGGATATTATATACGTTTCCGGAACCAATTTTTGCATCTTGAATTCTGTTGGTTTGTTAGGGTAAAAGATTGAAATTTTCGTATGTTCGTCTTTTTTGAGCTTGTGAATGTGTTGATTCCTTGTAGGGTTGCTCATACGCATACAAATGATCAGCGTGATCGGTATAGTTGCCCTCTTCAAGGGAAATCTTCAGTGTGAAGTTACTCTGTTTTTTTTTTCTTTTTTTTTTCTGTTCTTGTGTGGTGCTGGCCGCCACTGTTAGCCATGGTGTGGTGTGGTGGCAGCACGTACAGTTCACTGTAATATATACTGTTACTGTGTGTTACTATTTCGCATCTTTTTACATATTCTATAGAGCAGAACACTAATGGGTGATAACTACTAGTGGAACATTGTGTGTGTTGGTTGTCGAAAATGTAAGTAGAATGAGAAATGGGTGATAACTACACTAATGGATGCAATATGGGCTGAAATCTAAATTCAAAGCTATATCATGTGTAAGTGACAAGTGGCACAACACCAGAGCTGGGAAGTGACCTTTGCAAAGAGTAAGCCTTAACTAGTAATTTTGAACAATCATGAGCATGTATGCCACCGGCCGGCCGGTGCACCGTAAACGGAAGACAACCCGGTGAACGGCTCCTGGCAAGGACACGGTGGATATATACCTCCCACACCCGCCGGCCGGTGCATGCAAGTCAAGTCAAGAAATATGTCTTCTTGATCCATTCCTGTCTGTTATAGGGTTGACACAAATAGATGAGTGGTAGTATAATTTCCTTTTGTACTTTTGGTCATGTGTTCTTGATCTGTCTAATTAGGCAACTAGGGGGCAAATTCCATCTGTATCCCAATGATGTGTTCTTGAGCTGTATTTTACTTGGAGTCTCCAAAAAACTTATATTTAGGAATGGAGGGAGTAATAATTAGGTAGTTAGGCCTAGGCAGCACACATGCATGGTCTGTATACTTGCATGCGTAATCAAACCAAAGATGGCAATTAGTGCCCTAGGGTTGTATAATTAGTGGTATAATAAAGTACTGGCTCTGGGGTTGTATAATGAGTGCCCTGGGGTTGTATAATTAGTGCCCTGGCGCTCTAATAATTTTCATTCATTCCGAATAAGAAAAAAGGAGAAGCTCTTTGGCCCAAAGTGTCCACCCGATCTTTCCGGCCTCCTCGTGGTTCGCCGTCGCCACCGCCGCCATGTGGAGAGGCGGCACCTCTGCCGCCTCCGCCGCCGACGTGCTGCGGCACTACGGGCGGTGCTACTGGGAGCTCTTCAAAGCCCGCCTCGGGTGCACTGCCGCCCAGTGGCGAATCTTGGAGGAAAATCAAGGGCAGACTCAAAGTCAAAGGTCTAAAGAAAAAACCATTAAGTCTCAATTAGTTTGTTCAAAGAAGGCTAGAATTTGTCATAATACTACTAGGAACAATGTACTATTACCTACTAATTTCTATTTTACATTGCTGGAGGGCAGGCTCAAGCCTATTAAAGCCTGCCCAGTTCATTCGTCACGGTTGCCGCCTCCACCTCCGACGTGCTGCGGCACTACGGGCGGTGCTACTAGGAGCTCTCCAAAGCCCGCCTCAGGTGCGCGATCTGCTCCCGTTTCCCTTCACGTTTGATGTTTTTCATATTGAAGTAAAAATATACTCTTCAGTTCTTGTGACTAAATTCTGAATTAATGAATTTTTACGTGCTCTGGGATTTGGGAATTATAACAGCTGAGCACAAACTCATTAATACCCCTTAACGTTGAAAGGATGTAGGATCTAGTATGCTTGATTGCGAACCTTAGGCTTCGTAGTACTGGCTCTGTGAGATAAACCTGTGATGCTGTTGAGCAAACATATGATGCTATGTGACAAACTAGCTGATGTAGCCCTTTTGTTTAGGATGTAGAAATGGAATTGTAAGTGTATTGCAGACTGGGTTTGTTTGACACATGACCTCTCCTCTTCTTCTTGTTCTTGTTTCTTGCTTCACCATCCAGTTTTGTTGTGCTTTTGGACCCATGTCCTGAAATGTTAGGGTTTAGCCAAAACTTTTGTGCGTGGTGGAGATCCTAGATAGCAGATAGTGGCCGCCACCAAATCATTACTGCCTTGGTTTGTCCACCTTGACAATGTATGCATAGTGGTTGATTAGTGGTTTAGTGTGCCCTGTAAAGCTAAGATGACCTTCATAGTGGTAAAAATGAACTAGCATTTAACTACGTCCTGTTTGTTTTTGTCAAAAGGTGTTTAGTATCATTAGTTTTTGCCATTCATCAGATTTCATAAATTGTAGTGATGTTCGTGAGTGTGGTGCGCGTGCTATGATGGATGTGCGACGAAGACAATGTGTCCGCCCGTGAACCGTGATAGGTGGGTGGCGTCATGATGGGACCCATAAGCTCGTGGGTGGAGGCGGCGTACTTGCACGTGCGACGGTGAGTGACAGAGGGATGGCTACCGATGCAGAGACGGCGCGGAGCAGCCGAATGCAAAGGGTGCTGTCACGGTCGACGACAATGATTGCAACATGTGTGTCGGCCATCGCGGGGAGCTTGTGCAGCTCACGACGGTGTGCACATAGGCTGGCAGGGGCCGGGAGCTCGCGGCGGTGCGCACATAGGCCAGCAGGGCCGGGATGAAGCCGTGTTTGCAGCCAGCGGGCGGAAGCACGTGGCAGCTTGCCTTCGGAAGCTTGTACCACCGTAGGGCTAGAGCGCAGTTGTGTGTGTTACCAGCGGGGCGGCCGCACGAGGCGGCATCTTCCACCTCTATCTCGTGGGCGGCATGCTGGGACGCGCACCCGAGGAGCCTTACCGGAGGCCACCACGCCCACGTCTCCTCCTGTGCATGCTGCCATGTGGGCTACAAGTGTTGGAGCTGCAGGAACAACATTATTGGCTTGCAAGGTTCGGCTCTTTGCTGTTTGCCTCCACTTGCTCTACACTTTGTTTGAATTGTGTACGGTCGCTGTAGTTGGTATAAATGTATAATGCTGTTATTGGAACTAAACATTGCAAAATTTTGGCAATATCTTGCAGGCTAATTTCTTACCTACTGGGCTTGCAGCATCCAATCTCATTATGTATGCATTTGTATACACTCCACTGAAGCAAATACACCATGTCAATACATGGGTGGGAGCAGTTGTTGAGGCCATTCCGCCACTTGTAGGGTATGTTACTGCCGATGACACATGTCTGGATTGTCTAGGTGCAGGTTGAAGGGGGTATTTCATATGTTCAATATTGGAGCTAGTCCTTCCTAATTGTGAGTTTTGCCACCGTCTTACGCTTTTTTGACCAAAGCACATGCTTAAGCACAATTATGCGCAATTAAACGCTAGGCGTTTTGCTATTGGCTAGTGCCTAGGCTTGCCTTTTTTTTACTATGGTTTAAACTCAAGACCAAACCATAGCTACCTTCCTAGTTCAGTTGGGCTCTTATTAATTTAACTACACTTTTTGTAGTGGACCCAACTGTAATCATCAAACTGATGATACCGCTGCCATGGAGGCTGTTTCAGGTCATACAATGACATGTTAAGCAAGCAAATAAAAAAAGGGGGTTGCTTATAGGCATCATGGGCAGCACTCCTGTTTATTTATTGAATGGATCTGTGCAATATATTTACATGGCATGGGGTCCCTATTTATCTTGATACATACAGGTGGGCAGCAGCAGCATCTGAAGTGTCACTCAACTCTACGTTTCTGCCTGCTGCTTTGTAGTTTTGGCAGTTACCACATTTCATGGCCCTTGCGTACTTATGCCGTGACGACTACGTTGCTGGAGGGTAACGCAAATATCAATTCCAACTGGTTATTTTACCAGATCTAGTGTAGAAGTTACATCAAAATGTTACAGGCCTTTACATTGATTGACTTGTTGATTCAGGTACTGAATGCTCTCTTTTGCTGATCCTAGTGGTAAAAGAACTGCATGGGTATCACTCAGGAATTGTCTCTACATGTTGCCGTTGGGGTTACTTGCATATAACTGTAAGTAGTAATCACGCATATTGGTTCTCTAATTTCCATTACTTGTAATAAAATTGGTCAAACATGGGATATGTAATCATGGATATTGGGTATTAAGTACCAATAATCATGTAGGTTCTCTAATAATTTCCATTTCCTTCTGCTTGTAACAAATAAACTTGGTCAAACTTGAGATGTTACTCATGGAACTAACAAATGCTTAATCTGTAGGGGGGCTAACATCTGGATGGTTCAGTTTTGAAGCATCATTTCTAACGACGGGCCTTACCATTGGAGCCTTATCATTTGTACTGGATCCTACTCACAAGAGTGCAAGAAGAATGTTCCATGGTAGCCTTTTGTATCTTCCTGCATTAATGGCTGGACTTATATTGCATCGGCTGCCTAACCAATGAGACTAGTGAGATTGTTGGGGTACTTTATGTTGCTGAGCTGCGGAACGACAAAGAAAGTGCTAGATAGAAACGGGAACATTATCATGCTGAATCACGCCCTCGAGTTGCCTATGCTTATGTAGCCCCATTCCCCTTCTTACCTGTACCTGTGTACATATCTCCACAAGCTCATGAGTTGTGAAAGTTCTAATATCCCAACATTCCTTCCTTTTTGTCTGTTATCAGGAAATTCTTTTGAGCTCTTGACAAGAATTGTTAAAAAAATTCTGAGAACGATGAACGCAATTTTTAGTCGGAAAAAACATAAAAAACTTGAGCTGTCACGGGGATTTCGCGGAAATGCTCATGATTTGGATATTTTTTGAACGCAATGCGCATGTGGATAATCTAGATATGAGATGCAGGATAATCTAGGTATGAGATGCACACATAGGAGGTTTTACTCAAGTTAGGGCCATCTGTTCTAGTGGTAACACACTATTGTTGGATGTTTTCTCTGGTATGAACAATGTAGGAGATGCTATCTTGGCTTTGCCTTATGTAGAGGGAATACGGCAGCCGCATTGCCGCTACAGTTGACGGGATGGGACACATGGGGATGTCGCGCTGCTGCTCAATTACCATGTGTGGCGTGTGTATTATCAGTTGATGGCGCAATTTGCTGCCACGTGGTGGATGATTCCTGTCTATTTTGAAAGTGGATTTTGATTTCCCATGATAGTGGAGTTGCGAGGCCAGGATGATTATTGTAGCATTTTGAGTGAAGACAATGATTTTTCCAACTTATATTTCCGTCCAAGGATGAGGGAGATTGTCTACCAATGAGACAATGAACCTATGGTGTGCACATACATGTGTTCCTACATGGTCTGTAGTTCAAACTCCAAACATACGTTGGCCATAGACAATCTCCATCGTCTGTTTTCCCAAATGTTATGGATTGTTTAGATTTCGAAGAAGAATATGATGACTTTCAAGAAAAGCATGTAGAAACTCCGAGAAGCTAGCACACTATTTTTAAGACTCTACTAGTTGACGTAGGAGAATGTGAAGAGACATGAAAGGCATTTGTAAAAGATCCGCCATTTCAAGTTACTCTTCCTTCCCCTATGCATCCCATGTCTAATGGCTTCAAATGGACTCCCCTTTGAAGAAACAAAATCTCATTCCCGAGGCACTTGATCCCCAGATTCACTCTCTCAGGTTGCACTCTTCCACGAGCAGACTCAGATTGTTGAGCACGATTTGCAATGCCTTGTGGCCAACTCAATTGATGCTCCCTCACCATTCGTCCTTGTTTTCTTTCTCCTCTCCCACTTATATCGTGATTCAAGAAGGGGATTAGATGCGGCAAGTAGTTGATAGGCTTGAGTCACATGAGGGAAGTAGGGATGGTTCCGAAGGTGAGTGGGGATAAATTTAGTGGTAAAGGAGGAAAGTATATATCACTGGAAGACGCAGAAAGTGTATATCGCGAGATGTCTCAACTTGAACTACCATGTGAAGCAATTGGAAGAAAGAGAGAAGGTTAGGTAGAACGCAACGCTTGGTGTGAAGAACCTAAATAGGCAAGACTGGAGGATAAGGGGGTTATGGGGAGTGGATGGAGTTTAAATGTAGAAGCAATATACTCTCTTATTTTGGGACGGAGGGAGTATTTCACATGACCATGCATATAAGCTCAGTTCTCCCACATGGACATTGTAATCTTCAATATAGTCTGGTATTATATTTCATACACGCTGACCTGAATCAACATCAATAAACCCGAGGCATGCATTTATCTATTTTCTTTTCTTTTGCGGTGTTCAATGGCGCCATTACTTCACCATGCATTGGACTTGAAGGTCTTTAGGGGCTGGGATGTACTGTGGTGCAGGTAAAGCAACAAATAAACTTGTAACAAATAAACTTGGTCAAACTTGAGATGTTAATCATGGAACTAACAAATGGTTAATGTGTAGGGGGTATAACATCTGGATGGTACGGTTTTGAAGCATTGCTTCTAACAAAGGGCCTTACCATTGGAGCCTTGTCATTTGTATTGGATCCTACTCACAAGAGTGCAAGAATAATGTTCCATGGTAGCCTTGTGTATCTTCCTGCTTTACTGGTTGGACTTATATTGCATCGGCTGCCTAACCAATGAGACTAGCTAGTGAGATCGCTGGGGTTCTTTGTGTTGCTGAGCTGCGGGACGACCAAGAAAGAGCTAGACAGAAACGGGAACATTATCGTGCTCAATCACGCCCTCCAGTTGACTATGCTTCTGTAGCCCCATTCCCCTTCTTACCTGTACCCGTGTACATATCTCGACAAGCTCATGAATAATGAATGCCTTACTTATCCTAGCACTCCTTCCTTTTTTTCTGTTATCGGGAAATTCTTTTTCGCTCTTCCACAAGAATGTTTCCTGCTCAAGGGAAATCATCTTTGTATTGCTAAAATAAAATCGGAGAATGATGAACGTATTTTTTATTTGGAAAAAACAAAGTTGAGCTGTTGCGGGGGTTTCGCGGCAATGCTCATGATTTGGGAATTTTGTTGAATGCAATCTGCACATGGCTAATGTAGGTATAGGATGCACACATAGGAGGTTCTACCCAAGTTAGGGCCACCTGTTCTAGTGCTAACACACTATTGTTGGATGTTTTTTCTCCTATGAACAATGTGGTTCCAGTATGTATCTCTTGATCTTGTAAGTTTTGTCCAGATTCTATCCTTGCTTCGTCTTATGTAGAGGGAATACAACAGCCACATTGCCGCTACAGTTGACTGGACGGGACATGTGGGGATGCCGCGCTGCACCTCGATTACCATGTGTGACGTGTGTGGATTATCAGTTGATGGCTCAATTAGCTTGCACGTAGTGGACGATTCCTGTCCAGTTTGAAAGTTGGTTTTGATTTCCCACGATAGTGCCAAGATGGCTATTTCAACATTTTAAGTGCAATATTCTGTAAAGACACAAAAGCAATGATTTTCTTCTAACTTGTATTTCCGGCCAAGGATGAGGGAGATTGTCTACCTATGGTGTACATACATACAGATGTTCTGAAATGGTGTCCAAGCATACGTTAGTCATACACAAGCTCCCTCCTCGTTGTTCCCAAATGCTATGGGTCGTTCAGATTTAGAAGAAGAACATACTAAAGCTCTGCGGAAGGTCATTGAAACTCCAAGAAGCTAGCAGACTATTTTTAAGACTATACTAGTTTATCCATGAGAATATGAAGATATACGAAAGGAATTTGTCAAAGATCTGCCATTTGTAGCTACTCTTCCTTTCCCTATGCCTCCCATGTCTAGTGGCTTGAAATGGATATTCCCCTTGTGAAAAGTTTTTCTCATTCTTGAGTCCCTTGATCCCCTGATTCAGTCCTTCAGGTTGCACTCCTCCAAGAGCAGACCCCAGACTGTTGAGCAGGGTGTGCACTCAATTAATGGGCATGCTCCCTCACCATCCGTTCTTGTTTTATTTCTCCCCTCCCACTTATATCGCGATTCAAGAAGGGGATTAGAGAAGGCAAGTAGTAGATAGGCTTGAGTCACACGAGGGAAGTAGAGATTGATCTGAAGGTGAGTGGTGATAAATTTAGTGGTAAAGGAGGAAAGTGTATATCAGACGTGGAAAGTATATATCATGAGAAGGTGTCTCAACTTGAACTACCATGTGAAGTAACTGGAAGAAGAAAGGAGAGAAGGCTAGGTAGAGTTCAGAGCTTCAGAAAGTGTGAAGCTAAATAGGTAGGACCAGAGGATAAGGGGGGGGGGTCATGGGGAGTGGGTGGAGCTTAATTGTTGGAGTAATATATTTCACATGACCATGCATACAAATCCAGTTATGTCACATGGACATAGTACTATTCTATCTAGTATGGTATTAGTTCAATCCTATCTATGAGCAACGTAAAAGAAAACTACAAATAGTTAACCTGGCTCCTCGGTTGTATTTGGTTTTCACATCAACCACACAACTGCTCGCCGTGTTTTGCATATAGTTCGGCAAAAAAGGTCCTTTTGATGGCTCACCTGACTTCTTGGTCGGGATTGGACTTTGTGCCAAGGGTCCATGACTATCTTCATGAAGCTTGATCATAGAATGTTGTCGATGACCAGACAAAGCCCTTTCCCACCTTCGTACAACATGAACCATCGCCCACTCTGTTGCTGGGTGTTTCGATCTACCTACTGGAGGGTAGGTAGACTTAATTCCAAGTTTGAATTATTAATTATTAATCCAAACTGGTTATTACCAGATCTACCTACTGTAGAAGTTACATTAAAATGTTACAGTCCTTTACATTGATTGACTTGTTGATTCAGGTACCGAAAATGCTCTCTTTTGCTGATCCTACCGGTAAAAGAACCGCATGGGTATCACTCAGAAATTGTCTCTACATGCTGCTGTTGGGGTTATTTGCATATAACTGTCAGTAGTAATCATGCATATAGGTTCTCTAATTTCCATTACTTGTAATAAACTTGAGATGTTACTCATGGAACTAAATAATGCTTAATTTGTAGGGGGTCTAACATCTGAATGGTTCAGTTTTGAAGCATCGCTTCTAACGACGGGGCTTACCGTTGGAGCCTTATCATTTGTACTGGATCGGTGGATCCTACTCACAAGAGTGCAAGAAGAATGTTCCATGCATGGTAGTCTTTTGTATCTTCCGGCTTTAATGGCTGGACATATATTGCATCGGCTGCCTAGCTAACGAACACAAGGAGCAGCATAACATCCATGCATCAGACTAGTGAGATTGCTGGGGTTCTTTGTGGTGCTGATGCTGAGCTGCGGGACGATGAGGAAAGAGCTAGACTGAAACGGGAACATTCTCGTGCTCAATCGCGGCCTGCAGTTGCCTATGCTTCTGTAGCCCCATTCCCTTATTACCCGTACCCATGTACATATCTCCACAAGCTAATGAGTTATGAAAGCTTTACTTATGCCAGAATTCCTTCCTTTTTGTTTGGTGTCCGGAAATTATTTTTCGCACGTGACAAGAATTTTTCCCGCTCAAGGGAAATCCTCTTTGTATTTGTTAACATAAAACTGAGAATGATGAACACATTTTTATTTGGAAAAAAATTTAAAGTTGAGCTGTAGGGAGGATTTTGCGGCAATACTCGTGATTTGAGAATTTTGTAAATAATGTCCATGTGCAGTTGTGCACTGGATATATAATCTAGGTATGGGATGCACACACTAGAGGTTTTACACTTTTACTCAAGTTAGGGCACTAGTAGAAAACATGGCATATGTTCGGGCCAGATAAGCCCATTAGTCCCGGTTCTGTCACGAACCGGGACCCATGGGCCCATTGGTCCCGGTTTGTGAGGCCAGGGGGCCTGCCGGGCCTCGTGGCGGCATTGGTCCCGGTTTGTCTGGGCCATTTGGTCCCGGTTGGTGGAACGAACCGGGACCAATGGGCCTCGCTCCTAGCCCAGCACCATTGGTACCGGTTGGTGGCTTGAACCGGGACCAAAGGGTGGCCTTTAGTCCCGGTTCATGCCACGAACCGGGACCAATGAGCTGCCTATATATACCCCTCGCCCGCGAGCAGAGCACTCCACTGCTCTGTTTTTCTGGCAGTCTGTTGGAGAGCTTTATGGTGCTCTAGCTCACCTCCTATGCACATGAGGTGTTCGATGAAATGCCCGAGCCACACTACTTAAGCTTTCCTTCTCCAAGCTCGACCTCCAAGCTTCATTTTCCTCAATATTTTTCTAGGTCTAGCGGTCCGTCACGTCCCGTCTCCGTCTTCATCGTCGTCGATCGCCTATGCCGATCTCGTCGCCGACACCAGCGTGGTGAGCCTCTTGTTCTTATTTTCTTTCTGAAAGGAAAAAATTCTTACTTGTATGTTTACATAGATACTTGTATAATTTTCTTATTTTTATTATTGCTTCTTTTTATTTAGTGCGATGGTTTTGGTATCCGCCCCCGTCGGCCCTCGTCTTATCTACGATTCGGATGTGGTATATCTTATCTTTATAATTATTTGGTTCATTTATTGTTTATTACAATTATGCCGACCAACGTGACATAGATTTTATTTATCTAGGAGGTATCTAAACCGGAAATTCTAACCCACCCTATTGTCGAGAGGTTAAATTTAGTTGAAGAAGAAAACAATTTCTTGAAGGAAAAAATAAAAAATTGAGGAGGAGAAGATGATATTGGAGTTGCATGTTGCGGATGCCGTTGATGATCACAAGATCAAGATGGATGCAATACGCTTGAAGATTAGAAAAATTAGAAAATATGCCATTCATACCGAGGCTTGGTATCATTATACCGTTGGATCAATTGTTACCTTGGTTGCGATTATGATCGCATTTGTTTTCGCATTGAAATGTTTGACATAGATTCAATATATGGTTTAATTAATTAGATGCTCTAGAGAGCTATATGTTGTTCAACGAGAACTATGTATGTGCGTTGGTTTTAATGCGATGATGAACTTCTATTAATTTGGTCACTTAATTATCTATTCATGATGTTCTGTAATGGTTTTTGACACACTTATATATATAAACCGGCAATGGATGTAAGGTGACAGACACACCTCCGAGTACATTAAGGGCATGCATGGTTTCCTCGAAATGGCTGAGGCAAACAAGCAGAATGGTTTTATGTGTTGTCTATGACCTATCTATGAGAATACGAAGTCTTACTCTAATCGGAAAATCCTTCACATCCACCTGCTTGAGAAGGGTTTCATGCCACACTATAATGTTTGGACCAAGCACGGATAAATAGGGCTTGTGATGGAAACAACGAAGAAGAAGAGTAAAATGACATCTATGTGCCCCCTGAATACGGTGATGCTGCAACGGGGGAAGCTGTTGAAGATCAAGAGGAACCAGACGATGGGCCCGATGATGATCTCCGCCGGGTCATTGTTGATGCAAGGTGTCAGAAAGTGAAAAGGAGAAGGTGAAGTTCGATCGCATTCTAGATGATCACAAAAAAGGATTTTACCCTAATTGCGAAGATGGAAACACAAAGCTCGGTGTCGTACTGGAATTGCTGCAGTGGAAGATAGAGAATGATGTGTCTGACAAAGGATTTGAGAAGCTACTGAAAATATTGAAGAAGAAGCTTCCAAAGGATAACGAATTGCCCGACAGTACGTATGCAGCAAAGAAAGTTGTTTGCCCTCTAGGATTGGAGGTGAAGAAGATACATGCATTCCCTAATGACTGCATCCTGTACCGTGGTGCGTATGAGGATTTGAACACATGCCCGGTATGCGATGCATTTTGGTATAAGATCAGACGAGATGACCCTGGTGATGTTGATGGTGAGTGCCCCTGAAAGAGGGTTCCTGCCAAGGTGATGTGGTATGCTCCTATAATACCACAGTTGAAACAACTATTTAGAAACAAAGAGCATGCCAAGTTGATGCGATGGCACAGAGATGATCATAAGAAAGACGGGAAATTGAGAGCACCAGCTGACGGGTCGCAGTGGAGAAAAATCGAGAGAAAGTACTGGGAGGAGTTTGCAGCTGACGCAAGGAACATATGGTTTAGTTTAAGCGCGGATGGCATTAATCCTTTCGGGGAGCAGAGCAGTAATCACAGCACCTGGCCCGTGACTGTATGTATCTATAACCTTCCTCCTTGGCTGTGCATGAAGCGGAAGTTCATTATGATGCCAGTTCTCATACAAGGCCCTAAGCAACCCGCCAACAACATTGATGTGTACCTAAGGCCATTAGTTTTTTACAGCTGTGGATTGGAAACGGTGTACGTGCGTGGGATGAGCACAAACAGGAGGAATTTGACATGCATGCGTTGCTGTTTGTCACCATCAATGATTGGCCTACTCTCAGTAACCTTTCAGGACAGACAAACAAGGGATACCATGCATGCACGCACTATTTAGATGACACCGAAAGTATATACCTGGACAAAAGCAGGAAGAATGTTTACCTGGGGAATCGTCGATTCCTTCCGACCAATCATCAATTTCTAAAGAAAGGCAAGCACTTCAAAGGTGAGGCAGGTCACCGGATGAAGACCGCCATGCGTACCGGTGATCACGTACTTGCTATGGTCAATGATTTAAAAGTGATCTTCGGAAATGGTCCTAGCGGACTATGTGTTCCGAAAAATACCGAGGGACACGCACCCATGTGGAAGAAGAAATCTATATTTTGGGACCTACCCTACTAGAAAGACCTAGAGGTCCGCTCTTCAATCGACGTGATGCACGTGATGAAGAACCTTTGCGTGAACCTGCTAGGCTTCTTGGGCGTGCACGGGAAGACAAAAAAAGTTTGCACGAAAAATACGGCATGCCTCCAAAGCAGTATGAAGGTCCTGCCAGCTACGCTCTTACCAAAGAAGAGAAAGAAATCTTCTTTGAATGCCTACTCCGTATGAAGGTCCCGTCTGTCTACTCGTCGAATATAAAGGGAATAATAAATATGGCAGAGAAAAAGTTCCAGAACCTAAAGTATCATGACTGCCACGTGATTATGACGCAACTGCTTCCGTTTGCATTGAGGGGGCTTTTACCGGAAAATGTTTGATTAGCCATTGTGAAGCTATGTTCATTCCTCAATGCAATCTCTCAGAAGGTGATCGATCCAGAAATCCTACCAAAGTTAAGGAGTGATGTGGCGCAATGTCTTCTCAGTTTCGAGCTGGTGTTCCCACCATCCTTCGTCAATATCATGACGCGCGTCCTAGTTCATCTAGTCGATGAGATTATCGTTCTGGGCCCTGTATTTCTACACAATATGTTCCCCTTTGAGAGGTTCATGGGAGTCCTAAAGAAATATTTACGTAACTGTGCTAGGCCAGAAGGAAGCATCTCCATGGGACATCCAACAAAGGATGTCATTGGGTTTTGTGTTGACCTCATTCTGACCTTAAGAAGATAGGTCTCCCTCAATCGTGGTATGAGGGGAGACTGTATGGAAAAGGCACGCTAGGAGGGGACTCAATAGTATGTAGGGACGGGCATTCTTGGTCTCAAGCACACTACACGGTTCTACAGAATTCTACCTTGGTGACCCCGTATGTCAGTGAACACAAGAACATTCTGCGCTCCAAACACCCGGACCAGCGTGAGGACTGGATTTCATGTGAACACGTCTCAGGTGTGACAAAACTGTTTCTGATGACCTGTACTCGTTGGCAAGGGAACCATCTTCGACTGTAATGACCTACAAAGGGTACGAGATAAATGGGAATACATTTTACACGATCGCCCAAGATCAAAAGAGCACCAACCAAAATAGTGGTGTCCGCTTTGATGCAGCAACCAAGAGGGGAAAGGACACATATTATGGTTACATAGAGGACATATGGGAACTTGACTATGGAAATGATATTAAGGCCCCTTGTTTAAGTGCAAACGGGTCAATACGTTAGGAGGCGGGGTACAGGTAGACCCACAGTACGGAATGACATCAGTGGATCTTAACAATCTAGGGTACACAGACGAGCCATTCGTCCTAGCCAATGATGTGGCGCAGGTTTTCTATGTGAAGGACATGGCTACCAAACCGAGAAAAAGAAAAGATAAGGAAGCGGATACATCATACGATGAGCCAAAGCGCCACATAGTTATTTCAGGAAAAAGAGACATCATGGGATTGGAGGGCAAGACAGACGTGTCTGAAGATTATGAAAAGTTTCATGAAATTCCTCCCTTCAAAGTCAAAAACCCAAGCATCATGTTAAACGATGAAGATCATCCATGGTTATAGCATAATAAGCAAAGAACACAAAGCGAAGAAAAAGTTAAGACTTTCTATCAACAACTATTATGATGATGCGTTTGATGTAGAATATCACTGCAGTTACATTTAAACAAATGAAATCCCTTTGTAACAAATGAGTTTTCGTCTGAAACCCTGATACTTCCAAAGAGATTGTCTGTTTTGTACACGAAGTGCATCCAGTTTTTGTTGTAACCATCTCAACTTTTTAGCACATGCTATGTGGGTGAAATGATGATACCATACCAACTTTCAACCTTTCTAGAGTTCATTTGTAGTGCTTTTTAATATAAGGGTCATTTATCTCAAATAATGTACTAATAGCAAAAAGAATGAACTAATAGCAAAAAGAATGAACTAAAAGCAAACAGAATGAACTAATAGTAAAAAGAATGAACTAAAAATAATTAATTAAAATATTCTGTTATGATCAACTAAAACAAAACTATAATATACTTCAATAGCAAAAAGAATCAACTAAAAAGCTTTTATAAAACTCCAATAGCAAAAGGAATCAACTCAAAAAACTTTTATAAACCTCTAGTATTATTGAAACTAAAATTATATAAGATTTATGCAACCAAAATTATCAAATTATTTTCTGTTCAAAACATTAAAAGAAAAAAGAATTTTCATAAAGAATTTCTTTTGTTAGAAACTTTAATAGCAAAAAGAATTATCATAAAGACTTTTTGTGTTAGAAACTAAAATAACAAAATCTGTTTTTGAATATAATGATAAAACAGAGTAATATTAAACCGCAGGAAAAAGTTTATATTTTTTATTACCTAAAAGCAAAAGGAAATAAAAAATAAAGCAAAAAAAAATAGAAAATAAATAATGCAAAAAACAGAAAAAAAACTAGGAAAAAAGTGCCACCTACTGGGCCGATACAACTAGAAACCCTACAATGGGTCAGGATTCAGGCCCGCACAAGGCCCAGTAGGCCCATCAGGAATAGCATTGACAATTTGGTCTGTAATCCTGCAATCGAGAGGAGCTCAAGAGGGATGCGGCAGTGGGGCTTATAAACCACTGCGCGCCCCTCTCAACTAGCGAGGTGGGACTAAAATTCTGGCCACAGGCAGCACGAGGCCTTTGGTCCCGGTTGGTGGCACCAACCGGTACCACAGGGTGGCATTGGTCCCAGTTGGTGGCACCAGCCAGTACTGGCTGGTGCCACCAACCGGGACCAATGGCCTCTGCTTCTCGCCCTTTGGGTTGCTGAAATGAGACCTTTGGTCCCTGTTGGTGGCACCAACCGGTACCAAAGGGGGGCATTGGTTCCGGTTGGTGCCACGAACCGGGACCAAAGGTGTGCCTATATAACCAGGACTTGTAATTTTTCATTCACTTTCTCATTCTCCCGCCGCCGACGTCGCCCTCTGCCCCATCGCTCGCAGATGTCGCCGTCGTTGTCGTCGCCCGCGCCCCTCGCCACCGTCGCCTTCGCCCACGCCCGTCGTCGCCGCCCCCGTCGTCACCCCGCGTCGTGGCCCTCACCTCACCGCGCCGCCCCGACACTGTCGCCGCCCCCGCATCGCCCCGACGACGTCGCCGCCCCGCGCCTCTGTTGCCTCGACGCCACCACCGCCCACAGTGAGCCCCCGCGCCCCTGCCCTGCCCCCTGCCTCCGCCGCCGCTGTATGATGTTTTCTTTTTAACGGATGTGATGCTTTTTTTATATATGTTCATGTATATATGTTGATGTATGGATATATGTATGATGTTTTTTTGCATATATGTTGATGTAATGTTTTTTTTTCTGCATATATATATGATGTTTTTTTTCATAGATGATCATATGAATTTTTTTTGTTCATAGATGATCATATATATGATGCATGCATGGATGTGGATGGAATATGATGTTTTATTGTACATAGAATACGATGTTTTTTATTCATCTATTTTTTTGTTCATGAGAGAGGCGGCCGGGGACGTCGAGGAAGTTGTACTGTTTAGGGTTAGGGTCGTCGAGGAAGAAGGAAAATAAGAAAAAAAAATAAAAGAGGAAGAGGGAAGAAGGAGAAGAAGAAGGAGAAGGAAGGAGAAAAAAATAAGAAGAGGAAGTAGAAGAAAAAAAGAAGAAGAAGAAAAAATAGAAACTTTTTCTTCTCCTCCTCTTTTTCTTCTTCTTCTTCTTCTCTTTTTTTCTTCTTCTACTCTTTTCTTCTTTTTCTTCTTCTTCTTCTTCTTCTTCTTCTTCTTCTTCTTCTTCTTCTTCTTCTTCTTCTTCTTCTTCTTCTTCTTCTTCTTCTTCTTCTTCTTCTTCTTCCTCTTCTTCTTCTTCTTCTTCTTCTTCTTCTTCTTCTTCTTTTTATCGAGAACGAGGGTATCGAGGATCGCCTAGGTGTCGAGGGTTGGAAACTAGGCTAGAGGGTCGCGAGGGTCACAGAGGGGTCGAGGGTCGTCGAGGCCCTTAGAGGTTCAAGGGTTTGAGGGTCGAGGGTTCGAGGGTTCTAGGGTTCTATGGTTCTATGGTTCGAGGGTCATCGAGGGGCCGAGGGATCGAGTGGTCGAGGGTTCGAGTGGTCGAGGATCGCCAAGGGGCCGAGAGGTTGCCTAGTGTCAACGTATTGAAGAAATCCATGGCTTCATCATTAGCCGGAAGTGACCGGGGCATGATGGTACGAAGTTCTCCAAAGTTATTCTGGAATGGAGTCCCGGATAGGATAATCCGCCTTTTGGTACAAATTTCAGCAAAGGCCTTCCAAATAGCGATATTCGGAAAGCTCTTGCTGTGCTTTGTACCAAAAAGCGAATTATCCTATCTGGGATTCCGTTCCAAAATAACTTTGGAGAGCTTCGTACCATCATGCGCCTGTTACTTTCGCCTAATGATAAAAACATGGTTTTGTTGAATCCTTTGACACTAGACAAACGTGACATGAGTGGGTCGTGGGTTAGGAATTAGGGTAGAGGGTCGTGGATCACTTTGCAGTCGAGGGTCGTGAACTAGATAGGGTTGAGGGTCGAGGATCGCCGAGGGGTCGAGAGGTTGCCTAGTGTCAAAGTATTGAAGAAATCCATGGCTTCATCATTAGCCGGAAGTAACCGGGGCATGATGGTACGAAGTTCTCCAAAGTTATTCTGGAACGGAGTCCCGATAGGATAATCCGCCTTTTCGTACAAATTTCAGCAAAGGCCTTCCAAATAGCGATATTTGGAAAGCTCTTTCTGTACTTTGTACCAAAAAGCGAATTATCCTATCTGGGATTCCGTTCCAAAATAACTTTGGAGAGCTTCATACCATCATGCGCCTGTTACTTTCTCCTAATGATGAAAACATGGTTTTGTTGAATCCTTTGACACTAGACAAACATGACATGAGGGGGTCGAGGGTCGGGAACTAGGGTAGAGGGTCATGGATCGCCGAGCGATTGAGGGTCGTGAACTAGCTAGGGTCGAGGGTCGAGGATCGCCGAGCGGTCGAGAGGTTGCCTAGTGTCAAAGTATTGAAGAAATCCATGGCTTCATCATTAGCTGGAAGTAACCAGGGCATGATGGTACGAAGTTCTCCAAATTTATTCTAAAACAGACTCCCAGATAGGATGATCCTCCTTTTGGTACAAATTTCAGCAAAGGCCTTCCAAATAGCGATATTTGGAAAGCTCTTGCTGTACTTTGTAACAAAAAGCGAATTATCCTATCTGGGATTCTGTTCCAAAATAACTTTGGAGAGCTTCATACCATCATGTGCCTGTTACTTTCACCTAATGATGAAGACATGGTTTTGTTGAATCCCTTGACACTAGACAAACGTGACATGAGGGGGTCGAGGGTCGGGAACTAGGGTAGAGGGTCGTTGATCATTGAGCGGTCGAGGATTGTGAACTACCTAGGGTCGAGGGTCATGAACTACGTAGGATCGATGGTCAAGGATCGCCGAGGGGTCGCCAGGTTACCTAGTGTCAAACTATTGAAGAAATCCATGGATTCATCATTAGCCAGAAGTAACCGGGGCATGATGGTACGAAGTTCTCCAAAGTTATTCTGGAACAGAGTCCTGGATACGATAATCCGCCTTTTGGTACAAATTTCAGCAAAGGCCTTCCAAGTAGCGATATTAGGAAAGCTCTTGCTGTACTTTGTACCAAAAAGTGAATTATCCGGTCAGGGATTCCGTTCCAAAATAACTTTGGAGAGCTTCATACCATTATGCACATGTTACTTTCGCCTAATGATGAAGACATGATTTTGTTGAATCCTGTGACACTAGACAAACGTGCCATGAGGGGATCGAGGGTCGGGAACTAGGGTAGAGGGTCGTGGATAGCCGAGTGGTCGAGGGTCGTGAACTAGCTAGGGTCGAGGGTCGCCGAGGGGTCGAGGGTCGAGGGTCGTCGAGGGGTCGATATACCCCATCTCCAATAACTTTGACATCAGGGGGGGTCGATATACCCCCTCCCCGATAACATTTTTTTCTATGTATATGTCATCATTGTCGATATACCCTCTCTCCGATAACTTCGACATGAGGGGGGGGGGGTTGATATACCCGCTCCTCGATAACATTTTTTTCTATGTATATGTCGTCGTTGTCGATATACCCCCTTCCCGATAACTTCGATATATCCATCTCTCATGTTTTGTATATTAATTGCCATGTTATAATATTTGCAGAAACTATGGATCATCAAAGAGACTTCGATCAAGAAGAGATATTGGGGGACATAATCCGCGATGGAGGTGATGTAGTCTTGTCGTTTCTCAACGACATCAAATAAGGTCTGCAAGGAGAGGAAGCAGGCTGCGGTGATCAATCAATGGAGGAGGATCATGATCGTGATTGTGGCTCCGACGACCGTGATGACGGCTCAGGTGACCGAACGGAGTCAGGATCAGCTGTTGCAAAGTCCGGCAAGGTATATATATTAATTACACTACGGAAAATAGATAATTTGCCGTCAGGAGGCGTCTTTGCCGTCTGCTTTTTGTCGGGCAGACGGCAAAGAAAGGGTTTGCCGTCATCAGCAGACGGCAAAGAGACACTGACAGCAAAATAGACTTTGCCGTCTGCGAAATAAAACACAGACGGCAAAGAGCTCACTTTGCCGTCTGCAAAAGAAAACACAGAGAACAAAGAATCATTGCCGTCTGTGTTTGTTTTAACAGACGGCAAAGAATATTTGTCGTCTTTGTTTTTTTGGCAGACGGCAAAGTGAGCTCTTTGCCGTCTGTGCTTTGTTCTGCAGACGGCAAAGAGAAAGCACAACACACAGATCGATCACACGGATCAATGACATGGCAAGATCTTCGACGTACATCCCCACCCATCAGGCCGTCTAGACGCACACCCCACTCACCCATGAAGCACGCACCCCCAGGGCAGCACCCACGTGCCCCACCCCTGCCACACGTCTCTCTTTCTCTCCCTTATCCTTATCCCCACCGCACGTCTCTCTTTCTCTCGTTTCTGTCCTCCTCGATCCAAAAGCACATCGGCCGGCGCCCGCCACCACCTCCACCCCGAACCCCGGAGAACACCACGCCCTCCAGTCCTGGCCTCACCGGCCACCACTGTGCCGAGCGGCCGCGACCACTTCCCCATTCGTCCCCAGCGTCGTCGGCCCCAGCTACTTCCCCCTTCACCACCAGCCCCGTCGGCCCCAGCCACTCCCCCCGTCGCCACGGTAGGCCCGCCGGCGCCCGCGCACCACCTCGCTGGCCGCCATCTCGTGCAGGACAAGTTTAGGCACCTCCGGTGTATTTAACTCCCCCAAAAAATAAGGACGTGGCTAGAGAGCACTGCGGCGCTCGTTTGTTGCCTGGAGCGCACATCCGTATATATTAATTGCATGTCCTTGTGTCCAACTGTGTATACTAGAAAAAAAATTATTTGGGCACACCCCATACTCACATGGCTATCGATGGAATCAGCCTAAATTCTGTCCGTGCATTTATGTAGGAGTTCAAAAAGTTATAAATGCCATAACTTTTGATTCAATCATCGATATTCAGTTCCGTTTTCACTGTCAGATTTCTATCGACGAGTTCTTCAAAACTAGATCCTATATGAGTAGGTTTTGTCAAACTTTTCTTAAGAGCAACTTTGGGTGCAATGGAGGCAACTATAGTGTTATAGGGAAGCAACTTTTCTTTTTGGCCTAGTAGGACTGACTATTTGGATGGTTTGCGTAAAAAAATGAGAAAAATAACACAAAATATAAGGCAACTTTGGTGCTACATACAAAGCAATTTCACTGCAATGTGTGCATCTTTGAATTTTGCTAACATTACCCCAACTTGCATATCAAGACTGCTCAATTTCCTATTGTTTATGGTCAGTTCTTACACTTGATGTTCAATTGCCTATACATGCTATAAATTGCCTACCATTGATGTATAGTTTCCTTCTATTGGTAATTAGTTGCCTACGATTGTTACACAGTTGCCTAACTTTCGAAAATACTTGCCTACAATACTAAGAAGTGACCAAGATTCACCATCATGTTGCCTACCATAACTAACAATAGTAGACACAAAAGCATCATGCATATATGACTTCATAGTATTATAGCCAATTTATAAAAATGATATACTAGCGTGAACAATAGGCAATTTAGAGGTACTGGTGAGGAAGTTAGGAGAAAATTACACAAACTTAACTAGGACACTGAATGTAGTGAAGTTGTCTGCTTTTAGCACTAAAGTTGCCTCCTGTAGAAACAAAGTTGTGATGTTATCTACCTGTATTTCGAAGTTGTTTTCTATCATTAGTTAGATGCTTATTGTTGCTAATTAGTTATTTTTAATGCAGTGAAGTTGCTTCTGTTTAGCACTAAACTTGCCTCATCTATCATCAAAGTTGCTTTGAAAAAACATTAAAAAACATATCCATGTGGAGTTTAGTTATGAAAAGCTCGTTGCGACCTGACTAGCCAACTCATGTGTGTTTTCCATCATTATATCTGAAAATTTCAATAATTTTTATAGGCAACTCGACCAAAAATTAAGAATTTGTGTAGGTTTATAGGAAATTGTCTGCTCCGCCCCCGCTATGAAACTTCTAATAACCCCCTATGAAGCTTCTCATCTAATACCCGTAACCTGATTAGCCAACAACCATGCGCTCAGTAGCTTTGGCAAGTTAGGTCCCCTGATGGACAACTTTCATACTATTTTAGGCAATTGGGGATCACCCGTATGAAAGCTTCATAACGATCTCGCCAACTTGGTTTCTGAGGCACACAACTAAAAAACCATGTTATACAACTTCCCAGTTTACGGTGAGCAACTTTCACAGTATGGTAGGCAACAAAACTATGTAACCACCTATACACATGGTGCAATTCTTCTAGCATTGAAGTCGCTCATGTTTAGCACGAAGCTTGCCTCATCTAGTATCAAAATTGTTTTTTTAAATCATCAAAATATATTCATATGAGATCTATTTTTGAAGAGCTCATCACGAAGAACCCCGCGGTGAAAACAGATCATCATTTGGACACACGGTGTGAAAGTTACAGTTTATTGAATTTTCTTGTACCAGAATTAATGCACGTTACGTCATTGCTGGGTTGACACGGTTGGTCGGACGAGGTGAAAAAAAATCAACATATTGTAGTTAAAGAATCTTTTCATATATAGAAT
Source organism: Triticum dicoccoides (assembly GCF_002162155.2). Taxonomy (NCBI): domain Eukaryota; kingdom Viridiplantae; phylum Streptophyta; class Magnoliopsida; order Poales; family Poaceae; genus Triticum; species Triticum dicoccoides. The sequence continues at coordinate 43,649,390 of NC_041381.1, read as the reverse complement.
AAGTGGATGGACAGTTTAGCAAATCTGTAACCAGTCGGTCGCATTGTTCGTTCCATGAGCGTGCCCTTCAGTGCCCGAAAAAATGCAGCTGCACTTTTAAGTGTTTAGAAAAAAAATAATACCCTACGCCCGTCAGACGGAGCCACGCGGTTCATGCATGCTTTGCGTTACCTTCGCAACAAGTACGACGCAAGGCAACATCAATCTGTCCACGGCGGAGGCGACCAGCACCCACCTACCCATCTTCCCAATCTGAATAATCCCCAATAGCACGAGACATCCGGTGTGAGTTTTTTTTAGAAAAGGAAGAGGACCCCCGGCCTCTGCATCTTGACAATGCATGCGACACTTTATTAATAATTCACATAAGATCTTACAAAGTCATAAAATAGTAAGACTAAAGCCACCATCTAGGCAACATTTGTCGCTATTTCTATCCAGTTGATGAAGGGATGCTGATAGTCTGGGCCTAATACCAAACAGACCTCGTAGCCAAACCTATCATCTAAGACCTAAGGTCCTAACCAGGACAACTGCCGGGTATAGGGCACCCACCAGTCCGACGCACTTCTCAACCAGGACGCCAGCCGGGTATGAGGCCGCCGCAACCACATGCCACCAATCCATCTTCAGTACTGTACTGCCGCATCAACCTTGCCCGGTCTAGCTGCCGTTGACGCCACCACGACACCAGACAGCGCCACCTCCCTGCGCGAGTCCATCTCCATGCATCGTACGTCGATTCTCCACGGCACCATGCGCCGAGATCCGCCGCCAGCGATGTGTAAGCTGAAGCACCGCTCCACCAAAAAAGCCTTCCACTGGTCCCTCGGTCCGTGTACACTTCCACGAATGACGCCCCCAAGAGGGATACGACACCATAGCGCCGCCTTCATCTGATCTACTGATTTAGGGTTTCCTCCGGAGGTAGCATAGAGTGGCCTTGAACTTCTCCATGATCATGCCTTCAAGAAAGGATCCAGGCCGCCGCCGCCTGACGGCCATGGCACCACCACGGTGCCTACAGCCAGCGCCGCCAGGCCCACCTCGCTTGCCTGTAGATGCACACCGAAACCACCGGCCCGCCCAAGCCCATCTGGGCAAGACCAGATTGGTGATCTCGGCCGCCGCCACAGGGGCGACTCCGCCGTGGGGAGGTTGCGCCTCCGTTGACGCCTCCATCACGCATGTCATAGGGAGCCCGCCGATCCTTGCTGCCGGATCTCCGCCAAACGATGTGCCGCTGCCGCCCGGAAAAATCGCCACCACCGCGTGAGGGATAAGGCCCTGCTGCCGCCATCATAGGCCAGGCTTCGCCGGTGAGGCCTCAGGCGGCGGCTGGAGGGAGGAGGCAAGGGGAGGGGGCCTAGGGCCGGCGGCGCGATCGCCCCCCGTGTCATGCCCACATCCGGCGTGAGTGCAGTGTGTTCTATGTAATGGCTCCCACCTACCCATCTTCCCACCGTCGACTGTCAATGAGTTTGTGCAACATGTGGACTATCCAGGAACTCGTTTTGCTGAGACATGTTTTTTGTCCTCACCCCCACGTCTCGGCATAGTAGCAATTTCTGCACGGTCCAGCGGTTCAATCAGTTCTTGTACTGTTGGTACAGCTCGGCCACGCCCGTCAACGGACCACACTGACCCCTTGACGTCCATCTGCACCCCTCCTAGCTGACCCAACTCGCTGGCTATGGACGTGCAGCGCAGGGGCTGTATTATTACAGGCCTTTCCAGGATCTGTATTTGGGATTGAATATTAGAGCAGCTCCAACAGTGGCTGCAAAAAGCGCGCACGGTAAAAGGAGGTTTTAGCATGTGTTTTCGTGATGGCGGGAAACTCAGGCGCGTGGAAAAAGATCGTGCGCGCGCGGAAAAGCGACCGGGCGAGCGCTACTTTTGACGTGCGTCGTCCGACGCGCTTTATAAATGCAGTGCCCACCACGCGCCCTCCAACCACACTCCATCCACGCGCCCTCTGCCGCTCTCTCCCCGCTCCCTCTGCCGCTTTCTCGCCTCGCTGCCGATGCGCCACCATATGCCGCGGCGCCGCTGGGGAGTTTTGGGCTACCGTGGCATCCGCGCGCGCCCCTCCAGCGCCTTCTCCACTGAGATCTGGCAGGCGTGTGGGTTGTTGTCCGGCGCGGCGCTTCCTCCAGGGCTGGCGGGGGGTCGCGGTCTCCTGGTGTTAGTGTGATGGGCTGTGGGCAAAGGAGTGTGCACCGTGCCGGCGGCACTGGCTGTCCTCACGCGCCAAGTTCTGGCGCTCGACTAGGTCTAGCAACGGATGTGACCTCATCGATGGGGTCTGGGCACGCGGCAGCGGCGCCTAGGCCGGTGGTTTTCGACCACGGGAGGTTATGGTGGGGAGTGTTGCCGGCTCTGGTCCAGATCTGACCGGTGGTGGTTGTCATGGGGGGGGGGGCGGCGGAGGCTGGCGAGGCCGTGGGATGTCCCTGTGGCGGCCCGGTGTCCTACCGGTGTTTCTATATTCCTTGGTGGTTGGGGGAGGCTGCGTCGCAGCCACGGCTAGAGGCGATTCTATTGTCGGCTCACCCACGGGTGGCCCTTGTGGGCGTTGTATGAGGTCTTCGATGGAAACAGGTGTTGGCTGGTCCAGCGCCTCCCACCGATTGGCGGGTGATCGGTCCTACTGTTTGCGGTGCCGGGCGGGGAGACGTGGCTGGACGTCACATGGGATGGTGTTCGAAGTGGTGGCAGGAGGATGGGTGGCGCCGACGAGGTTGGCACACCCGTCGCCAGCAGGGGTGCCGAACATTCACGTGGTCCGCTCCTACCTCACCCCTTCCCTGGTCTAGTGGCTCAAGGTCCCGGTCAGCTTTGGTCTTCATGGCTTCCCATCTCCGTCTGTAGTCAGGGCATGTCAGCCAGGCTTGGCCTGGACCCGTGGTTGGTGTCGGTGTCAAAACCGGCGGATCTCGGGTAGGGGGTGCCGAACTGTGCGTCTAAGGCTAATGGTAACAGGAGGCTGGGGACACAATGTTTACCCAGGTTCGGGCCCTCTCGATGGAGGTAATACCCTACTTCCTGCTTGATTGATCTTGATGATATGAGTATTACAAGAGTTGATCTACCATGAGATCGTAGAGGCTAAACCCTAGAAGCTTGCCTATGATTCTGATTGTTGTTATCCTACGGACTAAACCCTCTGGTTTATATAGACACCGGAAGAGGCTAGGGTTACACAGAGTCGGTTACAAAGAAGAAGATCTAACATCGGAATCGCCAAGCTTGCCTTACACGCAAAGGAGAGTCCCATCCGGATACGGGACAAAGTCTTCAATCTTGTATCTTCATAGTCCAACAGTCCGACCAAAGTATATAGTCCGGCTGTTCGGATGCTTCCTAATCCAGGACTCTTCGAATACTCCATAGAATATTTTGAACAGGAGAATTGTGTCCGGCTCTGCAAAATAATTTCCACATACCACCGTAGAGATCATAGTTTTTCACGAATCTAATCTGCTGACAATTTTTCACAGCGTGTCCTCACGCCGCGGCCCGGTTTATCACGAACCGTTTTTCCCAGCCTGGCACTAAACGTATTACAAGGCAGATTTATTGGCACGTCTTGTCGAAGCAGATATTGTGTCCCCTTTATTGCAGGATTCTCATCAACAGACCCGTCTACAAGGCAGGCCAAAGTGGCCGACCGCACAGGGCCCCCAAATTTTTGAGGCCCCCAAATCACTTGATATGTGTAGGCTTAATTAGAGAAGGAAAAGCCAGGAGCGGAACTTCGAGTGCCCAGCCGTCCATCACCTATCGATCGCGCGCTTCGCCCGTTCGCAATTTGCCTATTGCCTCGATCGCGTGCCGCCTTTGCCCTAGTGCGCCGCTGCAGACGAGCGATCAAGGCCCCCTGCGCCTGCCGACGGCTGATTCCTTTCCATCTGCTGGCCGCCGCCCGTACCGTAAGAAGATTTTGTTTAATCTCCAGTTTCACTTTCTACCTCAAATTCAGCACGCACGGTCAGATCTTCTGATGGGAGTTATTAATCCATGCATCACAGACTTGTTCGGCCTAATTTGTTTTCTCCATGTGAGTACGTGACAGTGTTATATGTTGTCAAATTTTAGGCTTTTTTTGTTCTGGAGAGACCTTGTAGGTTGTATAGCTATTTTCAACAATGTGCAATACACTAGTAGCATAACTGATAATTAATCAATTGTAGCATTATTTGTTATAATTTAGAAAGACAAATCATTAATAAATTGCTTTTTTGGTCTACAGCCCAAGGTTCTGACTTCACATGAATTGGTAGAATTGTTTTATGAAGATGGGTGCTCATACATCAATTTTTTTTACAAGTGAGGCAGTTTATTAATTTAGCGCTACATTTCCTCTTTCAGCACTCATGTTTGATATATTTCTAAATATTGCATGAAGTAACCCATATTTGTATGGAATGACACATATTAGAATTATTCGCAAAAAACACATATTAGATTTTATACAATTAAATAATAGTCTGATTGGATTATATTATTCTTTAGTTTGGGATTAAAAAAAATCATAGCCCCATTTAACATTTCGCACCGGGCCCCGAAAATCCTGGAGACAGCCCTGCTCATCAATATGGGTGTGGGTAACCCAACTACGCCCGTTGGTATGACTCCTTATTTTTAGGCAAGTCCAAACGGTCACGCTGAGAACGCTTGGTATTCTTCCCCTTTATAGAGGGACTGAGGCCTGTCCCTTTCTTCCCACGCTTGCCCCTTTCCCACCTCGAGTTCCAACACCCAAAGCTCAGGCTTAAGCACTTCGGACCTTCAATTATGTCCAGATCCAACCTTCAAGGTCGTTGGATGGCCTCCTCTGTCACAGAGCAGGACATTAAGAAGCTCAGGGAGGCCAGGTATCTGACCTCTGAAATCGAGCACAGGCTTCGAGGCCAGGTCATCCCTACTCCCGAACCCAACGAGAGCGTTGTATTCGTTTCCCACTTCATCCGAGGCTTAGGCTTTAGTCTTGATCCCTTTGTGAGGGGGCTCATGTTCTATTACGGGCTAGATTTTCACGATCTTGCTCCGGATCCCATCCTTCACATCTCGTCGTTTATCGTCGTGTGCGAAGCCTTCCTCCACATCACCCCACACTTCGGTCTATGGCTCAAGACCTTCAATGTAAAACCGAAGGTGATCGATGAGCGACACGCGGAGTGCGGAGACGCTATAATAAGCAAAAGCGCCGATGCTCCATGGCCAGAAGGTTCCTTCCCGGAGGTGTCTGATTTATGGCAACGGAGGTGGTTCTATATCACAGCTCCCCGAGGCACAAGGTGGGCGGCCGCCCCTGCCTTCCGCTCGGGCCCTCCGCCTCAACTGGCGTCCTGGGTCAATGAGGGACTAACCTAGGGGCCTGCTAGTGATGTAACGACACTGCAGAGCCGCATTCGGGATCTTCTTGAAAGCGATGTCAGCCTCATCAAAGTAATTCAGCTAATGCTAGTTCGACGGGTCCTGCCGTGCAAACGTCGACCCCTCCAAATGTGGGAGTTCAACCCAGAAGGACCGCGAACTATTCAGCACTTCTTCGGCATGACACTCGAAGGGATGTATCGGTTATTCTTCGGACCATGAATAAAGTGTCCGGACACCACCGAGGATGCGGGCTTGAACTGCAATTGTGCAAATACCCAAGTAAGTAACTTTGCAACCAAACACACTGTTCATGTTTATCATAACTTTATTCTGAAACCTATCCGCGGCCAGGATTGGCTAAGGAAGGCGGAGAGGATCAGGTGTCCGCCCCTCTTCCCGAAGACTTGACGAATACGGTACTAACCCGGATGCTTAAACATGCACCCTATCAAGTGCCATCGGGGAAGGACGAAGGGAAGAGCAGAGAAGCCGAGAGCGGGCTTCACACATTGTACATCCAAACCGAGGGAATTAACGTCTCTACGAAGGAGGATAATCGGGGAGGT
>NC_041381.1:43632960-43643113 GCF_002162155.2 Triticum dicoccoides | reverse complement strand
TGCCTCCGAAGATCTGGAAGCCCGCAAACGGGCCAGCCTTTCACCGAGCTTTAAGTGGATTAAAAGTATTTTAATAAATATATACTGCTTTTCCTCCGAGAGTAATAACCAAGATCTATCTCTTGCAGTCCGGCTTGTAGCCCTTCTCAACAGAGTTCGTCTTCGGGAGATCTTCTTCCGGAGATGATGGAGAGTGAAACTCCACCTGCCTCCCCGCCCCACGGAGCGGGCGACCCCGAAGTGTCGTCATGGAGGATTCCGGATCCATCATGGCCAGAAGTTAACGCTTTGGCCACCCGAAGCCCGGAGTGTTCGGCCCCCAAGGAGGGCAATAGGAAGAGTCCGAGACTGTCCGGCACTCAGCCGGACACACTGACGGGCGTTCTGGAGCGAGCTGCTCTCTCAGAGGCTCACCATACTTTAATGGGTACGGTGTTTGAGAAGATTTCATCTGCCAAAAGCGGGTTGAATGAAGCTTCTACAAGCCTGCTCAAAGGCTTTGAGGTACACCACGAAATACATAATCTTTCGGTTGTACCGCACACGCTAGGTGTGCTCCGTATAGATAGTAGCCCCTGGGACTCTATTTGCCAGCCCTAGGCGGCAAACGGAGGATCATACTCCCAAGTAATGATCACACTGTATTATGTGCAGATGGCTAAGGGTCCGGCGGTTGACCGGACTACTGACTTCACCAAATTGAGGCGACGGCTTGATGTGGCGCATGCCGGCATCGCGCTTGTGAACAAGCGGCCTGACGAGTCACAGGGTATGTGTTTTCTTTTGGATTATCAGCAAATATCAAGAGGAGCATGATGCTAATATCTATAATATGTTGTGGCTGCAGATGGGGCTGCTGTCGTGGAGTCCCTAAGGGCGGAACTTGCCTTAGCCAAGGAACAAGCCAGGATAAGCAATGCAGCAGCCCTGAAGGCGTCCGAAGAGTTAAGAGCCGAACAGGCGGCTCATCGCCGGAGCGAGTATAAAATAGCCGAGATGGCTGTGGAGCTGAAAGATACCGCCGGCCGATATGAGCTCCTTGGAAAGGAGAGCCAAGCGAAAGCAGCTGACCTGAAGAAGGCCTTGGATGCAGCCAAGGAAACACGCTATGAAGTCAGAGCTGTGCGGGAGGAGCTTCGACAAGCCGGAAATATCACAGCTGGGAGTTCCTATTTGTTGCGGATGAAGTTCAGAGATCAAAAGTACGCTCCTCTAGATCAGTTATGGAGTGCTGCAGATGCGTATGCGGACCTGGCAAAAAGTACTGCTGATGGGACCAAGTTCTTCAAGGATCAAAAAGATCATGAGGTGGAAAGGTTGTTCTGGTCACAGTTCAGTGCTCCGACGCGTCGGCTACCGTTGAATGAAAGGATGGCCGCTTGGGCCGAGCTCCATAGGTTGTCCGGACTTGCAATGAGATCTGTCCTAGATCATCTTTGGCCGAAGGGACCAAGGCCGGACAGTTATTTTGGTTTAGTGCAACCATTCCTCGGTGTTGTGTCGCGTATCGACGCTGTGAAGAAGTCAGCGTGCATAGAAGGTGCGCAGATGGCTCTTGCCCGTGTTAAAACATATTGGGCAGATATGGAAGCCACCGGTATTGCAACCCAGAGTCCGACAGGAAGCCAGGACCCGACCGAGCACTATTTTGAGCAAGTCCTAGCAGGCGCCCGTTTAATAGAGGCTCAGTGCTCGAAGAGTATCATGTTCGAGTGACAAGTCTTTCGATTGTAAAAACAATGCTATTTTAATTATAAAGGTTGTGTTTATACTTTTGCCCGAAAGTATTGTAGTGCCTCCTGTGCGGCCGTTTATATATGTATATAACCTGAAAGTTTGCAGCCGTTGGCTTCAGCCACCACGCCTATAATGTGGGGGTGTTCGAAAAATATGTGTAATCACACTTGATCCAACATCTTGGTCCATTAAGGAAGTGATCGCACGTCGAACTAGGCAACCGGACTATATAGCTTTAACACTTTCACTTAGCCATAGGAGTTTGACGGTGGGGCTACTATATAGCCCCTGGTACTTCCGCGTGTATCCGAATACGGTGCGCGTATGTACATGGCCGGGAAACGGTCCTTCCTTAATGCGGAGGAATCCCGAAGATTCCGATAAGTCCTTGAGTGGTTGACCAGTCTCTCGCTGTATCATGACAGTCAATTTTCGGCTTTCTCTACTGAGGTGGTCATCCGGAATAACCAAGGCACAATCGCAGTAGTTCTCCTTTGGCCACCTTAGCCGATAAAACGGAACGTAAGGCAGCAAACCCAGGAGCAGGGCAAACCCAACATTTGACCAAAGACATGATTCAGAGCTGATGCATATAAGGCCAAACTCGCGACGCCGAACACTCCGAAGGTATTGGGCTGATGCATATATTGGGCTGAGTAACGCCCTCGATAATGAACCCGGTATTTCCAGGTACGTGCATTAATCTGTCATGGTGAAATGCCAATAACGCCAGTATCCCTCGTGGGTGTATTAAATACCCATGGGATGTCAAGCAACAAGAGACATTAAAGAAGGTTTACACAGGGGCTTAATCTAAAGAGAAACCTTTGAGCGGGGCCCTGCTGCACGTCTGCGCCTTTGTCTCCGTTGTGCCGTATCCTGGAAGGATGTAGCACGATTGTCATCTGCAAGAAGGGAAAAAACACCCAGGTAAAAGAGTCTGGTGTAATCGTGCGAGAAGTTGGTTATTATCAATGAAACATGAAAGTGCAATATATTGTTATATTAATAGGTTCAAGCCGAACCGTGGGCTTTATTACATGTTTGCAGCCCCTAGCACCACCTATGGGGGTATATCAATAGACCCCATCTCAGATTTATCTGGGCTATTACCACCGGTGGTGCACCGGACTTGTCTAACTGTGTCTCTGGTCTTGACGACCGATCATGTATTCTGGTTGGAGAGGCCGCTTAGTGTTCGGCTGCTAGAGCCGCTACATATTCTTCCGCATGTAAAGAACGCTCTGTGTTTCTGCTAACTGTGATTACGCCACATGGACCGGGCATCTTGAGTTTGAGGTAGGCATAGTGCGGTACTGCGTTGAAGCGAGCGAAGGCCGCTCTTCCGAGTAGTGCGTGATAGCCGCTTCAGAATGGAGCGATGTCGAAGATTAATTCTTCGCTTCTGAAGTTGTCGGGAGAAACGAATATAACCTATAATACGAGGGAGCCTGTGAAGCGGGCCTCAACGCCTGATATTACTCCTTTAAAGGTAGTGTTACTTTGGTTGATTCTCGACGGGTCTATCCCCGTCTTGCGGACAGTGTCCTGATATATCAGATTAAGACTACTGCCGCCGTCCATAAGGACTCGAGTGAGATGGTATCCATCAATTATTGGGTAGAGCACCAAGGTAGCCGATCCTCCGTGTCGGATACTAGTAGGATGATCACTGCGATCAAAAGTGATCGGATAGGCCGACCAAGGGTTGAATTTGGGGGCGACGGGCTCTACAGCGTATACGTCTCTGAGTGCGCGCTTGCACCTTCTCTTCGGTATATGAGTTGCGTAGATCATATTCACTGTTTTGACTTCTGGTGGGAATTTTTTCTGTCCCCCAGTGTTCGGCTGGCGAGGCTCTTCCTCGTCCTCACTTGGTGTCTTCCTTCCTTTGTGTTCGGTGTTTAGCTTGCCGGCCTGCTTGAAGGCCCAACATTCTCTGTGAGTGTGATTTGCAGGTTTTTTTGGAGTGCCATGTATTTGACATAGTCTGTTCAGGACCTTGTTCAGGCTGGATGGTCTATCTTTGCCGCCTTTAAATGGCTTCTTCCGTTGACCGGGTCGAGAGCCCCTGAATCCGGCGTTGACCGCCGTGTTGTCCGGACTCTCTTCAATGTTTCGACGCTTGTTTTTATTGTGTCGTGGCTTCCCGTTGCCATCCCTAATTTCAGATGTGCCAGGGTCGCTGGTGACTCTACGGGCCAACCAGCTGTCCTCACCCGCACAAAAGAGGGTCATAAGGCTTGTTAGGGCCGCCATTGTCCTCGGCTTTTCTTGGCCGAGGTGTCTGGCGAGCCATTCGTCTCAGATAGTGTGCTTGAAGCCCGCTAAGGCTTCGACATCCGGACAATCAACAATTTGATTCTTCTTAGTGAGAAATCTGTTCCAAAGCTTACGGGCTCACTCTCCGGGTTGTTGTATTATGTGACTTAAATCATCTGCATCCGGAGGTCGGACATAGGTCCCTTAAAAATTGGCCCTCAAAGCATCCTCAAGTTCCTCCCAACTTCCAATTGAGTTTTCGAGGAGGCTTTTCAACCAATGTCGAGTTGGTCCTTTCAACTTGAGGGGCAGATATTTAATGGCATCGAGATCATCTTCGTGAGCCATGTGGATATGAAGGATAAAGTCCTCGATCCAGTCCCCAGGGTCTGTCGTTCCGTCGTATGCCTCTATATTCACGGGTTTGAATCCCTGTGGAAATTCATGATCCAATACTTCATTGGTGAAGAATAGGGGGTGTTGGATGTGTCGTGGCATGCTTTCGACGATTGTTGTGCTCGAGGTTGATTCCGAACTGGTATTTGATCAATATGATCATTTTGGTGGCCCTGATCTTGCGCCGGAACACGTCCTATGGATCCATAGATGGACCTGGTCGCACCAACCTTTTTGTCCAGGAGCTCACGTAAATCGTGTGCTGGCTTGGGTGTAGCATCAGTAGCCGCTCTATCGTGGCCACGAGGTGGTCGGTCCCGCTGATCGGCCGTATTATTCTTCGGCGGAATGGGTCTATGGCCTCGTCGTCGAAATCCGGCAGCAGCTTGTGCTTTGGGTAGCTCTTTGTGTGGCGATCGTCGCCATATTTTTTCTTCAGTGTCTAGCACTTTGTTCCATCTGCGGTTAAGCGTATCATGCGCGGCCTTAAGCCTTTACTTCCGCTTCTTTAGGCTCCTGGCGGTGGCCATAAGCCTTCTGTGGAGGTTCTCTTGTTCCAAACGTTTTTCCGGAATGAAGAATGCATCGTCGTCCGGATTGTCCTCCTCTCTGGAGGCAGGTTGATGAGTTCTACCCTCGGGGTCGCCGTGATCGGACGTCTGCTCCAGGCTATCTTCAGCGTGCCCTGGCTCATCCGGCTCCATCGCTGGGTCCGTAGGGTCGTTGTTGCCTTTGAGTCGACCGGGGTGTCAATTTTTCTGGCGCTGTTCTCGCTATTTTTACTATGGCTGGACTTAGAGCGGCGTCTGCGCTGTTGCTTTGGTTTTTGCCCAAGAGGATTATCCTCCATTGCATCCTTTTTGTCGCCGTTGTTCTCCTTGGGTGTATCCACCATGTATATATCATATGTTGAGGTGGCTATCCAGCGCCGTGTGGGCGGTGGTTCTATATCATCTCCCGCATCAACGTCCATACCGTCGATGTCTTAGGAGTCGAAGTCAAGCGTGTCGGTTAAGTCATCGACAATGGCTATTATGTGGGTGGTGGGTGGGCAGTGAATTTCTTCGTCGTCCGTATCCCACTCGAGCCGGACATAGTTTGGCCAAGAGTCTCCTGACAAAGAGAGAGACCTTAAAGAATTTAGCACGTCACCGAAGGGTGAGTGCTGAAAGATATCCGTGGCGGTGAACTCTATGACCGGTACCCAATCAGATTCGATGGGCACTGATGCACGCAGTCTGGAACCTACGACCGGAGACAAGTCCGGGGGTTCGGTGACACATATTTCCTTAGAGGTGGAGTCTGCGTTTGGCTCCAACGCCGATGAGTGTGCGGCCTCCGTGGCAGGGTCCATCCACCCATCCTCGGATGGCACGATCTGCTCCAGATTGAAGTCCGGAGCTGCAGCAGGTGCGATATCCCGAATACTGTTCGATGGCAGATCTAAGTCATGCTCGTCGTGATCGTTCGACACTCCTGACGCGGGCCCGAACCAGTCGAAGATCAAGGCTCCGCGGATGTCGGTTGTGTAGTTCAAGTTTCCGAACCTGACCTGATGGCCAGGGGCGTAGCTGTCGATCTGCTCCAGCTGGGCAAGCGAGCTGGCCCGTAGTGCGAAGCCGCCGAATACGAAAATCTGTCCGGGAAGAAAAGTCTCACCCTGGACCGTACCGTTGTTGATGATTGAAGGAGCCATCAAGCCTCGTAGCGACGACACAGAGGAACTCTCAATGAAAGCACCAATGTCGGTGTCAAAACCGGTGGATCTCGGGTAGGGGGTCCCAAACTGTACGTCTAAGTCTAATGGTAACAGGAGGCTGGGGACACGATGTTTACCCAGGTTCGGGCCCTCTCGATGGAGGTAATACCCTACTTCTTGCTTGATTGATCTTGATGATATGAGTATTACAAGAGTTGATCTACCACGAGATCGTAGAGGCTAAACCCTAGAAGTTAGCCTGTGATTCTGATTGTTGTTGTCCTACGGACTAAACCCTCCGGTTTATATAGACACCGGAAGGGGCTAGGGTTACAGAGTCGGTTACAGAGAAGGAGATCTAACATCCGAATCGCCATGCTTGCCTTCCACGCAAAGGAGAGTCCCATCCGGACACGGGACGAAGTCTTCAATCTTGTACCTTCATAGTCCAACAGTCTGGCCAAAGTATATAGTCTGGCTGTCCGGATACCCCTAATCTAGGACTCCCTCAGTTGGCCTCTTGGACGTCAGGACTCTAGGGCGGCAGTCCTGGTGGTGGGGGCCGTGGTGCTCGTGGGCTGAGTCCACGGCTCAGGTGCGGGCTAGTGTCCATGGCCGCGTGGGAGGCATGGCGGCTGGTGCTTGTCGCTCAGTGGCTGTGATGCGACTCTGTCCCCGGGATGAATCACTTCTAGTTCGGAGGCGGAGTGTACTTCCTAGGTGAAAACCGTGCCTAGCATGCCCAGGCCGACGAAGGCGACGTCCGTGGACGTCGTCATCTTCTTGAAGACTCAGCTGTGGCTGCTCTGTTTCTCTCTAGGTGCCCCGGATGAAAATCTCGATCCTTTGGATCGGGTGGTGGCAGCACTCCGGTGGCGTATCCTTCTTGAAGGCTACGCCTTGGGACTCATGGACCGACGGCTTGCAGCTTGGTTTCTTCTCGAGGGCTTGTTCCTGGTTGAGTGCTCCCTCGACTTCGTGTGGCCTAATGTGTATCTGTTGTGTACTTTGCATTGTTCTGGGAGTGTTGGCTGCTTCTTTGCACCTATGTGTCTTGCCCTTGGTGTGTTGGCGTGTGTGGTGGTGTGTTGTATCTCCAGTTGTAAGTTGGTTCGTGCTATATATATAAAGCCGGGCTAAAGCCTTTTTCGTAATGATGTCTCCTTGATTATCATGTGTGACTTGTGGAGATTATCTGTTGATGACACGTGATTTGCTGCCTTGTGGTGGACGATTCTGGTCCAGTTCGAAAGTGGGTTTTGATTTCCCACGATAGTGCAGTTGCAAGGCCAAGATGGTTATTGCAACATTTTGAGAGAAGACAATGATTTTTCCAACTTGTATTTCCGTGCAAGGATGAGGGAAATTGTGTACCAATGAGATAATGAAACATGCGGTGTGCACATACATGTGTTCCTAGATGGTCGGTAGTCCAAGCATACGTCGGCTATAGACAAGCTCCCTCGTCTTTATTCCCAAATGTTATAGATTGTTTAGATTTAGAAGAAGAACATGATGACATGCTAGAGCAGCCCGTAGAAACTCCAAGAAGCTGGCAGAATATTTTTAAGACTCTACTAGTTGATCGAGGAGAATGTGAAGAGGCAGGAAAGTGATTTGTAAAATATCCGCCATTTCAAGCTACTCTTCCTTTCCCTATGTCTCCCATGTCTTGGCTTGAAACGGATTACCCTTGTGGAGAAACAAAATCTCATTCTCGAGGCTCGTGATCCCCTGATTCACTCACTCATGTTGCACTCCTCCAAGAACAGACCCCAGATTGTTGAGAAGGCTGTGCAATGCGTTGTGGCAAACTCAATTAATGGGCATGCTCCCTCACCATCCGTTCTTGTTTTCTTTCTCTCCTCCCACTTATATCATGACTAATTCAATAAGGGATTAGAGAAGGCAAGTAGTAGCTAGATACGCTTGAGCCACCCGAGGGAAGTAGAGATGGATCTGAAGGTGAGTGGGGAAAAAGTTTAGTGGTAAATGAGGACAGCATATATCACAGGAAGATGTGGAAAGTATATATCACGAGAAGATGTCTCAACTGGAACTACCATGTGAAGCAATTGGAAGAAGAAAGGAGAGAAGGCTAGGTAGAAGGCACCATTTCAGAAGGTGTGAAGAATGTGAAGAACGTGGGTCATGGGGAGTGGATGGAGTTAAAATGTTGAAGCAGTATATTTCACATGACCATGCATATAAGCTCAGTTCTCGCACATGGACATCGTACTCTTCTATCTTGTTAGGTATTATCTCCCACAAAGCCTCTAGCAACATCATAAACCTGATGCATGCATCTACCAATTCTATTTTATTTTGTTGTGTTCAATGGTGCCATTACTTCACCATAGATTTCTCCATTAGTGGTGCTCCGTTACTTTTGTTTGTTTTTCATTAACCATCACACTTTGGTATCGATGTTGGCGGTGGTGTTTTTGTACCACCGCCCAAATCCCGCGAGATCCACCAGAGACACACCTCCACATACACTCTGACGGTTCTAGACGCACCACCAAGATGTGGGCTTGGCAGGGAGAACCTTATTCCATCTTCAGGGAGTTGCCCCCGTCTCATCTTCCCAAACAAGACACAAACATTAGCAAAGAAACATATAAAAAATGAGCCCTCCCACTGACAAAGGGTGGGGATCCACCGCGCCCCATGGCTCTAATACCATAGGAGATGAGGCCGATAAGCGGCCTCGCCGACGGGAGATAGAAACCCTAGTCGCCTGTTCGCTTGGAGGAGGGGCAAAGGGGTAGGTCACTTTATTAATTTAAAGTCAGGCGCGTCTTGTGCCTTTTATCTAAAAAAAGAGTGGCACGGTGTAGCTTCAACATTTTTCCGAAACAAGGCAAAAGACCTGATATTTCATTAATTAAGAAGGAGCTGTAACAAAGTCTGAAGACAACAACTATACACTAGCGAATATAAAGCAACTACACACGGGGTAAAATTACGCCTAAACCTTGGGCACCCGCCAAAGCCCACAGTCCTTCCTCGTCCATGATCTTGTCCAAGAGAATCATTTAAGGCACGGAGACGTTCCAAAAGACCATAGCATTCCTCTTCTTCCAAAGTTCCCAAGAGATAAGCTTAAGGAGGGAGGCCATTCCTTTTCCGTTCGGCGAGCGCGCAAGGGCAATCTCAGTCCACTAGTGTCTTACCCTATTCATTGTCGCACAATTCTTGTCACAATGTCACCCAATCCGATCCTCGCCTTTATCACATTCCAAACCGCAATCGAATATCAGCATTGGAATAGAAGACGCCCTGCTGATTCCTGAACTTGGCTGCAAAAAGACACAAACCGCAACCACCCTCTCAGGTGTAGCCTATCCGCCGTCCAGACTCTATTGTGAATGATTAGCCAAACAAAGAACTTGCATTTTGGGGCAGCCCACGCTTTACAGACAATCTTTAAAAGTGGTGTGGTGGTACCCACCCCACAAACTGCATCTAGTAGGCCAAGGACGTGGAGTAGGTGCCGCTCTCCATAAGTTTCCAAGTGATCATATCTTGTGTGTCGTGGTCGAGAATTACCCAGTCCAACCTCTCCCATAGGGTAGCAAACTCCTGAATGTGGCCGGTGGCAATGCCATTTGTCATGTCAATTTGTGATATCCAGTGGTCATCGATGAGGGCCTTCATCACAGAACAACCTTTCTTTTTCGAGATCTCATAGATTTTAGGCGCAATGTCCATTGGCCTTAGGCCATGAAGCCAAGAGATTGCATCAGGTCACATCATGTGTCTCACACCTTACTTGTGGATCTGTCATGTTATTTCAGTGTCAAACAACAAGGTCTCGGTTTGTGTTTGTTGTCAGAGATTACCACATTACATTGTTGTGACTATTTGTTATATCAACCATGAAAATGACTATTATTTCTTTCTTGCTTGCTATCCTAAAGACAGCGTCTAAGCATGACTTGGCTTGAAAGACAAGTATTCGCTCATAATATTACTTCTCCTTTGAATGCTCATAAGAAAAATCATAAATAATTTACACTGATTCTTTCAACTATGCACCTTGTTGCAGATTGGATG
>NC_041381.1:43629288-43632156 GCF_002162155.2 Triticum dicoccoides | reverse complement strand
TTAATGCATTGGTAAGCACAATTTTTTTAGGAAATCAGTGCATTAATTGAGTATTTTTGGAAATTAGAAAAAATATTCCACTATTCACCTTCCACCTTGCTTGGTGAGATTTTTGAATTGAGGCCTACAAACCGGGGCGGGGGGAGAGAGAGAGAGAGAGAGAGAGAGAGAGAGAGAGAGAGAGAGAGAGAGAGAGAGAGAGAGAGAGAGCGATTTAAGACATATCATAAGTTCATTTGTTGGGAGAATTTAGGAGTCATGTACCAAACCGTGTGAATGGGACTGAAACCCACATGAAGCTTGATGGTAGTCTCATTTGATGGCACATATAGCGAGGTTGGGCGATCGCCCTACCTTGATTTCCTGCAAAACGTTATATCTACGTATGTATATGCATAGGCCAGATTGATCGCTAATATTTTAAGGGAACTAAATCGCATCGTTGGAAAGGAAAAATTGCAAAGGCATTGTGGTCTCTCTGTTGTTGAGCGAGACAGCTAGCAAGTGCTCACGCACGATTGAGTGGATGCCTTTGTTCGTTCGTGTTCACGCACAACATGAGGTCATGACTCATGAAGAAGACCCACAAAGTCCAGATAGCAAGGGCTAAATTTTTAAAAAAGTTATATTTCAAAAAAACACGAAGTCATGACTCACGAACTCTACAGCAGCTAGCGGCGCTCGGCGTCTGCAGGTCAATGTACGCGACACACGACCTAGCACTAGCTACTAGCACCAGCAGGAGGCAGCAGCGCTGCAGTGGCCACAGCCAACTGGACGGCAGCGATCAGCAACGGGCAAGATTTGGCGCATGATGCTACGGCGTTCTCGACTTTCCAGTGAAAATGGATAGGCAACATCCATTGCCAGGTTTTCTAGTATATCACATTAGCTTCATTATGGATATATCTTTAGGTCGGTTCTATCGAAATATGTTCCAATATTCATTATATTAGGTTATTAGTTTTAGGATAAAATAAAGGGAAGTGTGCATTGTTAGTTGTACGACTATTTTTGTCGTGCATCAAATTTTGTTATGTGCTTCATAATCCATCCAACCTCAAAAAAGATTCGTCCTCCGCCATTGCATATATGTAGTTGGAGGTAATATCATAGTGTCGACCAAAGGCACTTCTCACCTTTTTGGACAGTATAAGTAGAGAAGTAATAAATATGTGTAGGCCACAATCCCATAGATTGCTGTAACAAAAGAACCACAACCTTTTAAGTGAACTGTAACATAGACTTGGACCTGGAAGGCAATAAAGCATGCAAAGAAGAATCTTGAGTTCGCTAACGCTCCTAAAACAAAGCAAGAACCAACCCATGTCATCGTGGTTGCTGTCGTACAATTATGCCTCAACACAAGATTTTTCAGAACTATACGGTGCTGCTGGAGAACCTGTATCTCAGTCTGTACATCCTACATAGTCAGCTTCTGCTTCTGGTAACTCTCATTCCTATCAGATTGTTAACTTCAATTATCTTCACCTTGCTCTCTGTCTTGTATTCTGCTAGTTATATAGTCCCCTGTATGGATTGGTATGTATGAAAGTGATACAGGAAAAGCTAACAAGACACCTCCTCTTGTATTGGGAGCTTCTCAGTAGGTGTTGCATGCTATATAACACAAACAAAAATGTCTTTAACATTAATTCAATGCGAGATTTCTGCTCTGCCTAAGCTAAGACATATGTTTGAAAAATGACTGTCGACATGCCATGATTCTTAGTATGACTGATATGCCATGTACCAAAGCAATGACTTCTGCTTGTAGACCCCAACAACCAAGGAGTTACTTCGAATAGCTCCAGAGGCCCATTACTAATTACTTTTTTTAGGGAATCTCATTACTAATTACTATTCAACCGATACAGAAAACAAATAGTTCCAGTACAATACATCAATACAAACAAAGCCACTTGTGGAGGTTCACCAAAAAAAAGGCTCCATCGAAATTAGTGTTGTTGTTGCTGGACTATCTTGCACATACTAGGTTGCTAATAGACAACGTGTGCCTCCTTGTCAACTCACACATACTTCTGTACACTTTTGGAGTATCTTACACATACTATGAGAAACCTTCACATCTGACGTCAATCCTCATGGCTGGTATCCTGGTAAACTGCACCGTAGATCTGAAAATGACTGGTAATGCCTGAGGAGAGGTTAATTGCTTCATGATTATTGTGATTTATTTGGACAGGTCTGTACTCTTTCATGCATTGTTTGAATTTTTCTGTTGTAGACAGATGGTGTATACAACTATGCTAAAGTTTGTATCTTATTAGGGCTCCTTGTCTTTTCATGTTAGGGATCTGGGTGCAGTTATTTTTCATAGAGAGACCCTGAGATCGGTTTCCATTGACAGGGCCTAAACTATGGGAACCAAACTCCTGGAAATATGTGGTTTTATCAAAGCACAAATACTGAACAGTGATACGGATACTATGTACGTTTCCAAAACTAACTTTTGCATCTTGAATTCTATATTAGTTTGGTAGGGTAAAAGATTGAAATTTTAGTATGCCCCGTCTTTTTTGAGCTGAATACGTGGATTCCTTGCAGGGTTGCTCCTGCACATACAGATGATCAAGGCAGTCGGTATAGTTGCCCTCTTCAAGGGAAATCTTCAGTGTGAAGTTACTCTGTTTTCTTTTCTTCTCTGTTCTTGTGTGGTACTGGCCGCCACTGTTAGCCATGGTGTGGTGTGGTGTGGTGGCAGCATGTACAGTTCACTGTAATATATACTGTGTGTTACTATTTTGCATCTTTTTAGATATCCTGTAGAGTAGAACACTATTGGGTGATAACTACCGGTGGAACAGTGTGTGTGTGTGTGTGTGTGTGTGTGTGTGTGTGTGTGTG
>NC_041381.1:43626565-43627291 GCF_002162155.2 Triticum dicoccoides | reverse complement strand
GTCACTGTAGTTGGTATAATGTTGTTATTGGAACTAAACATCGCGAAATTTTGGCAATGTCTTGCAGGCTAATTACTTAGCTGCTGGGCTTGCAGCATCCAATCTCATCATGTATGCATTTGTATACACTCCACTGAAGCAAATACACCATGTCAATACATGGGTGTGAGCAGTTGTTGGGGCCATTCCGCCACTTCTAGGGTATGTTACTGCTGATGACACATGTCTGGATTGTCTAGGTGCAGGCTGAAAAGGGTATTTTATATGTTGAATATTGGAGCGAGTCCTTCCTAATTGTGAGTTTTGCCACCGCCTTGTGCTTTTTTGACCAAAGCACATGCTTAAGCACAATTATGCTATTGTCTACTACCTAGGCCTGCCTCTTTTTTACTATGGTTTATACTCATCTAGGCTCTTCTTAATTTAACTACACTTTTTGTAATGGACCCAACTGTATCCAACAAGGACAATTACTACTTGAGTTACTACTTTTCATGGCTTTCCTATCTCTAGCATAAGCTATCCAATGCCTTCACCGGTAAGCCTATTTCCTGCTGGCTTGTGCACCCAAGGCCATATCAGACCCGTTTGAATAAAAGCAACATATATATCGTAGAGACATCTGGACCTACCAGCTTAAACAAACAAATTGAAGTTATGAACTACTCTCAAATCCATGGCTGCTAACATAAAGCACCAAACTGATGATACCGCTGCCTTGGAGGC
>NC_041381.1:43619246-43624560 GCF_002162155.2 Triticum dicoccoides | reverse complement strand
CCCTCCAGCTGACTATGCTTCTGTAGCCCAATACCTCTTCTTACCTGTACCTGTGTACATATCTGCACAAGCTCATGAGTAATGAATGCCTTACTTATCATGGCATTCCTTTTTTTTTCTGTTATCAGGAAATTCTTTTCCGCTCTTCCACAAGAATATGTCCTGCTCAAGGGAGATCCACTTTGTATTGCTAAAATAAAATCTGAGAATGATGAACGTAATTTTTATTTGGAAAAAAACATAAAGTTGAGCTGTGGCAGGGGTTTCGCGGCAATGCTCATGATTTGGAAATTTTGTTTAATGCAATCTGCACGTTGATAATGTAGGTATGGGATGCACACGTAGAAGGTTTTACCCAAGTTAGGGCCACCAGTTCTAGTGGTAACACTATTGTTGGATGTTTTTTCTCGTATGAACGATATGGTTACGGCATGTATCTCTTGATCTTGTAAGTCTTGTCCAGATTCTATCCTGGCTTCGTCTTATGTAGAGGGGACGGAATTTGTCCAAAAGACACATTGCCGCTACAGTCGACTGGATGGGACTTGTGGGGATGTCGCGCTGCGCCTCGATTACCATGTGACGTGTGTTGATTATCAGTTGCTGTCGCAATTTGCTGGCACACGTGGTGGACGATTCCTGTCCAGTTTGAAAGTGGGTTTTGATTTCACATGATAGTGCAGTTGCGAGGCCAAGATGGCTATTGCAACATTTTTAGTGCAATATTATGTAAAGACACAAAGGCAATTATTTTCTTCTAATTTGTATTTCCGGCCAAGGATGAGGGAGATTGTCTACCAATGAGATAGTGAAACCTATGGTGTACACATACAGATGTTCCGAGATGGTGTCCAAGCATACGTCAGTCGTACACAAGCTCCCTCCATCGTGTTCCCAAATGCTATGGGTCGTTCAGATTTAGAAGAACATACTGAAGCTTGGAGGAAGGTCGTAGAAACTCCAAGAAGCTAGCAAACTATTTTTAAGACTCTACTAGTTTATCCAGGAGAATATGAACAGATATGGTCAAAGATCTGCCATCTCAAGCTACTCTTCCTTTCCCTATACCTCCCATGTCTAGTGGATTGAAATGAATATTCCCCTTGTGAAAACAAATCTCATTCTCGAGGCCCTTGATCCCCTGATTCACTCCTTCAG
The DNA here is from genome assembly GCF_002162155.2 of Triticum dicoccoides. Classification (NCBI taxonomy): domain Eukaryota; kingdom Viridiplantae; phylum Streptophyta; class Magnoliopsida; order Poales; family Poaceae; genus Triticum; species Triticum dicoccoides. Next base: position 43,623,402 of record NC_041381.1, on the reverse strand, counting down.
GTTGCACTTCTCCAAGAGCAGACCCCAGACTGTTGAGCAGGGTGTGCAATGTCTTGTGGCTAACTCAATTAATGGGCATGATCCCTCACCATCCATTCTTGTTTTATTTCTCCCCTCCCACTTATATCGTGATTCAAGAAGGGGATTAGAGAAAGCAAGTAGTAGATAGGCTTGAGTCACACGAGGGAAGTAGAGATGGATCTGAAGGTGAGTGGGGATAAATTTAGTGGTAAAGGAGGAAAGTGTATATCAGATGTGGAAATTATATATCATGAGAAGGTGTCTCAACTTGAACTACCATGTGAAGCGACTAGAAGAATAAAGGAGAGAAGGATAGGTAGAATTCAACGCTTCAGAAGGTGTGAAGAAGCTAATTAAACAGGCAGGACCAGAGGATAAGGGGGGTCATGGTGAGTGGATGAGGTTAAATGTTGAAGCAATATCTTTCTCATGACCATGCATACAAACCCAGTTCTCGCACATGGACATAGTACTATTCTATCTAGTATGGTGTTCAATCCTATCTATGAGCAACGTAAAAAAAACTACAAATACTTCACCTGGCTCCTCGGTTTTATTTGGTTTTCACATCAACCACACGACTGCTAGTGGTGTTTTGCATATAGTTCGGCAAAAAAGGTCCTTCAGATGGCTCAGCTAACTTCTTGGTTGATCATAGAATGTTGTCGATGAACAGACAAAGCCATTTCCTGCCTTTGTACAACATGAACCATTGCCCAATCTGTTGCCGGGTGATCCGACCTACCTACTGGAGGGTAGGTAGACTTAATTCCAAGTTTGAATTATTAATTATTAATTCAAACTGGTTATTACCAGATCTACCTACTGTAGAAGTTAGATCAAAATGTTACAGGCCTTTACATTGATTGACTTGTTGATTCAGGTACCGAATGCTCTCTTTTGCTGATCCCACCGGTAAAAGAACCGCATGGGTATCACTCATAAATTGTCTCTACATGCTGCTATTGGGGTTAATTGCATATAACTGTAAGTAGTAATCATGCATATAGGTTCTCTAATTTCCTTTAGTTGTAATAAACTTGAGATGTTACTCATGGAACTAACTGATGCTTAATCTATAGGGGGTCTAACATCTGAATGGTTTAGTTTCGAGGCATCGCTTCTAACAACGGGCCTTACCATTGGAGCCTTGTCATTTGTACTAGATCCTACTCACAAAAGTGCAAGAAGAATGTTTCATGGTTGATATGTACAAACCCGATGAACGAGTTCACGCCCAAGGGTCGCCCGATCTTCACGTCGTAGGATCGAATCGAGGAGGATAACTAGCTGCAAGCAGCCGGAATAACTAGCTTTATACCTGCCAAGGTTGGATGCAACCCGTACGCTGGGAATGGCTGACCGAAGGTACAAGAACTTCAATCCGCTATCCGAACAATTGCAGAACCATAAACCGGGACTAACCCACACAAAATGACCGTAACCATAGAGCACAAATTAGGGGGAACCAGAGGCTCCTTCTCACGAATTCGGATGAACTCACAAGAGCAAAGGTAGCAATGATCTCTAAGATCTTTCTAGCAGTCTTGCTGCATAAGCTTGTAGCTGAATGGTTTGACAAAAAGTTTCTAAATGGATGGGGGGAGATGGGGTTTTATAGCATGGACAACTCCCCTTAGCTAGGTGTGAAAAGAATTCCAAAGCAAGCATCTTTGCATGGCTTCCTTGGGGAAATAAGCGGTCAACTTTGGCAGTTGTTGAAGAGCTTCTCTGGAATTCGCGAAGCCTTGACAGCCTGGACACCTTCCACGATAATGACTAGAGATTTTGACTCACAACTCCATATGATACGGGTTTTTTTGCATTGGAAAGTAAATTTGATGAAGCTTCCGGTGATATACTTCTATGGCTCCGTCTCTCAACCAAATGGGTGTGACACAACAAAACATCAGAGGTAAAACTGACATCATCAACTTCATTTGAAACTTGTTTTCTCCAAACTTGTTTCTCCAAACGGGTTGCTTCAAGAGTTCTTAGGTTGTTGGATTTCTTCCATGCAATACCTAAGTTCAACCAACAACAATGGGGATGAAATCATAGTTGTGTCATCAAGGTTACAAGATAAACTTAAGTTAGCGTTCACCTGGTCACTTATCAGTTTGACGCGACTTCTTGTGATTGGGCCCATAATTGTTGGATACTTGTCGATGGTTGTGGTACTTCCTGTTTTAATGGCTGGGCTTATATTGCACTGGCTACCTAATTAACAGAGCGAGCATCATACTAGTGAGATTGCTGGGGTTCTTTGTGGTGCTGATGTTGAGCTGTGGGACGACGAAGAAAGGGATAGGAAATGCTACACTTACGGACTGTTTTGGCATGGAAGAAGTTACAGACTGAAGTGTAAATCTATGGTTGGTTAGTGGTGGGCCCCTCAACGGAACTCAAGGGGGAGAGATAAATAAGGAGCAGACATGTTAACCCGTAACCTCTCTCCCCTGGCGTATGCCTTGTAAGTGTAGGATATTGGAAAGAGCTACGCAGAAAAAGGAACACTCACGTGCTCAGTCTCGCCCTCTAGTTGCCTATGCTTCTGTAGCCCCATTCCCCCCTCTTACCTGTACCTGTCTACATATCTCCACAAGCTCATGAGTTGTGAAACTTTTAATATCCCAATATTCCTTCGTTTTTGTCTGTTATCAGGAAATTCTTTTGAGCTCTCAAGAAGAATTTTCCGTACTCGAGGGAAATCCTTTTGTATTGTTAAAATAAATTCTGAGAATGATGAATGCAACTTTTATTTGGAGAAAACATAAAGTTGTGATGTCGCGGGGATTTCGTGGCAATGCTCATGATTTGGGAATTTTCTGAACGCAATGTGCATGTGTATAATCTAGGTATGAGATGCAAGATAATCTAGGTATGGTAAGCACATGTAGGAGGTTTTACCCAAGTTAGGGCTATCTGTTCTAGTGGTAAGTTGGTAACACAGTACTGTTGGATGTTTTCTCCGATATGAACAATGTAGGAGATTCTATCTTGGCTTCGTCTTATGTAGAGGGAATACAACAGCCGCATTGCCGCTACAGTCAACTGGACGGTACACATGGGGATGCCACGCCGCACCTCGATTACCATGTGTGACGTGTGTATTATCAGTTGATGGCGCAATTGGCTGCCACACGGTGGACGATCTCATGTCCAGTTTGAAAGTTGGTTTTGATTTCCCACAATAGTAGAGTTGCGAGGCCAAGATGGTATTGCAAAATTTTGAGTGAAGACAATGATTTTCCAACTTATATTTCCATTAAAGGATGAGGGAGATTGTCTACGAATGAGATGATGAAACCTATGGTGTGCGCATACATGTGTCCCTAGATGGTCTGTAGTCCAAGCATACATTGGCCATAGACAAGCTCCATCGTCTGTGTTCCCAGATGTTATGGATTGTTTAGATTTAGCATAAGAACATGAAGACGATCCAGAGGAGCCCATAGAAACTCCAAGAAGTTAGCAGACTATTTTTAAGACTCTACCAGTTGATATAGGAGAATGTGAAGAGACATGAAAGGAATTTGTCAAAGATCTGCCATTTCAAGCTACTCTTCCCTTCCCTATGCCTCCCATGTCTAGTGGCTTGAAATGGATTCCCCTTGTGATGAAACAAAATCTCATTTTGAGGCCCTTGATCCCCTGATTCACTCCTTCAGGTTGCACTCCGCGAAGAGTAGACCCCAGGCTGTTGAGCATGGTGTGCAGTGCCTTGTGGCTAGCTCAATGGGCATGCTCCCTCACCATCCGTTCTTGTTTACTTTCTCCCATCCCACTTATATCATGATTCAAGAAGGGGAATAGAGGAGGCAAGTAGTAGATAGGCTTGAGTCACATGAGGGAAGTAGATATGGATCTGATGGTGAGTGAGGATAAATTTAGTGGTAGAGGAGAGTATATATCACAGGAAAATGTGGCTGCATGCATCATTATGATGCAGAGGCCGAGGGTACGCCTCCATTTCCAAAAAAAATATCACAGGAAAATGTGGCAATTATATATCATGAGAAAATGTCGCAACTTGAACTACCATGTGAATCAATTGGAAGAAGAAAGGAGAGAAGGATTGGTAGAATGCAACAGTTTAGAGGGTGTGAAGAACCTATAAATAGGCAGGACTGGA
>NC_041381.1:43616156-43617275 GCF_002162155.2 Triticum dicoccoides | reverse complement strand
AGTATGAATTACTGTAGCTGTCAAATATTTTTGGTCTGTATTTTAGATTCAATTGCAAGCTCAAGGGATAGAAGATATGAATATTGTTGTTCCGCATGCCAATGAAACTTTCTGTTTTGCTACCTGCGACTTGTTGGTGTTAATTCAGCTACAACTTACTAACAAATTCATTTATATGGCGTCATTACTCGTGATCTGCCTTTGGAGAATGCTACTTGGCTGTTTGTTCCTGACCACAACTTCTTGCTGATGAGGCTCTTCCTAGAATGGACTGTTGCAACAGGCTGATAGCTCCCCTTTCAGTTACTAAAAAACCTCTACTGAGGCACTTATGGCCAGCCACCTCTTATTAACGGACATTGTTGCTTGATCCATTTTTAGTTTTAAATTAATGATTGCTGCTCGCCAATAGTTTAGAGGTTGATTAGACATTGTTTATCTTTGCATTCGTATTTACAATATAATAACGACATCCAGCTAATTGTCTATTTCCAGAGCGACACATCCTCAGTCTAATTGTCACTTTATCTGTAGTCTATTGTGTTTCAGTTGTAAAACAAATTCAGATATGCACCCAAAATTCAGCCTCACGCATCAAAGATGATGTAGGCCCAGTTGCTCTTGGTGCCTTTCTGTCCATTTTTTAGAAATGAGGCTTTGCTCACAACTGAAAAACGGCACGGCAATGCGCGCGTCACCTTCTAGTCTCAGTCTATATACATCCTACATGCATAGTCAGTTTCTTTTCCCGGTAATTCTCATTCCTATCACACTAGTAGCTTATAGAGGAGAAGAAGAAGGAATAGAGGAGAAGAAGAAAAACTAGATTTTTTTCTATTTTTTCTTCTTCTACTCTATTTTTTTCTTCTATTTTTCTTCTTCTTCTTCTTCTTCTCTTTTTTTTTCTTTTTCTCCACTTTTCTTCTTCTTCTTCTTATTCTTTTTATCGGAAATGAGGGTGTCGAGGATCGCCGAGGGGTCGAGGGTCGGGAACTAGGCTAGAGGATCGTGAGGGTCACAGAGGGGTCGAGGGTCGTCGAGGCCGGTCGAGGGTCAAGGGTTTGAGGGTCGAGGGTTCGAGGGTTCTAGGGTTCGAGGTTCGAGGGTTTGAGGGTTCTA
>NC_041381.1:43601003-43615846 GCF_002162155.2 Triticum dicoccoides | reverse complement strand
GAGGGTTCTAGGGTTTGAGGCTTGAGGGTTCGATGGTTGAGGGTTCGAGGGCCGTCGAGGGGCCGAGGGTTCGAGGGTCATCGAGGGGTCGAGGGTTCGAGGATTCTAGGGTCGATGGTCGAGGGTTCGAGGGTTCTAGGGTCGATGGTTCTAGGGTTCGAGGGTCGTCGAGGAGCCGAGGGTTCGAGGGTCGAGGGTCATCGAGGGGTCAAGGATCGCCGAGGGGTCGAGAGGTTTCCTAGTGTCAAAGTATTGAAGAAACCCATGGCTTCATCATTAGCAGGAAGTAACCGGGGCATGATGGTACGAAGTTCGCCAAAGATATTCTAGAACAGAGTCCCGGATAGGACAATCCGCCTTTTGGTACAAATTTCGGCAAAGTCCTTCCAAACAGAGATATTCGGAAGGCTCTTGTTGTACTTTGTACCAAAAAGCGAAATATCCTATCTGGGATTCCGTTCTAGAATAACTTTGGAGAACTTCGTATCATCATGCGCCTGTTACTTTCGCCTAATGATAAAGACATGGTTTTGTTGAATCCTTTGACACTAGACCCTAGAAGCGCTGCCGAGGCCACCCAAATTTACCAAGTTAAAAGAGCATTGTTGTCGAGGCCACCCCGAACCCTTGAAGCGTTGCCGAGGTCACCCCAAACCCTAGAGAAGCATTGAGGCCACTAATTAATATAATTCCTTGTTGTGATTAGCTATAGCTAGGTCTACGTTTGCCACTAATATATCCATCTGCCCTGTTTGTATAATAATTGCCATGTTGTAATATTTGCAGAAACTATGGAGCACAGTCGAGACGAGGAAGCAGAACAGGTGTTGGGGGACATAATCGCAGCCGGAGGTGATGACATGTCGTATATCAACGAAACCGATGGTCTGGAAGCAGAGGGTGAAGCAGGCTACGGTTATCGAACAACGGAGGAGGAAGGACATGATTATGATGGCTTGATACGTCTCCAACGTATCTATAATTTTTTATTGTTCCATGCTATTATATTACCTGTTTTGGATGTTTATGGGCTTTATTTTATACATTATTATCATTTTTGGGACTAACCTACTAACCGGAGACCCAGCCCGTATTGCTTTTTTTGTCTATTTCAGTATTTCGAAGGAAAGGAATATCAAACGGAGTCCAAACGGAATAAAACCTTCGAAAGCGTGATTTTTGGAACGAACGTGATCCAGAGGACTTGGAGTGCAAGTCAAGAAGCAGTCCAGGCGGCCATGAGAGGGTAGGGCGTGCCCCCCCTATAGGGCGCACCCCATGTCTCGTGGGCCCCTCGGGCGTCCACCGACATACTTCTTCCTCCTATATAAGCCTACATACCCCGAAAACATCCAGGGAGCAACCAAAACACAATTTCCTCCCCCATAACCTTCTGTATCCGCGAGATCCCATCTTGGAGCCGTCGCTGGAGTTCTGCCAGAGGGGGATTCCACCATGGAGGGCTTCTACATCAACACAATAGCCCTTCCGATGTGTTGTGAGTAGTTTACCACAGACCTTCGGGTCCATAGTTATTAGCTAGTTGGCTTCTTCTCTCTTTTTGGATCTCAATACAATGTTCTCCCCCTCTCTTGTGGAGATCTATTCGATGTAATCTCTTTTTGCGGTGTGTTTGTCGAGATCCGATGAATTGTAGGTTTATGATCAGATTTATCTATGGTTAATAATTGAATCTTCTCCGAATTCTTTTATATGATTGAGTTATCTTTGCAAGTCTCTTCGAATTATCGGTTTGGTTTGGCCTACTAGATTGATCTTTCTTGCCATGGGAGAAGTGCTTAGCTTTGGGTTCAATCTTGCGGTGTTCCTACCCAGTGACAGAAAGGGTTGCAAGACACGTATTGTATTGGTGCCATCGAGGATAAAAAGATGGGATTTATATCATATTGCTTGAGTTTATCCCTGTACATCAAGTCATCTTGCTTAATGCGTTACTCTGTTCTTATGAACTTAATACTCTAGATGCATGCTGGATAGCGGTCGATGTGTGGAGCAATAGTAGTAGATGCAGGCAGGAGTCAGTCTACTTGTTCCAGACGTGATGCCTATATACATGATCATGCCTAGATAACGTCATAATTATTCACTTTTCTATCAATTGCTCGACAGTAATTTGTTCACCCACCGTAATACTTATGCTCTTGAGAGAAGCCACTAGTGAAACCTATGGCCCCTGGGTCTATCTCTTATCATATTTGCTTCCAATCTACTTTTATTTGCATCTTCATTTTCTGCATCTATATTATAAAATACCAAAAATATATTTATCTTATCATATTATCTCTATCAGATCTCACTTTCGCAAGTGGCCGTGAAGGGATTGACAACCCCTTTGTCGCGTTGGTTGCGAGTTGTTTGTTTGTTTGTGTAGGTTCGTGCGACTTGTTGAGAAGCCTCCTACTGGATTGATACCTTGGTTCTCAAAAACTGAGGGAAATACTTACGCTACTGTGCTGCATCACCCTTTCCTCTTCAAGGAAAACCAACGCAATCTCAAGACGTAGCAAGAAGGATTTCTGGCGCCGTTGCCGGGGAGGTCTTCGCTCAAGTCAAGACACACCAAGTACCCATCACAAACTCATCTCCCTCGCATTTACATTATTTGCCATTTGCCTCTCTTTTCCTCTCCCCCACTTCACCCTTGCCGTTTTATTCGCCCTCTCTTTTCCAATCTCCTCTCTTTTCCGTTTGCCGTTTTCTGTTTGCTTGTGTGTTGGATTACTTGTTGCCATGGCACATGATAATACCAAATTGTGTGATTTCTTGAATACCAATAATAATGATTTCCTTAGTACTCCGATTGCTCCTCTTAATGATGTTGAGTCTTGTGAAATCAATACCGCTTTGCTGAATCTTGTTATGAAAGATCAATTTGCCGGCCTTCCTAGTGAAGATGCCGCTACTCATCTAAACAACTTTGTTGATTTGTGTGACACGCAGAAGAAGAAAGATACGGATAATGATATTGTTAAATTGAAGCTATTTCCGTTTTCACTTAGAGATCGTGCTAAAGTTTGGTTTTCATCTTTGCCTAAAAATAGTATTGATTCTTGGAACAAGTGCAAAGATGCTTTTATCTCTAAGTATTTTCCCCTCGCTAAGATCATCACTCTTAGGAATGATATTATGAATTTTAAACAACTTGATAATGAGCATGTTGCCCAATCTTGGGAAAGAATGAAATTGATGATTCACAGTTTCCCTACTCATGGTTTGAATCTGTGGATGATCATACAAAAATTTTATGCTGGTTTGAACTTTCCTTCTAGAAATCTTTTAGATTCGGCCGCCGGAGGCACATTTATGGAAATCACTTTAGGAGATGCTACCAAACTTCTTGATAATATTATGGATAATTATTCTCAATGGCATACCGAACGATCTACTAGTAAAAAAGTGCATGCTATAGAAGAAATCAATGTTTTGAGTCGAAAGATGGATGAGCTTATGCGATTGTTTTCCACTAAGAGTTCTTCTATTGATCCCAATGATATGCCTTTATCTACCTTGATTAAGAATAATAATGAATCTATGGATGTGAGATTTGTTGGTAGGAATAATTTTGGAAACAATGCTTATAAAGGAAACTTTAATTCTAGACCGTTCCCTAGAAATTCCTCTAATAATTATGGTAATTCCTACAATAATTCTTATGGTAATTTTAATAAGATGCCCTCTGATTTTGAGAATAGCGTGAAAGAATTTATGATTTCTCAAAAGAATTTTAATGCTTTGCTTGAAGAAAAATTGCTCATAGTTGATGATTTGGCTAGGAACATTGATAGACTTTCACTTGATGTTGAGTCTCTCAAAGCAATGAGAATTTCCATTGATGAGTGCAAGGAAAGAACCGCTAGATTGCGTGCTAAGAAAGATAGCTTTATAAAAGCGTGTTCTTCTAGTTTCCATGAAAATAATGATGAAGATCTTAAAGTTATTGATGTGTCCCCTATTAGATCTTTGTTTTGTAATATGAATCTTGAAAATAATGGGACTGGAGATGAGTCAACTTTATTTAGAAGGCGTCCTAAGAATTCGGAGTTTTTAGATCTTGATGCTAAATTTGGTAAAAGTGGGATTGGAGAGGTCATGACTTTAAATAGTATTGAACCCACTATCTCGGATTTCAAGGAATTTGATTATGATAATTGTTCTTTAGAGAGTTGTATTTCCTTGTTGCAATCCGTTGTTAACTCTCCACATGCTTATAGTCAGAATAAAGCTTTTACCAAACATATCATTGATGCCTTGATGCAATCTTTTGATGAAAAACTTAATTTGGAAGTTTCTATACCTAGAAAACTTAATGATGAGCAGGAACCTACTATAAAGATTAAAATTAAAGATCATGAGTGTTTTGCTTTGTGTGATTTGGGTGCTAGTGTTTCCACGATTCCGAAAACTTTATGTGATATTCTAGGTTTCCATGATCTTGATGATTGCTCTTTAAATTTGCACCTTGCGGATTCCACCATTAAAAAACCAATAGGAAGGATCAATGATGTCCTTATTGTTGCAAATAGAAATTTGGTGCCCGTTGATTTTATCGTTCTTGATGTAGATTGCAATCTTTCTTGCGCTATTATTCTTGGTAGACCTTTCTTTAGAACGATTGGTGCGACTATTGATATGAAGGAAGGGAATATTAGATTCCAATTTTCATTAAAGAAAGGCATGGAGCACTTTCCAAGAAAGAAAGTCAAATTACCTTATGAATCTATCATGCGGGCTACTTATCAATCAAGTGCCAAAGATGGCACTACTTAGATCTATCTTCGCTTTTATGCCTAGCTAGGGGCGTTAAACGACAACGCTAGTTGGGAGGCAACCCAATTTTCTTTATGTTTTTTGTTTTTGTTCCTGTTTAGTGTTAAATCTTGCATCTACTTTCTCTTTATATGCGTTTTCATGTTTTATTTAGTGTTTGTGCCAATTAGAACCTATAGGATAACCTATGATATGAGTTGATTTGATTCTGCTGAAAAACAGAAACTTTGCGCTCACGAGAAAAAATTCAATAAATCACAGGAATGATCCTTCGCATTGATTCTTTTTGCTACTGCTCAATAAACAATTTTTTAGGACTTCCTATTTTTTTAGGATTTTTAAGGTTCCAGAAGTTTGCGTTAGTTACAGATTGCTACAGACTGTTCTGATTTTGCAGATTCTGTTTTTCATGTGCTGTTTTCTTATTTCGATGCATGTATGGCTAGTATGTAAGGGTATGAACCATAGAGAACTTGGAATACAGTAGGTTTAACACAAAAATAAATAAAGAATGAGTTCATTACATTACCTTATGTGGTGGTTCTGTTTTCTTTCACTAACCGAGCTTATAAGATTTCCTGTTGAGTTTTGTGTTGTGAAGTTTTCAAGTTTTGGGTAAAGCTTTTATGGACTATGGAATAAAGGGTGGCAAAAGCCTAAGCTTGGGGATGCCCAAGGCACCCCAATATATTCAAGGAAGGCATCCCCTCTTTCATCTTCGTTCATTGGTACCTTTATTTGGAGCTATATTTTTATTCGCCACATGATATGTGTTTTGCTTGGAGCATCGTGTATTATATTAGTATTTGCTTGTTAGTTTACCACAATGATCCTTGCTGTAACACACCTTTTGGGAGAAGCCTATTTGATTAGAATTTGCTAGAATACTCTATGTGCTTCGCTTATATCTTTTGAGCTTAATAGTTTTTGCTCTAGTACTTCACTTATATCTTTTAGAGCATGGCGGTGGATTTAATTTTGAAGAAATTGCTAGTCTCTCATGCTTCACTTATATTATTTTGAAAGTCTCTTAGAACAACATGGTATTTGCTTTGGTTATGAATTTGGTCCTAGAATGATGAGCATCCAAGGTGGATATAATAAAAACTATCATAGAAAGTGAATTGGATGCTAGGATCAATTTGATGCTTGCTAATTGTTCTGAGATATAAAGGTAGTAATGTTAGGGTCATGCTAGTGGATAATTATGAAGTTGAGAAGTAATGTTGTTGAAGTTGGCAAGTCACGTAGCATGCACGTATGTTAAAAGTTGTGTGACAAATTTGTTGCTTGAGGTGCTCTTTTGAGTGTCTTCCTTATGAGTGGCAGTCGGGGACGAGCGATGGAATTTTTTCCTACCAATCTATCCCTCTTGGGGCATGCGTAGTAGTATTGCTTCGAGGGCTAAGTATATTTTTGCAATAAGTATATGAGTTCTTTATGACTAATGTGAGTCCATGGATATACGCACACTCATCCTTCCACTTAGCTAGCCTCTATTTTACCACGCAATTTTCGCCGGTAGCATAAACCCATTATTTACCTTCCTCAAAACAGTCACCATACCTACCTATTATGGCATTTCCATAGCCATTCCGAGATATATTGTCATGCAACTTTCCACCGTTCCGTTGATTATGACACGTTTCATCATTGTCATATTGCTCTTTGCATGATCATGTAGTTGACATCGTATCTGTGGCAAGGCCACCTTCATAATTTTCATACATGTCACTGTTGATTCATTGCATATCCCGGTGCACCGCCGGAGGCATTCATATAGAGTCATATTTTGTTCTAGCTTCGAGTTGTAATTCTTGAGTTGTAAATCCATAAAAGTGTGATTATATTCATTATTAGAGCATTGTCCCAGCGAGGAAAGGATGATGAAGACTATCCCCCACAAGTCAGGATGGGACTTTGTACTTTATAAAAATAAAAGAGGCCAAATAAGCCCACCAAAAAGAAAAAAAAAGAAAAAAGAAAGAAAAAAAGGAAAGAAAGAAAAAAGGGAAAAGAAAAAGAAAAAAAATAAATGAGAGAAAAAGAGAGAAGGGACAATTGCTACTATCTCTTTTGCCACACTTGTGCTTCAAAAATAGCACCATGATCTTCATGATAGAGAGTCTCATATGTTGTCACTTTCATATACTAGTGGGAATTTTTCATTATAGAAATTGGCTTGTATATTCCAATGATGGGCTTCCTCAAAATGCCCTAGGTCTTCGTGAGCAAGCAAGTTGGATGCACACCCACTTAGTTTCTTTCGTTGAGCTTTCATATATTTATAGCTCTAGTGCATCCGTTGCATGGCAATCCCTACTCACTCAAATTGATATCTATTGATGGGCATCTCCATAGGCTGTTGATATGCCTAGTTGATGTGAGACTATCTTCTCCCAGTTTTTGTCCTCACAACCACCACATTAGACCACCATAGTGCTATGTCCATGGCTTGCACTCATGTATTGTGTAAGAGTTGAAAAGCTGAAGCGCGTTAAAAAGTATGAACCAATTGCTCGGCTCGTCATCGGGGTTGTGCATGATGGGAGTATTTTGTGTAATGAAAATGAAGCATGGCCTAACTATATGATTTTATAGGGATAAGCTTTCTTTGGCCATGTTATTTTGATAGGACATGATTATTTGTTAGTATGCTTTGAAGCATTATTATTTTTATGTTTTATAAGCTTTTATCTTGAGTCATATGGATCTGAACATTCGTGCTACATTAAAGAAAATTACATTGAGAACTATGCTAGGTAGCATTCCACATCAAAAATTCTGTTTTTATCATTTCCCTACTCGAGGACGAGCAGGAATTAAGCTTGGGGATGCTTGATACGTCTCCAACGTATCTATAATTTTTTATTGTTCCATGCTATTATATTACCTGTTTTGGATGTTTATGGGCTTTATTTTATACATTATTATCATTTTTGGGACTAACCTACTACCGGGTCGAGAGCCCCTGAATCCGGCGTTGACCGCTGTGTTGTCCGGACTCTCTTCAATGTTTCGACGCTTGTTTTTATTGTGTCGTGGCACCCCGTTGCCATCCCTAATTTCAGATGTGCCAGGGTCGCTGGTGACTCTACGGGCCAACCAGCTGTCCTCACCCGCACAAAAGAGGGTCATAAGGCTTGTTAGGGCCGCCATTGTCCTCGGCTTTTCTTGGCCGAGGTGTCTGGCGAGCCATTCGTCTCAGATACTGTGCTTGAAGCCCGCTAAGGCTTCGGCATCCGGACAATCAACAATTTGATTCTTCTTAGTGAGAAATCTGTTCCAAAGCTTACGGGCTCACTCTCCGGGTTGTTGTATTATGTGACTTAAATCATCTGCATCCGGAGGTCGGACATAGGTCCCTTAAAAATTGGCCCTCAAAGCATCCTCAAGTTCCTCCCAACTTCCAATTGAGTTTTCGAGGAGGCTTTTCAACCAATGTCGAGCTGGTCCTTTCAACTTGAGGGGCAGATATTTAATGGCATCGAGATCATCTCCATGAGCCATGTGGATATGAAGGATAAAGTCCTCGATCCAGTCCCCAGGGTCTGTCGTTCCGTCGTATGCCTCTATATTCACGGGTTTGAATCCCTGTGGAAATTCATGATCCAATACTTCATTGGTGAAGAATAGGGGGTGTTGGATGTGTCGTGGCATGCTTTCGACGGTTGTTGTGCTCGAGGTTGATTCCGAACTGGTATTTGATCAATATGATCATTTTGGTGGCCTTGATCTTGCGCCGGAACACGTCCTCTGTATCCATAGATGGACCTGGTCGCACCAACCTTTTTGTCCAGGAGCTCACGTAAATCGTGTGCTGGCTTGGGTGTAGCATCAGTAGCCGCTCTATCGTGGCCACGAGGTGGTCGGTCCCGCTGATCGGCCGTATTATTCTTCGGCGGAATGGGTCTATGGCCTCGTCGTCGAAATCCGGCAGCAGCTTGTGCTTTGGGTAGCTCTTTGTGTGGCGATCGTCGCCATATTTTTTCTTCAGTGTCTAGCACTTTGTTCCATCTGCGGTTAAGCGTATCATGCGCGGCCTTAAGCCTTTACTTCCGCTTCTTTAGGCTCCTGGCGGTGGCCATAAGCCTTCTGTGGAGGTTCTCTTGTTCCAAACGTTTTTCCGGAATGAAGAATGCATCGTCGTCCGGATTGTCCTCCTCTCTGGAGGCAGGTTGATGAGTTCTACCCTCGGGGTCGCCGTGATCGGACGTCTGCTCCAGGCTATCTTCAGCGTGCCCTGGCTCATCCGGCTCCATCGCTGGGTCCGTAGGGTCGTTGTTGCCTTTGAGTCGACCGGGGTGTCAATTTTTCTGGCGCTGTTATCGCTATTTTTACTATGGCTGGACTTAGAGCGGCGTCTGCGCTGTTGCTTTGGTTTTTGCCCGAGGGGATTATCCTCCATTGCATCCTTTTTGTCGCCGTTGTTCTCCTTGGGTGTATCCACCATGTATATATCATATGTTGAGGTGGCTATCCAGCGCCGTGTGGGCGGTGGTTCTATATCATCTCCCGCATCAACGTCCATACCGTCGATGTCTTAGGAGTCGAAGTCAAGCGTGTCGGTTAAGTCATAGACAATGGCTATTAAGTGGGTGGTGGGTGGGCAGTGAATTTCTTCGTCGTCCGTATCCCACTCGAGCCGGACATAGTTCGGCCAAGAGTCTCCTGACAAAGAGAGAGACCTTAAAGAATTTAGCACGTCACCGAAGGGTGAGTGCTGAAAGATATCCGTGGCGGTGAACTCCATGACCGGTACCCAATCAGATTCGATGGGCACTGATGCACGCAGTCTGGAACCTACGACCGGAGACAAGTCCGGGGGTTCGGTGACACATATTTCCTTAGAGGTGGAGTCTGCGTTTGGCTCCAACGCCGATGAGTGTGCGGCCTCCGTGGCAGGGTCCATCCACCCATCCTCGGATGGCACGATCTGCTCCAGATTGATGTCCGGAGCTGCAGCAGGTGCGATATCCCGAATACTGTTCGATGGCAGATCTAAGTCATGCTCGTCGTGATCGTTCGACACTCCTGACGCGGGCCCGAACCAGTCGAAGATCAAGGCTCCGCGGATGTCGGTTGTGTAGTTCAAGTTTCCGAACCTGACCTGATGGCCAGGGGCGTAGCTGTCGATCTGCTCCAGCTGGGCAAGCGAGCTGGCCCGTAGTGCGAAGCCGCCGAATACGAAAATCTGTCCGGGGAGAAAAGTCTCACCCTGGACCGTACCGTTGTTGATGATTGAAGGAGCCATCAAGCCTCGTAGCGACGACACAGAGGAACTCTCAATGAAATCACCAATGTCGGTGTCAAAACCGGTGGATCTCGGGTAGGGGGTCCCAAACTGTACGTCTAAGTCTAATGGTAACAGGAGGCTGGGGACACGATGTTTACCCAGGTTCGGGCCCTCTCGATGGAGGTAATACCCTACTTCTTGCTTGATTGATCTTGATGATATGAGTATTACAAGAGTTGATCTACCACGAGATCGTAGAGGCTAAACCCTAGAAGCTAGCCTGTGATTCTGATTGTTGTTGTCCTACGGACTAAACCCTCCGGTTTATATAGACACCGGAAGGGGCTAGGGTTACAGAGTCGGTTACAGAGAAGGAGATCTAACATCCGAATCGCCATGCTTGCCTTCCACGCAAAGGAGAGTCCCATCCGGACACGGGACGAAGTCTTCAATCTTGTACCTTCATAGTCCAACAGTCTGGCCAAAGTATATAGTCTGGCTGTCCGGATACCCCTAATCTAGGACTCCCTCAGTTGGCCTCTTGGACGTCAGGACTCTAGGGAGGCAGTCCTGGTGGTGGGGGCCGTGGTGCTCGTGGGCTGAGTCCACGGCTCAGGTGCGGGCTAGTGTCCATGGCCGCGTGGGAGGCATGGCGGCTGGTGCTTGTCGCTCAGTGGCTGTGATGCGACTCTGTCCCCGGGATGAATCACTTCCAGTTCGGAGGCGGAGTGTACTTCCTAGGTGAAAACCGTGCCTAGCATGCCCAGGCCGACGAAGGCGACGTCCGTGGACGTCGTCATCTTCTTGAAGACTCAGCTGTGGCTGCTCTGTTTCTCTCTAGGTGCCCCGGATGAAAATCTCGATCCTTTGGATCGGGTGGTGGCAGCACTCCGGTGGCGTATCCTTCTTGAAGGCTACGCCTTGGGACTCATGGACCGACGGCTTGCAGCTTGGTTTCTTCTCGAGGGCTTGTTCCTGGTTGAGTGCTCCCTCGACTTCGTGTGGCCTAATGTGTATCTGTTGTGTACTTTGCATTGTTCTGGGAGTGTTGGCTGCTTCTTTGCACCTATGTGTCTTGCCCTTGGTGTGTTGGCGTGTGTGGTGGTGTGTTGTATCTCCAGTTGTAAGTTGGTTCGTGCTATATATATAAAGCCGGGCTAAAGCCTTTTTCGTAATGATGTCTCCTTGATTATCATGTGTGACTTGTGGAGATTATCTGTTGATGACACGTGATTTGCTGCCTTGTGGTGGACGATTCTGGTCCAGTTCGAAAGTGGGTTTTGATTTCCCACGATAGTGCAGTTGCAAGGCCAAGATGGTTATTGCAACATTTTGAGAGAAGACAATGATTTTTCCAACTTGTATTTCCGTGCAAGGATGAGGGAAATTGTGTACCAATGAGATAATGAAACATGCGGTGTGCACATACATGTGTTCCTAGATGGTCGGTAGTCCAAGCATACGTCGGCTATAGACATGATGACAGAATATTTTTAAGACTCTAGAGCAGCCCGTAGAAACTCCAAGAAGAAGAACATGATGACATGCTAGAGCAGCCCGTAGAAACTCCAAGAAGCTGGCAGAATATTTTTAAGACTCTACTAGTTGATCGAGGAGAATGTGAAGAGGCAGGAAAGTGATTTGTAAAATATCCGCCATTTCAAGCTACTCTTCCTTTCCCTATGTCTCCCATGTCTTGGCTTGAAACGGATTACCCTTGTGGAGAAACAAAATCTCATTCTCGAGGCTCGTGATCCCCTGATTCACTCACTCATGTTGCACTCCTCCAAGAACAGACCCCAGATTGTTGAGAAGGCTGTGCAATGCGTTGTGGCAAACTCAATTAATGGGCATGCTCCCTCACCATCCGTTCTTGTTTTCTTTCTCTCCTCCCACTTATATCATGACTAATTCAATAAGGGATTAGAGAAGGCAAGTAGTAGCTAGATACGCTTGAGCCACCCGAGGGAAGTAGAGATGGATCTGAAGGTGAGTGGGGAAAAAGTTTAGTGGTAAATGAGGACAGTATATATCACAGGAAGATGTGGAAAGTATATATCACGAGAAGATGTCTCAACTGGAACTACCATGTGAAGCAATTGGAAGAAGACAGGAGAGAAGGCTAGGTAGAAGGCACCATTTCAGAAGGTGTGAAGAACGTGAATAGGTAGGACCGGTGGATACGTGGGTCATGGGGAGTGGATGGAGTTAAAATGTTGAAGCAGTATATTTCACATGACCATGCATATAAGCTCAGTTCTCGCACATGGACATCGTACTCTTCTATCTTGTTAGGTATTATCTCCCACAAAGCCTCTAGCAACATCATAAACCTGATGCATGCATCTACCAATTCTATTTTATTTTGTTGTGTTCAATGGTGCCATTACTTCACCATAGATTTCTCCATTAGTGGTGCTCCGTTACTTTTGTTTGTTTTTCATTAACCATCACACTTTGGTATCGATGTTGGCGGCGGTGTTTTTGTACCACCGCCCAAATCCCGCGAGATCCACCAGAGACACACCTCCACATACACTCTGACGGTTCTAGACGCACCACCAAGATGTGGGCTTGGCAGGGAGAACCTTATTCCATCTTCAGGGAGTTGCCCCTGTCTCATCTTCCCAAACAAGACACAAACATTAGCAAAGAAACATATAAAAAATGAGCCCTCCCACTGACAAAGGGTGGGGATCCACCGCGCCCCATGGCTCTAATACCATAGGAGATGAGGCCGATAAGCGGCCTCGCCGACGGGAGATAGAAACCCTAGTCGCCTGTTCGCTTGGAGGAGGGGCAAAGGGGTAGGTCACTTTATTAATTTAAAGTCAGGCGCGTCTTGTGCCTTTTATCTAAAAAAAGAGTGGCACGGTGTAGCTTCAACATTTTTCCGAAACAAGGCAAAAGACCTGATATTTCATTAATTAAGAAGGAGCTGTAACAAAGTCTGAAGACAACAACTATACACTAGCGAATATAAAGCAACTACACACGGGGTAAAATTACGCCTAAACCTTGGGCACCCGCCAAAGCCCACAGTCCTTCCTCGTCCATGATCTTGTCCAAGAGAATCATTTAAGGCACAGAGACGTTCCAAAAGACCATAGCATTCCTCTTCTTCCAAAGTTCCCAAGAGATAAGCTTAAGGAGGGAGGCCATTCCTTTTCCGTTCGGCGAGCGCGCAAGGGCAATCTCAGTCCACTAGTGTCTTACCCTATTCATTGTCGCACAATTCTTGTCACAATGTCACCCAATCCGATCCTCGCCTTTATCACACTCCAAACCGCAATCGAATATCAGCATTGGAATAGAAGACGCCCTGCTGATTCCTGAACTTGGCTGCAAAAAGACACAAACCGCAACCACCCTCTCAGGTGTAGCCTATCCGCCGTCCAGACTCTATTGTGAATGATTAGCCAAACAAAGAACTTGCATTTTGGGGCAGCCCACGCTTTACAGACAATCTTTAAAAGTGGTGTGGTGGTACCCACCCCACAAACTGCATCTAGTAGGCCAAGGACGTGGAGTAGGTGCCGCTCTCCATAAGTTTCCAAGTGATCATATCTTGTGTGTCGTGGTCAAGAATTACCTAGTCCAACCTCTCCCATAGGGTAGCAAACTCCTGAATGTGGCCGGTGGCAATGCCATTTGTCATGTCAATTTGTGATATCCAGTGGTCATCGATGAGGGCCTTCATCACAGAACAACCTTTCTTTTTCGAGATCTCATAGATTTTAGGCGCAATGTCCATTGGCCTTAGGCCATGAAGCCAAGAGATTGCATCAGGTCACATCATGTGTCTCACACCTTACTTGTGGATCTGTCATGTTATTTCAGTGTCAAACAACAAGGTCTTGGTTTGTGTTTGTTGTCAGAGATTACCACATTACATTGTTGTGACTATTTGTTATATCAACCATGAAAATGACTATTATTTCTTTCTTGCTTGCTATCCTAAAGACAGCGTCTAAGCATGACTTGGCTTGAAAGACAAGTATTCGCTCATAATATTACTTCTCCTTTGAATGCTCATAAGAAAAATCATAAATAATTTACACTGATTCTTTCAACTATGCACCTTGTTGCAGATTGGATGCCAAACATCATGATCTAGTGCCACTTTTTCATAGTTGTAGCATTGCCCAAAATCGACGTGGTATTTTCGTGCACTAATACAAATCGATCTTATAAAAGATGTGCTTCGGTGATTTATTTCTCTCAGATCATACATCCAACAAAGGCACCATGTGTTTCCGACTCCTCTCATTCAAATTCGCAAGACTATAAACTTGAATTATCTTCAACTTGCTCTCTCTCTCTTGTATTTCTTCTTGCTAGCTCTGGTATTCCATGGATGGTTTTGATAAGAGATGGGGAAGCAAGCAATGCTACAACCTCTCATATCACGAGCATTTGAGTAAGCGTTGCATGATGTAACATGCAAGGAAAAAATGTTCTATGATTCCTGCTCTATCTACTAGTAGTACCTCTCCCTTCGGGTTTATTTTTTTTCCGTTTTATTAGCCGCAGTTGTATTGCTCTCCATCATATGTTCAAATTTTCAAGGTGCACTAAATTGTTGCATGCAAGGATTAAGTGAAAACTCATCAATGCATGTAAAAGTTGTGTTCATTCATAGATCTTGGTGTCACGCATGCATGCATTACAATTAATGCATTGGTAAGCACAATTTTTTTAGGAAATCAGTGCATTAATTGAGTATTTTTGGAAATTAGAAAAAATATTCCACTATTCACCTTCCACCTTGCTTGGTGAGATTTTTGAATTGAGGCCTACAAACCGGGGCGGGGGGAGA
>NC_041381.1:43588734-43600470 GCF_002162155.2 Triticum dicoccoides | reverse complement strand
CTAGCTACTAGCACCAGCAGGAGGCAGCAGCGCTGCAGTGGCCACAGCCAACTGGACGGCAGCGATCAGCAACGGGCAAGATTTGGCGCATGATGCTACGGCGTTCTCGACTTTCCAGTGAAAATGGATAGGCAACATCCATTGCCAGGTTTTCTAGTATATCACATTAGCTTCATTATGGATATATCTTTAGGTCGGTTCTATCGAAATATGTTCCAATATTCATTATATTAGGTTATTAGTTTTAGGATAAAATAAAGGGAAGTGTGCATTGTTAGTTGTACGACTATTTTTGTCGTGCATCAAATTTTGTTATGTGCTTCATAATCCATCCAACCTCAAAAAAGATTCGTCCTCCGCCATTGCATATATGTAGTTGGAGGTAATATCATAGTGTCGACCAAAGGCACTTCTCACCTTTTTGGACAGTATAAGTAGAGAAGTAATAAATATGTGTAGGCCACAATCCCATAGATTGCTGTAACAAAAGAACCACAACCTTTTAAGTGAACTGTAACATAGACTTGGACCTGGAAGGCAATAAAGCATGCAAAGAAGAATCTTGAGTTCGCTAACGCTCCTAAAACAAAGCAAGAACCAACCCATGTCATCGTGGTTGCTGTCGTACAATTATGCCTCAACACAAGATTTTTCAGAACTATACGGTGCTGCTGGAGAACCTGTATCTCAGTCTGTACATCCTACATAGTCAGCTTCTGCTTCTGGTAACTCTCATTCCTATCAGATTGTTAACTTCAATTATCTTCACCTTGCTCTCTGTCTTGTATTCTGCTAGTTATATAGTCCCCTGTATGGATTGGTATGTATGAAAGTGATACAGGAAAAGCTAACAAGACACCTCCTCTTGTATTGGGAGCTTCTCAGTAGGTGTTGCATGCTATATAACACAAACAAAAATGTCTTTAACATTAATTCAATGCGAGATTTCTGCTCTGCCTAAGCTAAGACATATGTTTGAAAAATGACTGTCGACATGCCATGATTCTTAGTATGACTGATATGCCATGTACCAAAGCAATGACTTCTGCTTGTAGACCCCAACAACCAAGGAGTTACTTCGAATAGCTCCAGAGGCCCATTACTAATTACTTTTTTTAGGGAATCTCATTACTAATTACTATTCAACCGATACAGAAAACAAATAGTTCCAGTACAATACATCAATACAAACAAAGCCACTTGTGGAGGTTCACCAAAAAAAAGGCTCCATCGAAATTAGTGTTGTTGTTGCTGGACTATCTTGCACATACTAGGTTGCTAATAGACAACGTGTGCCTCCTTGTCAACTCACACATACTTCTTACACTTTTGGACTATCTTACACATACTATGAGAAACCTTCACATCTGACGTCAATCCTCATGGCTGGTATCCTGGTAAACTGCACCGTAGATCTGAAAATGACCGGTAATGCCTGAGGAGAGGTTAATTGCTTCATGATTATTGTGATTTATTCGGACAGGTCTGTACTCTTTCATGCATTGTTTGAATTTTTCTGTTGTAGACAGATGGTGTATACAACTATGCTAAAGTTTGTATCTTATTAGGGCTCCTTGTCTTTTCATGTTAGGGATCTGGGTGCAGTTATTTTTCATAGAGAGACCCTGAGATCGGTTTCCATTGACAGGGCCTAAACTATGGGAACCGAACTCCTGGAAATATGTGGTTTTATCAAAGCACAAATACTGAACAGTGATACGGATACTATGTACGTTTCCAAAACTAACTTTTGCATCTTGAATTCTATATTAGTTTGGTAGGGTAAAAGATTGAAATTTTAGTATGCCCCGTCTTTTTTGAGCTGAATACGTGGATTCCTTGCAGGGTTGCTCCTGCACATACAGATGATCAAGGCAGTCGGTATAGTTGCCCTCTTCAAGGGAAATCTTCAGTGTGAAGTTACTCTGTTTTCTTTTCTTCTCTGTTCTTGTGTGGTACTGGCCGCCACTGTTAGCCATGGTGTGGTGTGGTGTGGTGGCAGCATGTACAGTTCACTGTAATATATACTGTGTGTTACTATTTTGCATCTTTTTAGATATCCTGTAGAGTAGAACACTATTGGGTGATAACTACCGGTGGAACAGTGTGTGTGTGTGTGTGTGTGTGTGTGTGTGTGTGTGTGTGTGTGTGTGTGTGGATAAGTCAGACGCTGGTTGTGTTTGTTTTGTCCATTCTCAAGATTAAATTTCTACTGCAAATCTCAATTTGGTTGTTGAAAATATAAGTAGAACGAGATAAGATGCAATATGGGCTGAAATCTAAATTCAAAGCTATATCATGTATAAGTGACAAGTGTCACAACACCAGAGGTGGGAAGTGACCTTTGCAAAGAGTAACCCTTAACTAGTGATTTCGAACAATCATGAGCATGTATGCCACCTGCCGGCCGGTGCACCGTAAACGGAAGACAACCCGGTGAACGGCTCCAGGCAAGGACACGGTGGATACCTCCTCCAGCTGCCGGCTGGTGCATGCAAGTCAAGTCTAGAAATATGTCTTCTTGATCCATTCCTGTTTGTTCAAATAGGGTGAGAGCAAATTGAGTGATAGTATAATTTCCTTTTGTACTTTTGGTCATGTGTTCTTGCTCTGTGTAATTAGGCAACCAGGGGGCACATCCCATGTGTGTTCCAATGATATGTTCTTGAGGTATATTTTACTCTCTCTGTTCCTAAATAAAAGTCTTTTTAGAGACTCCATGGGAAGTCTCTAAAAAGACTTATATTTAGAGACTCTACAGGGAGTCTCTAAAAAGAATTATAGTAGGAATGGAGGGAGTAATAATTAGGTAAGTAGTTAGGCCTAAGCAGCACACATGCATGGTCTGTATACTTGCATACCTAATCTAACCAAAGATGGCAATTAGTGCCCTAGGGTTGTATAATTAGTGGTCTAATAAAGTACTGGCTCTGGGTTTGTATAATGAGTGCCCTCGCGTTGTATAATTAGGGCCCTGGTGCTCTCTAATAATTTTCATTCATTCCGAAAAAGAAAAAAGGAGAAGCTCTTTGGACCAAAGCATCCATCCGATCTTCCCGGCCTCCTCGTTGTTCGCCGTCGCCCACGCCACCATGTGGATAGGCAGCGCCACTGCCGCCTCCGCCTCCGACGTGCTGAGGCACTACGGGCGGTGCTACTGGGAGCTCTCCAAAGCCCGCCTTAGGTGCACTGTCGCCTCCGCCTCCAACGTGCTGCGCCACTACGGGCGGTGCTACTGGGAGCTCTCCAAAGCCCGCCTCAGGTCCGCGATTTTCTCCCGTTTCCTTTCACATTTGATGTTTTTCATAATGAAGTAAAGAAGATATGCTCTTCAGTTCTTGTGGCTAAATTCTGAAGAAATGAATTTTTTACTTGCTCTGTGATTTGGGAATTATATGATGTAGAAATGGAATTGTAAGTGTATTGCAGACTGGGTTTGTTTGACACATGACCTCTCCTCTTCTTGTTCTTGTTTCTTGCTTCACCATCCAGTTTTGTTGTGCTTTTTGGACACATGTCCTGAAATGTTAGAGCTTGGCCAAAACTTTTGTGCACGATGGAGATCCTAGATAGCAGATCGTGGCCGCTGCCAAATCGTTACTGGTCTGGTCGTTTCACCTTGACAATGTATGCATAGTGGTCGATTAGTGGTTTAGTGTGCCCTGAAAATCTAAGATGACCTTCATAATGGTAAAAGTGAACTAGCATTTAACCACGTCCTGTTTGTTTTTGTCAAAAGGTGTTTAGTATCATTAGTTTTTGCCATTCATAAGATTTCATAAATTGTAATGGCACTCAACTTCTTGCAATCTATCCGCCTATGGTAATATATATGAGTTTGCCATGGTCTGTGTCTTGCATCTTGGAACTCCTTGTAAATGGCGAATTATTTGTTCTCTTATTGCATTTATTTTATTTTATTTTATTATATGTTCCCTTCTTTATGGTATCTAGTGCACTTGTTTTGGCAACATCGGGGGCTGGATATGTGCTCGGGAGTGGCAGCATTGTAGACATTGCTGGACTTTGCTACACATGCACTGGTACCATGATGGTTGCAGCATCTGCCAACACTTTCAACCAGGTATTGGCTTGTTTTTTTGGGGTAGCCTTTTCCATTGGCAGGATGGTTAACCAAACCAATGTTCATTGTGTTCACATTCTTGAAATCCTTGTGTTCATTGTCACGCAATCTCATACTTCAATATCAGTTTTTGAGAAGTCATTCTGATATTCCTACATATTTACATCTATTGGGACTTATAGATATCATTATACAACCTGGTTATCACGCTTAGAGACGATGAACATGGTGCATCGACATCCTTTTCAGGTGTTCGAGGTAAAGAATGATGCTAAAATGAAAAGGACAATGCAACGGCCCCTACCATCAGGGCGTATTAGTCCTGTGCATGCTGCCATGTGGGCTACAAGTGTCGGAGCTGCAGGAACAACATTATTGGTTTGCAAGGTTCGACTCTTTGCCGTTTGCCTGTACTTGCTCTACACTATGTTTCAATTGTGTACGGTCACTGTAGTTGGTATAATGTTGTTATTGGAACTAAACATCGCGAAATTTTGGCAATGTCTTGCAGGCTAATTACTTAGCTGCTGGGCTTGCAGCATCCAATCTCATCATGTATGCATTTGTATACACTCCACTGAAGCAAATACACCATGTCAATACATGGGTGTGAGCAGTTGTTGGGGCCATTCCGCCACTTCTAGGGTATGTTACTGCTGATGACACATGTCTGGATTGTCTAGGTGCAGGCTGAAAAGGGTATTTTATATGTTGAATATTGGAGCGAGTCCTTCCTAATTGTGAGTTTTGCCACCGCCTTGTGCTTTTTTGACCAAAGCACATGCTTAAGCACAATTATGCTATTGTCTACTACCTAGGCCTGCCTCTTTTTTACTATGGTTTATACTCATCTAGGCTCTTCTTAATTTAACTACACTTTTTGTAATGGACCCAACTGTATCCAACAAGGACAATTACTACTTGAGTTACTACTTTTCATGGCTTTCCTATCTCTAGCATAAGCTATCCAATGCCTTCACCGGTAAGCCTATTTCCTGCTGGCTTGTGCACCCAAGGCCATATCAGACCCGTTTGAATAAAAGCAACATATATATCGTAGAGACATCTGGACCTACCAGCTTAAACAAACAAATTGAAGTTATGAACTACTCTCAAATCCATGGCTGCTAACATAAAGCACCAAACTGATGATACCGCTGCCTTGGAGGCTGTTTCAGGTCATACACTGACATGTTAAGCAAGCAAATAAAAAAGGGGGTTGCTTATAGGCATCATGGGCATATATTCTGTATATTATAGCACTCATGTTTATTTATTGAATGGAGCTGTGCAATATGTTCACATGGCATCTGGTCCTTATTTTTATCATGATACAGGTGGGCAGGAGCAGCATCAGAAGTGTCACTCAACTCTATGATTCTGCCTACTGCTTTGTACTTTTGGCAGTTACCACATTTCATGGCCCTTCCGTACTTATGCCGTGACGACTACGTTGCTGGAGGGTAACTCAATTATTAATTCCAACTGGTTATTACCAGATCTACCTAGTGTCTTCAAAATGTTACGGCTTTTACATTGATTCACTTGTTGATTCAGGTACCGAATGCTCTCTTTTGCTGATCCTAGTGGTAAAAGAACTGCATGGGTATCACTCAAGAATTGCCTCTATATGTTGCCGTTGGGGTTACTTGCATATAAGTGTAAGTAGTAATCATGCTCTAATTTCCATTACTTGTAATAAAATTGGTCAAACATGGGATATGTAATCATGCATATTGGGTATAACTGTAAGTACCAATAATCATATAGGTTCTCTAATAATTTCCATTTGCTTCTACTTGTAACAAATCAACTTGGTCAAACTTGAGATGTTACTCATGGAACTAACATATGGTTAATCTGTAGGGGGTCTAACATCTGGATGGTTCTGTTTTGAAGCATCACTTCTAACGACGGGCCTTACCATTGGAGCTTTATCATTTGTACTGGATCCTACTCACAAGAGTGCAAGAAGAATGTTCCATGGTAGCCTTTTGTATCTTCCTGCTTTAATGGCTGGACTTGCATCGGCTGCCTAACCAATGAGACTAGTGAGATCGTTGTGGTTCTTTGTGTTGCTGAGCTGCGGGAGGACGAAGAAAGTGCTAGACAGAAACGGGAACATTATCGTGCTCAATCACGCCCTCCAGCTGACTATGCTTCTGTAGCCCAATACCTCTTCTTACCTGTACCTGTGTACATATCTGCACAAGCTCATGAGTAATGAATGCCTTACTTATCATGGCATTCCTTTTTTTTTCTGTTATCAGGAAATTCTTTTCCGCTCTTCCACAAGAATATGTCCTGCTCAAGGGAGATCCACTTTGTATTGCTAAAATAAAATCTGAGAATGATGAACGTAATTTTTATTTGGAAAAAAACATAAAGTTGAGCTGTGGCAGGGGTTTCGCGGCAATGCTCATGATTTGGAAATTTTGTTTAATGCAATCTGCACGTTGATAATGTAGGTATGGGATGCACACGTAGAAGGTTTTACCCAAGTTAGGGCCACCAGTTCTAGTGGTAACACTATTGTTGGATGTTTTTTCTCGTATGAACGATATGGTTACGGCATGTATCTCTTGATCTTGTAAGTCTTGTCCAGATTCTATCCTGGCTTCGTCTTATGTAGAGGGGATGGAATTTGTCCAAAAGACACATTGCCGCTACAGTCGACTGGATGGGACTTGTGGGGATGTCGCGCTGTGCCTCGATTACCATGTGTGACGTGTGTTGATTATCAGTTGATGTCGCAATTTGCTGGCACACGTGGTGGACGATTCCTGTCCAGTTTGAAAGTGGGTTTTGTTTTCACATGATAGTGCAGTTGCGAGGCCAAGATGGCTATTGCAACATTTTTAGTGCAATATTATGTAAAGACACAAAGGCAATTATTTTCTTCTAATTTGTATTTCCGGCCAAGGATGAGGGAGATTGTCTACCAATGAGACAGTGAAACCTATGGTGTACACATACAGATGTTCCGAGATGGTGTCCAAGCATACGTCAGTCGTACACAAGCTCCCTCCATCGTGTTCCCAAATGCTATGGGTCGTTCAGATTTAGAAGAACATACTGAAGCTTGGAGGAAGGTCGTAGAAACTCCAAGAAGCTAGCAAACTATTTTTAAGACTCTACTAGTTTATCCAGGAGAATATGAACAGATATGGTCAAAGATCTGCCATCTCAAGCTACTCTTCCTTTCCCTATACCTCCCATGTCTAGTGGATTGAAATGAATATTCCCCTTGTGAAAACAAATCTCATTCTCGAGGCCCTTGATCCCCTGATTCACTCCTTCAGGTTGCACTTCTCCAAGAGCAGACCCCAGACTGTTGAGCAGGGTGTGCAATGTCTTGTGGCTAACTCAATTAATGGGCATGATCCCTCACCATCCATTCTTGTTTTATTTCTCCCCTCCCACTTATATCGTGATTCAAGAAGGGGATTAGAGAAAGCAAGTAGTAGATAGGCTTGAGTCACACGAGGGAAGTAGAGATGGATCTGATGGTGAGTGGGGATAAATTTAGTGGTAAAGGAGGAAAGTGTATATCAGATGTGGAAATTATATATCATGAGAAGGTGTCTCAACTTGAACTACCATGTGAAGCGACTAGAAGAATAAAGGAGAGAAGGATAGGTAGAATTCAACGCTTCAGAAGGTGTGAAGAAGCTAATTAAACAGGCAGGACCAGAGGATAAGGGGGGGTCATGGTGAGTGGATGAGGTTAAATGTTGAAGCAATATCTTTCTCATGACCATGCATACAAACCCAGTTCTCGCACATGGACATAGTACTATTCTATCTAGTATGGTGTTCAATCCTATCTATGAGCAACGTAAAAAAAACTACAAATACTTCACCCGGCTCCTCGGTTTTATTTGGTTTTCACATCAACCACACGACTGCTAGCGGTGTTTTGCATATAGTTCGGCAAAAAAGGTCCTTCAGATGGCTCAGCTAACTTCTTGGTTGATCATAGAATGTTGTCGATGAACAGACAAAGCCATTTCCTGCCTTTGTACAACATGAACCATTGCCCAATCTGTTGCCGGGTGATCCGACCTACCTACTGGAGGGTAGGTAGACTTAATTCCAAGTTTGAATTATTAATTATTAATTCAAACTGGTTATTACCAGATCTACCTACTGTAGAAGTTAGATCAAAATGTTACAGGCCTTTACATTGATTGACTTGTTGATTCAGGTACCGAATGCTCTCTTTTGCTGATCCCACCGGTAAAAGAACCGCATGGGTATCACTCATAAATTGTCTCTACATGCTGCTATTGGGGTTAATTGCATATAACTGTAAGTAGTAATCATGCATATAGGTTCTCTAATTTCCTTTAGTTGTAATAAACTTGAGATGTTACTCATGGAACTAACTGATGCTTAATCTATAGGGGGTCTAACATCTGAATGGTTTAGTTTCGAGGCATCGCTTCTAACAACGGGCCTTACCATTGGAGCCTTGTCATTTGTACTAGATCCTACTCACAAAAGTGCAAGAAGAATGTTTCATGGTTGATATGTACAAACCCGATGAACGAGTTCACGCCCAAGGGTCGCCCGATCTTCACGTCGTAGGATCGAATCGAGGAGGATAACTAGCTGCAAGCAGCCGGAATAACTAGCTTTATACCTGCCAAGGTTGGATGCAACCCGTACGCTGGGAATGGCTGACCGAAGGTACAAGAACTTCAATCCGCTATCCGAACAATTGCAGAACCATAAACCGGGACTAACCCACACAAAATGACCGTAACCATAGAGCACAAATTAGGGGGAACCAGAGGCTCCTTCTCACGAATTCGGATGAACTCACAAGAGCAAAGGTAGCAATGATCTCTAAGATCTTTCTAGCAGTCTTGCTGCATAAGCTTGTAGCTGAATGGTTTGACAAAAAGTTTCTAAATGGATGGGGGGAGATGGGGTTTTATAGCATGGACAACTCCCCTTAGCTAGGTGTGAAAAGAATTCCAAAGCAAGCATCTTTGCATGGCTTCCTTGGGGAAATAAGCGGTCAACTTTGGCAGTTGTTGAAGAGCTTCTCTGGAATTCGCGAAGCCTTGACAGCCTGGACACCTTCCACGATAATGACTAGAGATTTTGACTCACAACTCCATATGATACGGGTTTTTTTGCATTGGAAAGTAAATTTGATGAAGCTTCCGGTGATATACTTCTATGGCTCCGTCTCTCAACCAAATGGGTGTGACACAACAAAACATCAGAGGTAAAACTGACATCATCAACTTCATTTGAAACTTGTTTTCTCCAAACTTGTTTCTCCAAACGGGTTGCTTCAAGAGTTCTTAGGTTGTTGGATTTCTTCCATGCAATACCTAAGTTCAACCAACAACAATGGGGATGAAATCATAGTTGTGTCATCAAGGTTACAAGATAAACTTAAGTTAGCGTTCACCTGGTCACTTATCAGTTTGACGCGACTTCTTGTGATTGGGCCCATAATTGTTGGATACTTGTCGATGGTTGTGGTACTTCCTGTTTTAATGGCTGGGCTTATATTGCACTGGCTACCTAATTAACAGAGCGAGCATCATACTAGTGAGATTGCTGGGGTTCTTTGTGGTGCTGATGTTGAGCTGTGGGACGACGAAGAAAGGGATAGGAAATGCTACACTTACGGACTGTTTTGGCATGGAAGAAGTTACAGACTGAAGTGTAAATCTATGGTTGGTTAGTGGTGGGCCCCTCAACGGAACTCAAGGGGGAGAGATAAATAAGGAGCAGACATGTTAACCCGTAACCTCTCTCCCCTGGCGTATGCCTTGTAAGTGTAGGATATTGGAAAGAGCTACGCAGAAAAAGGAACACTCACGTGCTCAGTCTCGCCCTCTAGTTGCCTATGCTTCTGTAGCCCCATTCCCCCCTCTTACCTGTACCTGTCTACATATCTCCACAAGCTCATGAGTTGTGAAACTTTTAATATCCCAATATTCCTTCGTTTTTGTCTGTTATCAGGAAATTCTTTTGAGCTCTCGAGAAGAATTTTCCGTACTCGAGGGAAATCCTTTTGTATTGTTAAAATAAATTCTGAGAATGATGAATGCAACTTTT
This sequence comes from Triticum dicoccoides, assembly GCF_002162155.2. NCBI lineage: Eukaryota > Viridiplantae > Streptophyta > Magnoliopsida > Poales > Poaceae > Triticum > Triticum dicoccoides. The sequence goes on along the minus strand of NC_041381.1, from coordinate 43,590,302 downwards.
ATTTGGAGAAAACATAAAGTTGTGATGTCGCGGGGATTTCGTGGCAATGCTCATGATTTGGGAATTTTCTGAACGCAATGTGCATGTGTATAATCTAGGTATGAGATGCAAGATAATCTAGGAATGGTAAGCACATGTAGGAGGTTTTACCTAAGTTAGGGCTATCTGTTCTAGTGGTAAGTTGGTAACACAGTACTGTTGGATGTTTTCTCTGATATCAACAATGTAGGAGATTCTATCTTGGCTTCGTCTTATGTAGAGGGAATACAACAGCCGCATTGCCGCTACAGTCAACTGGACGGTACACATGGGGATGCCACGCCGCACCTCGATTACCATGTGTGACGTGTGTATTATCAGTTGATGGCGCAATTGGCTGCCACACGGTGGACGATCTCATGTCCAGTTTGAAAGTTGGTTTTGATTTCCCACAATAGTAGAGTTGCGAGGCCAAGATGGTATTGCAAAATTTTGAGTGAAGACAATGATTTTCCAACTTATATTTCCATTAAAGGATGAGGGAGATTGTCTACGAATGAGATGATGAAACCTATGGTGTGCGCATACATGTGTCCCTAGATGGTCTGTAGTCCAAGCATACATTGGCCATAGACAAGCTCCATCGTCTGTGTTCCCAGATGTTATGGATTGTTTAGATTTAGCATAAGAACATGAAGACGATCCAGAGGAGCCCATAGAAACTCCAAGAAGTTAGCAGACTATTTTTAAGACTCTACCAGTTGATGTAGGAGAATGTGAAGAGACATGAAAGGAATTTGTCAAAGATCTGCCATTTCAAGCTACTCTTCCCTTCCCTATGCCTCCCATGTCTAGTCGCTTGAAATGGATTCCCCTTGTGATGAAACAATATCTCATTTTGAGGCCCTTGATCCCCTGATTCACTCCTTCAGGTTGCACTCCGCGAAGAGTAGACCCCAGGCTGTTGAGCATGGTGTGCAGTGCCTTGTGGCTAGCTCAATGGGCATGCTCCCTCACCATCCGTTCTTGTTTACTTTCTCCCATCCCACTTATATCATGATTCAAGAAGGGGAATAGAGGAGGCAAGTAGTAGATAGGCTTGAGTCACATGAGGGAAGTAGATATGGATCTGATGGTGAGTGAGGATAAATTTAGTGGTAGAGGAGAGTATATATCACAGGAAAATGTGGCTGCATGCATCATTATGATGCAGAGGCCGAGGGTACGCCTCCATTTCCAAAAAAAAATATCACAGGAAAATGTGGCAATTATATATCATGAGAAAATGTCGCAACTTGAACTACCATGTGAATCAATTGGAAGAAGAAAGGAGAGAAGGATTGGTAGAATGCAACAGTTTAGAGGGTGTGAAGAACCTATAAATAGGCAGGACTGGACGATAAGGATTAAGGGGGTCATGAGGAGTGGATTTGAGTTAAAATGTTGAAGCAGTATATTTCACATGACCATGTATATAAGCCCAATTCTCACACATGGACATATTACTCTTCTATCTAGTTTGATATTATATTTCATAAACACTCAACCAACATCAATAAACCTGATGGACAGTGGTGGAGCTAGGCAAA
>NC_041381.1:43585970-43587943 GCF_002162155.2 Triticum dicoccoides | reverse complement strand
GTGGGGATGACAAATTCCATTATGATGAGGGCAAGGTTCTAATGTGATCAATGTTGGTTTCTCGAATTCTGATTAATCGAGATGTTCAACAAGAATTGTAACTTTTAAATAAATTTGATGCTAGCAGCCATGATTATCTATGAGATTTGGTACCTGAAATAGAAGATGAAAATGAATGAGTGTGCATTTGTCTCAAGATTCGCTCATGTATGGTGTCCTTGCAATATTCGTTTCTTGCTAAAATATAGGAGAAATTCAGAAAATTCTTATGTCGGTTAATATGATTTTGACGTGTGTTTGGAAATAAACCATGTATTCCTTGTTGAACCATTTAATGTGTGATCATCTTTACCTCTCAGTTTCCATTGATCTGCATTTATCTACCCTATTTTCGTAACAAACATGTACTTTCCGTTTGGTTTATATCTTTGAGATTCCTTTTCATCACCTAATACATTTTGTTGTTCAGCATTACTTCATTTACTATTCTAAGCGACTGTAACACATGCCTTAATTTATGTTCTATTGTTATGTGAGGAATTCCTAGCATAGGCATATCATGGTTCGTATTTTTTAAGCAAGCAACTAAATATTCTTACACGATTATTTGTTTTAATCATTCAGCTAGGTTTTTGGCTTGTTGATGGTCCTTACCGCCTATGTAGGTACTAATTGCGACAACATGATTCTTTGTTTCACTGACTGTCGCGGCTCGGTGTTTGCATGGCACTATCCAAATTTGTTATCTTTTTACAAATCCTTATTTTATAAATAATTGTAGTCGGTTCGATTAAATATAATGGTATGTTGGTTTTAGTTTTTTTCTTTCAACTATCCTTCTTTACATTAGATTTGCTATCTTCTAGTATGAATTACTGTAGCTGTCAAATATTTTTGGTCTGTATTTTAGATTCAATTGCAAGCTCAAGGGATAGAAGATATGAATATTGTTGTTCCGCATGCCAATGAAACTTTCTGTTTTGCTACCTGCGACTTGTTGGTGTTAATTCAGCTACAACTTACTAACAAATTCATTTATATGGCGTCATTACTCGTGATCTGCCTTTGGAGAATGCTACTTGGCTGTTTGTTCCTGACCACAACTTCTTGCTGATGAGGCTCTTCCTAGAATGGACTGTTGCAACAGGCTGATAGCTCCCCTTTCAGTTACTAAAAAACCTCTACTGAGGCACTTATGACCAGCCACCTCTTATTAACGGACATTGTTGCTTGATCCATTTTTAGTTTTAAATTAATGATTGCTGCTCGCAAATAGTTTAGAGGTTGATTAGACATTGTTTATCTTCGCATTCGTATTTACAATATAATAACGACATCCAGCTAATTGTCTATTTCCAGAGCGACACATCCTCAGTCTAATTGTCACTTTATCTGTAGTCTATTGTGTTTCAGTTGTAAAACAAATTCAGATATGCACCCAAAATTCAGCCTCACGCATCAAAGATGATGTAGGCCCAGTTGCTCTTGGTGCCTTTCTGTCCATTTTTTAGAAATGAGGCTTTGCTCACAACTGAAAAACGGCACGGCAATGCGCGCGTCACCTTCTAGTCTCAGTCTATATACATCCTACATGCATAGTCAGTTTCTTTTTCCCGGTAATTCTCATTCCTATCACACTAGTAGCTTATAGAGGAGAAGAAGAAGGAATAGAGGAGAAGAAGAAAAACTAGATTTTTTTTCTATTTTTTCTTCTTCTACTCTATTTTTTTCTTCTATTTTTCTTCTTCTTCTTCTTCTTCTCTTTTTTTTTCTTTTTCTCCACTTTTCTTCTTCTTCTTCTTATTCTTTTTATCGGAAATGAGGGTGTCGAGGATCGCCGAGGGGTCGAGGGTCGGGAACTAGGCTAGAGGATCGTGAGGGTCACAGAGGGGTCGAGGGTCGTCGAGGCCGGTCGAGGGTCAAGGGTTTGAGGGTCGAGGGTTCGAGGGTTCTAGGGTTCGAGGGTCGAGGGT
>NC_041381.1:43572800-43585807 GCF_002162155.2 Triticum dicoccoides | reverse complement strand
GAGGGGTCGAGGGTTCGAGGATTCTAGGGTCGATGGTCGAGGGTTCGAGGGTTCTAGGGTCGATGGTTCTAGGGTTCGAGGGTCGTCGAGGAGCCGAGGGTTCGAGGGTCGAGGGTCATCGAGGGGTCAAGGATCGCCGAGGGGTCGAGAGGTTGCCTAGTGTCAAAGTATTGAAGAAACCCATGGCTTCATCATTAGCCGGAAGTAACCGGGGCATGATGGTACGAAGTTCGCCAAAGATATTCTAGAACAGAGTCCCGGATAGGACAATCCGCCTTTTGGTACAAATTTCGGCAAAGTCCTTCCAAATAGAGATATTCGGAAGGCTCTTGTTGTACTTTGTACCAAAAATCAAAATATCCTATCTGGGATTCCGTTCTAGAATAACTTTGGAGAACTTCGTATCATCATGCGCCTGTTACTTTCGCCTAATGATAAAGACATGGTTTTGTTGAATCCTTTGACACTAGACCCTAGAAGCGCTGCCGAGGCCACCCAAATTTACCAAGTTAAAAGAGCATTGTTGTCGAGGCCACCACGAACCCTTGAAGCGTTGCCGAGGTCACCCCAAACCCTAGAGAAGCATTGAGGCCACTAATTAATATAATTCCTTGTTGTGATTAGCTATAGCTAGGTCTACGTTTGCCACTAATATATCCATCTGCCCTGTTTGTATAATAATTGCCATGTTGTAATATTTGCAGAAACTATGGAGCACAGTCGAGACGAGGAAGCAGAACAGGTGTTGGGGGACATAATCGCAGCCGGAGGTGATGACATGTCGTATATCAACGAAACCGATGGTCTGGAAGTAGAGGGTGAAGCAGGCTACGGTTATCGAACAACGGAGGAGGAAGGACATGATTATGATGGCTTGATACGTCTCCAACGTATCTATAATTTTTTATTGTTCCATGCTATTATATTACCTGTTTTGGATGTTTATGGGCTTTATTTTATAATTATTATCATTTTTGGGACTAACCTACTAACCGGAGGCCCAGCCCGTATTGCTTTTTTTGTCTATTTCAGTATTTCGAAGGAAAGGAATATCAAACGGAGTCCAAACGGAATAAAACCTTCGAAAGCGTGATTTTTGGAACGAACGTGATCCAGAGGACTTGGAGTGCAAGTCAAGAAGCAGTCCAGGCGGCCATGAGAGGGTAGGGCGTGCCCCCCCTATAGGGCGCACCCCATGTCTCGTGGGCCCCTCGGGCGTCCACCGACATACTTCTTCCTCCTATATAAGCCTACATACCCCGAAAACATCCAGGGAGCAACCAAAACACAATTTCCTCCACCGTAACCTTCTGTATCCGCGAGATCCCATGTTGGAGCCGTCGCTGGAGTTCTGCCAGAGGGGGATTCCACCATGGAGGGCTTCTACATCAACACAATAGCCCTTCCGATGTGTTGTGAGTAGTTTACCACAGACCTTCGGGTCCATAGTTATTAGCTAGTTGGCTTCTTCTCTCTTTTTGGATCTCAATACAATGTTCTCCCCCTCTCTTGTGGAGATCTATTCGATGTAATCTCTTTTTGCGGTGTGTTTGTCGAGATCCGATGAATTGTAGGTTTATGATCAGATTTATCTATGGTTAATAATTGAATCTTCTCCGAATTCTTTTATATGATTGAGTTATCTTTGCAAGTCTCTTCGAATTATCGGTTTGGTTTGGCCTACTAGATTGATCTTTCTTGCCATGGGAGAAGTGCTTAGCTTTGGGTTCAATCTTGCGGTGTTCCTACCCAGTGACAGAAAGGGTTGCAAGACACGTATTGTATTGTTGCCATCGAGGATAAAAAGATGGGATTTATATCATATTGCTTGAGTTTATCCCTGTACATCAAGTCATCTTGCTTAATGCGTTACTCTGTTCTTATGAACTTAATACTCTAGATGCATGCTGGATAGCGGTCGATGTGTGGAGCAATAGTAGTAGATGCAGGCAGGAGTCAGTCTACTTGTTCCAGACGTGATGCCTATATACATGATCATGCCTAGATAACGTCATAATTATTCACTTTTCTATCAATTGCTCGACAGTAATTTTTCACCCACCGTAATACTTATGCTCTTGAGAGAAGCCACTAGTGAAACCTATGGCCCCTGGGTCTATCTCTTATCATATTTGCTTCCAATCTACTTTTATTTGCATCTTCATTTTCTGCATCTATATTATAAAATACCAAAAATATATTTATCTTATCATATTATCTCTATCAGATCTCACTTTCGCAAGTGGCCGTGAAGGGATTGACAACCCCTTTGTCGCGTTGGTTGCGAGTTGTTTGTTTGTTTGTGTAGGTTCGTGCGACTTGTTGAGAAGCCTCCTACTGGATTGATACCTTGGTTCTCAAAAACTGAGGGAAATACTTACGCTACTGTGCTGCATCACCCTTTCCACTTCAAGGAAAACCAACGCAATCTCAAGACGTAGCAAGAAGGATTTCTGGCGCCGTTGTCGGGGAGGTCTTCGCTCAAGTCAAGACATACCAAGTACCCATCACAAACTCATCTCCCTCGCATTTACATTATTTGCCATTTGCCTCTCTTTTCCTCTCCCCCACTTCACCCTTGCCGTTTTATTCGCCCTCTCTTTTCCAATCTCCTCTCTTTTTCGTTTGCCGTTTTCTGTTTGCTTGTGTGTTGGATTACTTGTTGCCATGGCACATGATAATACCAAATTGTGTGATTTCTTGAATACCAATAATAATGATTTCCTTAGTACTCCGATTGCTCCTCTTAATGATGTTGAGTCTTGTGAAATCAATACCGCTTTGCTGAATCTTGTTATGAAAGATCAATTTGCCGGCCTTCCTAGTGAAGATGCCGCTACTCATCTAAACAACTTTGTTGATTTGTGTGACACGCAAAAGAAGAAAGATACGGATAATGATATTGTTAAATTGAAGTTATTTCCGTTTTCACTTAGAGATCGTGCTAAAGTTTGGTTTTCATCTTTGCCTAAAAATAGTATTGATTCTTGGAACAAGTGCAAAGATGCTTTTATCTCTAAGTATTTTCCCCTCGCTAAGATCATCACTCTTAGGAATGATATTATGAATTTTAAACAACTTGATCATGAGCATGTTGCCAAATCTTGGGAAAGAATGAAATTGATGATTCACAGTTTCCCTACTCATGGTTTGAATTTGTGGATGATCATACAAAAAATTTATGCTGGTTTGAACTTTCCTTCTAGAAATCTTTTAGATTCGGCCGCCGGAGGCACATTTATGGAAATCACTTTAGGAGATGCTACCAAACTTCTTGATAATATTATGGATAATTATTCTCAATGGCATACCGAACGATCTACTAGTAAAAAAGTGCATGCTATAGAAGAAATCAATGTTTTGAGTCGAAAGATGGATGAGCTTATGCGATTGTTTTCCACTAAGAGTTCTTCTATTGATCCCAATGATATGCCTTTATCTACCTTGATTAAGAATAATAATGAATCTATGGATGTGAGATTTGTTGGTAGGAATAATTTTGGAAACAATGCTTATAAAGGAAACTTTAATTCTAGACCGTTCCCTAGAAATTCCTCTAATAATTATGGTAATTCCTACAATAATTCTTATGGTAATTTTAATAAGATGCCCTCTGATTTTGAGAATAGCGTGAAAGAATTTATGATTTCTCAAAAGAATTTTAATGCTTTGCTTGAAGAAAAATTGCTCATAGTTGATGATTTGGCTAGGAACGTTGATAGACTTTCACTTGATGTTGAGTCTCTCAAAGCAATGAGAATTTCCATTGATGAGTGCAAGGAAAGAACCGCTAGATTGCGTGCTAAGAAAGATAACTTTATAAAAGCGTGTTCTTCTAGTTTCCATGAAAATAATGATGAAGATCTTAAAGTTATTGATGTGTCCCCTATTAGATCTTTGTTTTGTAATATGAATCTTGAAAATAATGGGACTGGAGATGAGTCAACTTTATTTAGAAGGCGTCCTAAGAATTCGGAGTTTTTAGATCTTGATGCTAAATTTGGTAAAAGTGGGATTGGAGAGGTCATGACTTTAAATTGTATTGAACCCACTATCTCGGATTTCAAGGAATTTGATTATGATAATTGTTCTTTAGAGAGTTGTATTTCCTTGTTGCAATCCGTTGTTAACTCTCCACATGCTTATAGTCAGAATGAAGCTTTTACCAAACATATCATTGATGCCTTGATGCAATCTTTTGATGAAAAACTTAATTTGGAAGTTTCTATACCTAGAAAACTTAATGATGAGCAGGAACCTACTATAAAGATTAAAATTAAAGATCATGAGTGTTTTGCTTTGTGTGATTTGGGTGCTAGTGTTTCCACGATTCCGAAAACTTTATGTGATATTCTAGGTTTCCATGATCTTGATGATTGCTCTTTAAATTTGCACCTTGCGGATTCCACCATTAAAAAACCAATAGGAAGGATCAATGATGTCCTTATTATTGCAAATAGAAATTTGGTGCCCGTTGATTTTATCGTTCTTGATGTAGATTGCAATCTTTCTTGCGCTATTATTCTTGGTAGACCTTTCCTTAGAACGATTGGTGCGACTATTGATATGAAGGAAGGGAATATTAGATTCCAATTTTCATTAAAGAAAGGCATGGAGCACTTTACAAGAAAGAAAGTCAAATTACCTTATGAATCTATCATGCGGGCTACTTATCAATCAAGTGCCAAAGATGGCACTACTTAGATCTATCTTCGCTTTTATGCCTAGCTAGGGGCGTTAAACGACAGCACTAGTTGGGAGGCAACCCAATTTTCTTTATGTTTTTTGTTTTTGTTCCTGTTTAGTGTTAAATCTTGCATCTACTTTCTCTTTATATGCGTTTTCATGTTTTATTTAGTGTTTGTGCCAATTAGAACCTATAGGATAACCTATGATATGAGTTGATTTGATTCTGCTGAAAAACAGAAACTTTGCGCTCACGAGAAAAAATTCAATAAATCACAGGAATGATCCTTCGCATTGATTCTTTTTGCTACTGCTCAATAAACAATTTTTTAGGACTTCCTATTTTGTTAGGATTTTTAAGGTTCCAGAAGTTTGCGTTAGTTACAGATTGCTACAGACTGTTCTGATTTTGCAGATTCTGTTTTTCATGTGCTGTTTTCTTATTTCGATGCATGTATGGCTAGTATGTAAGGGTATGAACCATAGAGAACTTGGAATACAGTAGGTTTAACACAAAAATAAATAAAGAATGAGTTCATTACATTACCTTATGTGGTGGTTCTGTTTTCTTTCACTAACCGAGCTTATAAGATTTCCTGTTGAGTTTTGTGTTGTGAAGTTTTCAAGTTTTGGGTAAAGCTTTTATGGACTATGGAATAAAGGGTGGCAAAAGCCTAAGCTTGGGGATGCCCAAGGCACCCCAATATATTCAAGGAAGGCATCCCCTCTTTCATCTTCGTTCATTGGTACCTTTATTTGGAGCTATATTTTTATTCGCCACATGATATGTGTTTTGCTTGGAGCATCATGTATTATATTAGTATTTGCTTGTTAGTTTACCACAATCATCCTTGCTGTAACACACCTTTTGGGAGAAGCCTATTTGATTAGAATTTGCTAGAATACTCTATGTGCTTCGCTTATATCTTTTGAGCTTAATAGTTTTTGCTCTAGTACTTCACTTATATCTTTTAGAGCATGGCGGTGGATTTAATTTTGAAGAAATTGCTAGTCTCTCATGCTTCACTTATATTATTTTGAAAGTCTCTTAGAACAACATGGTATTTGCTTTGGTTATGAATTTGGTCCTAGAATGATGAGCATCCAAGGTGGATATAATAAAAACTATCATAGAAAGTGAATTGGATGCTAGGATCAATTTGATGCTTGCTAATTGTTCTGAGATATAAAGGTAGTAATGTTAGGGTCATGCTAGTGGATAATTATGAAGTTGAGAAGTAATGTTGTTGAAGTTGGCAAGTCACGTAGCATGCACGTATGTTAAAAGTTGTGTGACAAATTTGTTGCTTGAGGTGCTCTTTTGAGTGTCTTCCTTATGAGTGGCAGTCGGGGACGAGCGATGGAATTTTTTCCTACCAATCTATCCCTCTTGGGGCATGCGTAGTAGTATTGCTTCGAGGGCTAAGTATATTTTTGCAATAAGTATATGAGTTCTTTATGACTAATGTGAGTCCATGGATATACGCACACTCATCCTTCCACTTAGCTAGCCTCTATTTTACCACACAATTTTCGCCGGTAGCATAAACCCATTATTTACCTTCCTCAAAACAGTCACCATACCTACCTATTATGGCATTTCCATAGCCATTCCGAGATATATTGTCATGCAACTTTCCACCGTTCCGTTGATTATGACACGTTTCATCATTGTCATATTGCTCTTTGCATGATCATGTAGTTGACATCGTATCTGTGGCAAGGCCACCTTCATAATTTTCATACATGTCACTGTTGATTCATTGCATATCCCGGTGCACCGCCGGAGGCATTCATATAGAGTCATATTTTGTTCTAGTTTCGAGTTGTAATTCTTGAGTTGTAAATCCATAAAAGTGTGATTATATTCATTATTAGAGCATTGTCCCAGCGAGGAAAGGATGATGAAGACTATCCCCCACAAGTCAGGATGGGACTTTGTACTTTATAAAAATAAAAGAGGCCAAATAAGCCCACCAAAAAGAAAAAAAAAGAAAAAAGAAAGAAAAAAAGGAAAGAAAGAAAAAAGGGAAAAGAAAAAGAAAAAAAATAAATGAGAGAAAAAGAGAGAAGGGACAATTGCTACTATCTCTTTTGCCACACTTGTGCTTCAAAAATAGCACCATGATCTTCATGATAGAGAGTCTCATATGTTGTCACTTTCATATACTAGTGGGAATTTTTCATTATAGAACTTGGCTTGTATATTCCAATGATGGGCTTCCTCAAAATGCCCTAGGTCTTCGTGAGCAAGCAAGTTGGATGCACACCCACTTAGTTTCTTTTGTTGAGCTTTCATATATTTATAGCTCTAGTGCATCCGTTGCATGGCAATCCCTACTCACTCAAATTGATATCTATTGATGGGCATCTCCATAGGCTGTTGATACGCCTAGTTGATGTGAGACTATCTTCTCCCAGTTTTTGTCCTCACAACCACCACATTAGACCACCATAGTGCTATGTCCATGGCTTGCACTCATGTATTGTGTAAGAGTTGAAAAGCTGAAGCGCGTTAAAAAGTATGAACCAATTGCTCGGCTCGTCATCGGGGTTGTGCATGATGGGAGTATTTTGTGTAATGAAAATGAAGCATGGCCTAACTATATGATTTTATAGGGATAAGCTTTCTTTGGCCATGTTATTTTGATAGGACATGATTATTTGTTAGTATGCTTTGAAGCATTATTATTTTTATGTTTTATAAGCTTTTATCTTGAGTCATATGGATCTGAACATTCGTGCTACATTAAAGAAAATTACATTGAGAACTATGCTAGGTAGCATTCCACATCAAAAATTCTGTTTTTATCATTTCCCTACTCGAGGACGAGCAGGAATTAAGCTTGGGGATGCTTGATACGTCTCCAACGTATCTATAATTTTTTATTGTTCCATGCTATTATATTACCTGTTTTGGATGTTTATGGGCTTTATTTTATACATTATTATCATTTTTGGGACTAACCTACTACCGGAGGCCCAGCCTGTATTGCTGTTTTTTTGTCTATTTCAGTATTTCAAAGGAAAGGAATATCAAAAGGAGTCCAAATGGAATAAAACCTTCGAAAGCGTGATTTTTGAAATGAACGTGATCCAGAGGACTTGGAGTGCAAGTCAAGAAGCAGCCGAGGTGTCCACGAGAGGGTAGGGCCTCCCCCCTATAGGGCACACCCCCTGTCTCCTGGGCCCCTCGGGCGTCCACCGACGTACTTCTTCCTCCTATATAAGCCTACATACCCCGAAAACATCCAGGGAGCAACCGAAACACAATTTCCTCCAACGTAACCTTCTGTATCCGCGAGATCCCATCTTGGAGCCGTCGCCGGCATTCTGCCGGAGGGGGATTCCACCATGGAGGGCTTCTACATCAACACCATATATAGCCCTTCCGATGAGTTGTGAGTAGTTTACCACAGACCTTCGGGTCCATAGTTATTAGCTAGTTGGCTTCTTCTCTCTTTTTGGATCTCAATACAATGTTCTCCCCCTCTCTTGTGGAGATCTATTCGATGTAATCTCTTTTTGTGGTGTGTTTGTCGAGATCCGATGAATTGTAGGTTTATGATCAGATTTATCTATGGTTAATAATTGAATCTTCTCTGAATTCTTTTATATGATTGAGTTATCTTTGCAAGTCTCTTCGAATTATCGGTTTGGTTTGGCCTACTAGATTGATCTTTCTTGCCATGGGAGAAGTGCTTAGCTTTGGGTTCAATCTTGCGGTGTTCCTACCCAGTGACAGAAAGGGTTGCAAGACATGTATTGTATTGTTGCCATCGAGGATAAAAAGATGGGATTTATATCATATTGCTTGAGTTTAACCCTCTACATCATGTCATCTTGCTTAATGCGTTACTCTGTTCTTATGAACTTAATACTCTAGATGCATGCTGGATAGCAGTCGATGTGTGGAGTAATAGTAGTAGATGCAGGCAGGAGTCAGTCTATTTGTTGCGGACGTGATGCCTATATACATGATCATGCCTAGATAACGTCATAATTATTCGCTTTTCTATCAATTGCTCGACAATAATTTGTTCACCCACCATAATACTTATGCTCTTGAGAGAAGCCACTAGTGAAACCTATGGCCCCCGGGTATATCTCTTATCATATTTGCTTCCATTCTACTTTTATTTGCATCTTTATTTTCTGCATCTATATTATAAAGTACCAAAAATATATTTATCTTACCATATTATCTCTATCAGATCTCACTTTCGCAAGTGGCCGTGAAGGGATTGACAACCCCTTTGTCGCATTGGTTGCGAGTTGTTTGTTTGTTTGTGTAGGTTCGTGGGACTTATTGAAAAGCCTCCTACTGGATTGATACCTTGGTTCTCAAAAACTGAGGGAAATACTTACGCTACTGTGCTGCATCACCCTTTCCTCTTCAAGGAAAACCAACGCAAGCTCAAGACGTAGCATGGCTCCGGTGACCGAATGCGGGTGCAAGAAGGAGACCGTGATGACGGCTCCGGTAACCGAACAGAGTCCGGCCAGGTATATATATTAATTAAGCCTGTGCTGACTAGCTAATTGATGCATTCATTGTTTTGGTATCTACACATATTAACTCTCGTCTTTCTTCTTTTTTCTAGCCCTATAGATCGAGTACAACTTCGGTAAAGAGACGAGGCCCGAAGAAAAAGTTGTGCTCGGATGAAAGGTTCACGATCACAGCAATCGCGTGCGATGGCCAACCGATTGAACCCCTTCAGATCAGGGACATTTTTACTGCTTAGTGCGGGGTTCTTGTTAGGGACATGATCCTGAAGCATCAAGCTATGGAATCATCCTAAGAAGGAAGAGCTTCAAGTTTATTTTGTCGAAGATAGACAGAAAGAGGATCTTTGGAAAGCGCTGATGGTAAATTTCACCCTACCGGAAGAGGAGGATCTGGAGAATCCAGTTATAGAGCCATTGATCAAGTCCTGTGCTCTCAAGAAGATGGCAGATCTATTCAGGAGGTGGAAGAATGAGCTAAAAGCAAAGTTTGTCGACAAAGAAAAGACACCAGAATTCATCAGTCGGTATGAGAAGCTCAGAGATCAATGGGACACATTTGTGGCCAACAATACATCGGAGAGGAGTAAGAAGATGTCAGCAACAAACAAGATAAATGCTGCGAAGAAGGAGCATCACCATCGCACGGGGTCAGGTGGCTACCTCAAAGCCCGGCCGTTGTGGGCCAAGGCTGAGAACGACCTGCTTGATAAAGGGGTCGAACCAAAGACATAGAACTGGCCAGACCGTTCAAGGACTTGGTTCTTCGGGGTTGGCAGAACCTTGGACACTATAACAGGGAAGTGCGTTTGGACAAGCGAGCAACTACAAATACCCGTCACGATGCTTCTGGACTATATCGCCGCTGCGCAGGAAGGGAGGTTCGTTACACACAAAGAGAAGGACGAGCTCACAATGGCCCTCAGGAATCCTGAGCACCCTGGATGGACACGAGGCACGCCAGGATCCGTTCCATGGAAGGCTGGGTTTCTAGATGCAGGCCGTTACAAATGCCAAGAGAGGAGGAGGAAAGTGGAGCAGAGCGAAGTACATGAGCTGCACGCAAGGGTACGGAAGCTAGAGGATCGAGAAGCAGTTCGAAGCAAGTGACCTACCGAAGCTACCCCGCCATCTCAGCAGAGAAGCAGCGTGGCTTCCACCGAGCTGCTTCAGTTGGAGCCTGTCTTCACGGCTCCTGCTAGCAACCCCGTGGATGCTATCACGGAGTCTCAACATTGCCACCTTATGATGCAATGGCAGAACTACAAAGTGAAGGAAGCTGTCGGCTCTGTTCGACCTCCTGAACCCGGCGCAATGTTTCACTGCCGTCCAATTCCAGAATGATATAATAGGGTGGTGGTGGACGAAATAACGGAGGGATTTGAGGAGCTCGTGCTTGACCACCCTACCGGTGAAGGGGAGACTAGGCTGGGTTCTGCACTTAAGACTCCATGCCTATGGCGGAAGGAGCTCATCAACCTTCCGAACTGGACGCCTCCGCTTCCTCCTCCGCCTGCTCCTTCGATGAGTGATCAGGGCACTCCGCCTCCTTCTCTGCCTGCGCCGACGCGCCCGACCAGCCAGCCTCCTCCTTCTCTGTCTCGTCAGCAAGGGCGGAAGAGACCTGCCACCGCTCCGGCTGCTCTGGCGCATCGTAGTCCTTCTCCTCCGACTCGTAAGCAACGAAATAAGACAGCTGTAGCCGCTCGGCCTGCTCCGGTGTCTAGCACTACATCCAGAGGCGGGAGGTAATACAGATTCAGTCCATCTCTCAAGACTCCAGAGAAGTTACCATACGAGATGACCGAACAAGAAACTGTAGATATCTGTCAATCCCAAGTGAAGGACTACTTTGAAATGCAAAGAGATAAAAGACGTCCACCTTCGGAGGAGAAGATAGATCCGGTGAAAGCGAAGTGCACTTTGGATGCCCTGCAGCAACCACCACCATCTCCCCCGCAAACCAACTAGGAGTGCATTACTAAAAGGACATATAAGCAAGCGAAGCGGTCGGGAAGTACTTGTAGTGACAAAAGGTTACAAGAGCGAAGAAGTGGGAAAAAATTCCCCAGCACGGTGAACAAGCGAACCAATCGTGACCCCACTCAAGGTGTCTAGCAATATTGTTGCTAATCATCCGGGGATTTTGCCCGGTACCAATCCTGCAGATTACATGCACGACGACGATGCACATTTTGAGATAATGAAGGTGGATGAATTCAAATACGAGTACGGGAGGCCTCTCGTCAAAGATGGAACTACTCTAACAACGATGATGCGAAGATTCCATGATTGGTACATGGAAACCTGTAGAAAGTCTGGGGAGATAAAAATCGATACTTTGACGCTGAAAGTTAAAGAGGATCAGCACGACCTCCTTGGAATTGAGCAGTTGTTTGTTCCATTTGAGGAGTTCTTCTAGTTTTTCAATCAAAAGGCCCTCTATAAATTAACAGTCACTTGCTACTGTCTGTAAATACTACTTCTGTCATTAAGTTTCTATATATAGCTCAGCTCTTTCATTGCATGTATATATAATTATCCTCACTATATTATGCAGATTGAAGATCGTGGAATGCAGAAAAGCTGAAATGTATGATATTGGGTTCATTAACACAAATCTCATAGATGAATATACGGTTACATTTCATCCCAAAGAAACCAAGGACAACTTGCAATGATCGTTGGTAATAAATCAAAAAAAAGTTACAATACTCTTTCCTTACAACTCCAAGTGAGTGTTACTGTCTTGTGCATATTCAATTTCCCTTAATTATTACTCGAGGTTATAGTAATTAATCTAATTGATGAGTTATGCATGCGTGCGCAGGTTTCACTATATTCTCCTAGAGATTAAGCCTGAGCACAGACTAGTAAATGTCTTAGACGCGAGACGAAAAGATACCGAGGACTATGCAGACATGTCTAAAATGCTCGACAAGTAAGTTGAATCGGTCATTATCGCACCATATCGGCAACTTTGTTCATTTCATGATATCAAGTAATTTTTTTCTTTGTCTCACAGGGTTCGGAAAGTATTCACCGCACAAGTTTCAGGAATGTCGCGGGATCTGCGATCGAAATACCCGAAAGTAAGTACTACCAGCTAGCTAGTTCCGCGCATCTCGCATTGATTCTAGCTACTTTCATCAATGCCATTTATAATGCTTCATTATCAGTTTTATTGACCTCTATTTCTCGTAAAGTGCTTGTGGCAGGAAGCCAGGATTAATTACTGTGGATACTACGTCTGCGAGTTCATCTACAACGCGACGGCCAAGAATAGGTGGGGCTACTCTAAAAGACAATATGAAGTGCGTAAGCAAAAATAGTCACAAGTTTATTTTATTACCATCATTTCTGTTCAGTTTCATTCATATATATGTATTGACCCCCTTCTTGGAATTAGATATGGCAGATGCGGGATGAACTCCTACCACAAGATCGCATGCGAGCAATTCAAGAGGAATTGGCTGGATTCTTTCTTGACCACGTCATCAATAAAGCCGGGAGAATAACACCATGCATGTGGAAGTTGAGTTAATACGTCATCAATAATAGCTAGTAGCGTCGGTAAGATATAAGAAAACTTGTTGTTCGATCAATCTCTCGGAGAAGGAGAGGTCGATCACTTCTGTCTGTATATGTTCATGACGATCTTCCGTACTTAATAGTTTCCTTCATTTGCTTACTAGCTAGCTATCGTGTCGAGTCCTCTCTATACGTAGCGTCGACCCAAGCACAGAGATAAGAGAGGGCACTTCTCTTATTAGCTAGCTAACACAATCTATGAAACCCCTAAATTAACCCTT
>NC_041381.1:43540382-43572491 GCF_002162155.2 Triticum dicoccoides | reverse complement strand
AAAAAACCCAGCCCCTGAACTCCTGACGCGTGGAAGCCTTTTGGTCCTGGTTGGTGGCACCAATCGGGACAAAAGGTCCCCCTGCCTGGGGAAGCGGCAACGGCCACGCGGAGCCCCATCTGTCCCAGTTCCTGGGCGAACCAGGACTAAACGTATAGGGCTTTAGTAACGACACTTTAGTCCCCGTTCGGGAACCAGGACAATGGCCCTTTTTCTAGTAGTGATACTTGGTAATGGGTGGAAGGCTCAGCCTTTTACCTGGTGTTTTGTTCCACTCATGCCGCCCTAGTTTCCGTCATACCGGTGTTATGTTCCTTGATTTTGTGTTCCTAACACGGTTGGGGTTTATGGGCCCCCTTGACAGTTCGCTTTGAATAAAACTCCTCCAACAAGGCCCAACATTGGTTTTACCATTTTCCCAACATAATAACTAAACATGATAATAAATTTGACGCATATGAAGGTAGTGCTACCCGAGGTTCATTATTCAACATAATATAGGGGGGCCTGATGACCCACAAGTATAGCGGATCTATCATAGTCCTTTCGATAAGTAAGAGTGTCGAACCCAACGAGGAGCAGAAGTAAATGACAAGCGGTTTTCAGTAAGGTATTCTCTGCAAGCACTGAAATTGTAGGTAACAGATAGTTTTGTGATAAGATAATTTGTAACGAGTAACGAGCAATGAAAGTAAATAAAGTGCAGCAAGGTGGCCCAATCCTTTTTGTAGCAAAGGACAAGCCTGGACAATTTCTTATAATGAGAAAAGCGCTCCTGAGGACACATGGGAATTATCGTCAAGCTAGTTTTCATCACACTCATATGATTCACGTTCGGTACTTCGATAGTTTGATATGTGGGTGGACCAGTGCTTGGGTACTGCCCTTACTTGGACAAGCATCCCACTTATGATTAACCTCTATTGCAAGCATCCTCAACTACAAAAGAAGTATTAAGGTAAACCTAACCATAGCATGAAACATATGGATCCAAATCAGCCCCTTATGAAGCAACGCATAAACTAGGGTTTAAGCTTCTGTCACTCTAGCAACCCATCATCTACTTATTACTTCCCAATGCCTTCCTATAGGCCCAAATAATGGTGAAGTGTCATGTAGTCGACGTTCACATAACACCACTAGAGGAGGGACAAAATATATCTCATCAAAATATCGAATGAATACCAAATTCACATGACTACTAATAGCAAGACTTCACCCACGTCCTCAGGAACAAACATAACTACTCACAAAGCATATTCATGTTCATAATCAGAGGGGTATTAATATGCATTAATGATCTGAACATATGATCTTCCAATGAATAAACCAACTAGCATCAACTACAAGGAGTAATCAACAATACTAGCAACCCACATGTACTAATTTATGGTTTTGGTACAAGATTGGATACAAGAGATGAACTAGGGTTTGTAGAGGAGATTGTGATGGTGAATAAGTTGATGGAGATTGACCCCCTCCTGATGAGAGGATCGTTGGTGATGATGATGTGATGATTTCCCCCTCCCGGAGGGAAGTTTCCCCAGCAGAACAGCTCCACCGGAGCCCTAGATTGGTTCCGCCAAGGTTCCGCCTCGTGGCAGCGGAGTTTCGTCCCGTAAGCTTGCTTATAATTTTTCTCTAGGATAAGAGATTTCATATAGCAGAAGATGGACACTAGAGGGCCACCAGGGGGCCCAGGAGACAGGGACGCGCCCAGTAGGGAGGGGCACCCTCCTGGCCAGGGTGTGGGCCCCCTCTAGTACTTTCTTTGCCCAATAATTCTTATTAAATCCAAAAATGACTTTCGTGGAGTTGTAGGTCTTTTGGAGCTGTGCAGAATAGGTTTCCAATATTTGCTCCTTTTCCAGCCAGAATCCCAACTGCCGCATCCTCCCTCTTCATGATAAACGTTGTAAAATAAGAGAGAATAGCCATAAGTATAACAGCCCATAATGCAATAAATATTGATATAAAAGCATGATGCAAAATGGACGTATGAACTCCCCCAAGCTTAGACCTCGCTTGTCCTCAAGCAGAAGCTGAAATCGAAAAATATGTCCACATGTTTAGATATAAAGGTGTCGATAAAAATAAAATACGGACATGAGGGCATCATGATCATTCTTATAACAACAACATATATAGATTTTGTCAAATGATTTCTTATGCTCAAGTAACAATCTAATCACCATGTCAAGTATGGAACATAAACTTCATTGGGAACTAACAAACTATAATCTCAGTCATTGAAGCAATAGCAATTTATCATAACATCAGAAAGAGTCAAGAATAGGGCTTTTCAGCAAGTCCACATACTCAACTATCATATAGTCTTCTACAATTGCTAACACTCACGTAATACTTATGGTTATGGAGTTTTAATCGAACACTGAGAAATATAGGGGCTTATAGTGTTGCCTCCCAACGTATTCACCTTAAGGGTAATGTCAACAATAACATCTCATGCTAACGAACATCCAATTGGATATATGTATCAGGATCTTTCCAACACGATGTGCTTGCCAAAGGATAAAATGAAAAAGGGAAAGGTGGAGATCACCTTGACTCTTGCATAAAGTAAAAGACATAAAGTAAAAGATAGGCCCTTCGCAGAGGGAAGCAGAGGTTGTCATGCGCTTTTAGGGTTGGATACACAAAATCTTAATGCAAAAGAACATCACTTTATATTGACACTTGTATATGGACCTTTATTATACAGTCCGTCGCTTTTATTGCTTCCATAACAAGATCGTATAAAGCTTATTTTCTCTGCACTAATAAGTCATGCATATTTAGAGAGCAATTTTAATTGCCTGCACCGATGACAACTTACTTGAAGGATCTTACTCAATCCATAGGTAGATATGGTGGACTCTCATGGCAAAACTGGGTTTAAGGATATTTGGAAGCACAAGTAGTATCTCTACTTGGTGCAAGGAATTCTGGCTAGCATGAGAGGGAAAGGCAAGCTCAACATGTTGGGAAGATCAATGACAATATATTTTAACTGAGATGTGAGAAAACATAAACCATTACGTTGTCTTCCTTGTCCAACATCAACTCTTTAGCATGTCATACTTAATGGGTGCTCGCAATCATAAAAGATGTCCAAGATAGTATATTTATATATGAAAACCTCTCTTTCTTTATTACTTCCTATTAATTGCAACGATGACCAAAACTATGTTTGCCAACTCTCAACAACTTTTAAGCCTCATACTTTCTATGTGTGAAGTCATTACTATCCATAAGATCAATATGAACTCTTTTACTTCTTTTTATTTTCTTAAGATCATGGCAAGATAGCAAAGCCCTTGACTCAACACTAATATTTATTATAGATAGCTCACGGACTCGATTACATAAAGAGATCACAAAGCAAAACTCAAAACTAATTCATACCAAAACTTCAATCTACTAGATCAAGATATTGTCAAAAGGATCGAACTAAGAAAAACTGTAAAGATAGGAGTGTGATGGTGATACGATACCGGGGCATCTCCCCCAAGCTTGGCAGTTGCCAAGGGGAGTGCCCATACCCATGTGATTATGTCTCCTTCTTCAGAGTTGGTGTTGTGATCTTCTTGGCGATGATTCCCCTCAGGAGACGATTCTCCTCCTCGAGCTTATTGACTTGTTGCTTGAGGTTCATACTTTCCTTGTGGAGCTTGCCTGTTATGGCTAAAGCTCCTTTTATCCAAGGGTGCTGCATAGCTTCTGGAGAACAAGTGACACTCTTTTTCATATTTTCATAAGAAAGAAATTTAACGTTGGAAGGGATGACCGAATTTGGAATAGACAAGCTCTGTAGTTCCCCCATTATGAATCCTGCTTGGAAGCGGGAGGTAACTTCTTGATCTTCCTCCATGGCATCTATCCTTTTCAAGTCGGCCTCCATCTCATCCTCTGTTGATGGTCCAAAGCGATAAGCATCGCTATTTGCTCCTGGACCTGGTGTCGGGTGAGACACCCGACTCTCCCCAACTAACTCTTGAGAAGACATCTTGCTCTAAATCTGTAACAAGAATAACTCGAAACAAAAACAGAGGATTTTTGCGTGATACGGTGGTCAAAACCTTTGGGAGATTATATAATGAATTTTTACAGACCAAAAGAAGTAACGTGCAAGAAAACGGAGTCCGGGAGGCACACAAGGTGTCCACGAGACAGGGGCGCGCCCAGTAGGCGGGGGGGCACCCTCCACCCTCATGGAGGCCTTGTGTCCTTCCCGGACTACTTCTTGCTTTCCAAAATTCTTACATATTCCAAAACTGAGAGAAATTGTCATTAGAATTGTTTTGGAGTCGGTTTACTTACCGTACCACACACCTATTCCTTTTCGGAGTCTGAAACATTCTGGAAAGTGTCCCTTATATATTCCTCCGGGGTTACGGTCTCAATAATATTAGTTTCAACATTGATAGGATTACCTGAGATATAGTGTTTGATTCTCTGACCGTTCACCACCCTCGGACTTGTGCCTTCGAAGTTGTTGATTTTTATGGCACCGGAACGATAGACCTCCTCGATAACGTAAGGACTTTCCCATTTAGATAGAAGTTTTCCTGCAAAAATCTTAAACGAGAGTTGAATAGCAACACATAATCACCTACGTTAAACTCATGCTTTTGTATCCTTTTGTCATGCCATCTTTTAACTTTTTTTTTAAACAACTTGGCATTCTCATAGGCTTGGGTTCTCCATTCAGCTAATGTCAAATAACCTCTTCTCACCGGCAAGTTTGAAATCATAGTTGAGCTCTTTAATGGCCCAATATGCCTTATGTTCAAGTTCAAGAGGTAAGTGACATGCTTTTCCATAAACCATCTTATACGGAGACATACCCATAGGATTTTTATATGCAGTTCTATAGGCCCATAATGCATCATCAAGTTTCTTGGACCAATTCTTTCTAGACCAATTAACAGTCTTTCATAAAATTAATTGAGCTCTCTATTGCTCAACTCTACTTGACTAGTAGACTGTGGGTGATAAGGGATGCAATTCTATGATTAACATCATACTTAGCAAGCATTTTACGGAAAGCACCATGAATAAAATGTGAACCACCATCAGTCATAAGATATCTAGGGACTCCAAACCTCGGAAAAATAACTTCTTTAATCATCTTAATAGAGGTGTTATGATCAACACTACTAGTTGGAATAGCTTCTACCCACTTAGTGACGTAATCAACAACAACTAAAATATGTGTATATCCATTAGAGGCAGGAAAAGGTCCCATATAATCAAAGCCCCAAACATCAAATGGTTCAATAACAAGAGAATAATTCATAGGCATTTCTTGACGTCTACTAATATTACCAATTCTTTGAAATTCATCACAAGACAAGACAAACTTACGAGCATCTTTGAAGAGAGTAGGCCAATAAAAACCGGTTGCAATACCTTATGTGCAGTTCTGTCTCCAGCGTGGTGTCCTCCATATGATTCAGAATGACACTTGCATAGGATCTGTTCCTATTCATGCTCAGGTACACAACGTCTAATAACACCATCTACTCCTTTATAAAGGTGTGGGTCATCCCAGAAGTAATGTCTTAAATCATAAAAGAACTTTTTCTTTTGCTGGTATGTGAAAGTAGGTGGTATCAATTTAGCAAGAATGTAATTAGCATAATCAGCATACCAAGGAGCAGTACGAGAAGCACCAATGACCGCTAATTGTTCATCAGGAAAGCTATCATCAATAGGTTGTGGGTCATCAAGAACATTCTCTAACCTATAGAAGTTGTCTGCAACGGGGTTCTCAGCTCCCTTTCTATCAATAATATGCAAATCAAATTCTTGAAGCAAGAGAACCCATCTAATAAGTCTAGGTTTAGCATCTTTCTTTTCCATAAGATATTTAATAGCCGCATGATCAATGTGAATAGTAACTTTAGAATCAACAATGTAAGGTCCGAACTTATCACAAGCAAATACAACTGCTAAGAATTCTTTTTCAGTAGTAGCATAATTCTCTGGGCAGTATCAAGAGTCTTACTAGCGTATTGAATAACATTTAATTAATTATCAACTCTCTGCCCTAGAACAACACCTACAACATAATCACTAGCATCACACATAATTTTAAAGGGTAAATTCCAATCAGGTGGCTGAACAATAGGTGCAGTGATCAAAGCTTTCTTAAGTGTTTCAAATGCTTCTACACAATCATCATCAAAGCCAAAAGGAATATCTTTTTGCAATAAATTAGTCAGAGGCCTAGAGATTTTAGAAAAGTCCTTAATGAACCTCCTATAAAAACCGGCATGACCAAGGAAACTTCTTATAGCTTCAATGTCCTTGGGACATTGCATCTTTTCAATAGCATCAACTTTAGTTTTATCAACTTCAATACCTCTTTTAGAAATTTTATGCCCCAAGACAATGCCTTCATTAACCATAAAGTGACACTTTTCCCATTTCAGGACGAGACTAGTGTCTTCACATCTCTGCAAAACTCGATCAAGGTTGCTCAAGCAATCATCAAAAGAGGATCCATAGACGAAGAAGTCATCCATGAATACCTCACAAATCTTTTCACAAAAGTCAGAGAATATAGCCATCATGCATCTTTCAGAGGTAGCAGGTGCATTACATAAACCAAAAGGCATACGTTTATAAGAAAAAGTACCGAAAGGGCAAGTAAAAGTAGTTTTTGATTGATCTTCCGCTGATATAGGTATTTGAGAGAAATCAGAATAACCATCTAGAAAGCAGAAATGTGTGTGTTTGGATAGTCTTTATAGCATTTATTCAATAAAAGGTAAATGGTAATGATCTTTCTTAGTAGCTTTATTTAACTTATGGAAATCAATTACCATCCTATAACCTGTAATAATTCTTTGCGGAATCAATTCATCTTTATCATTAGGAACAACAGTAATACCTCCCTTTTTAGGGACATAATGGGCAGGGCTTACCCATTCACTATCAGCAATCGGATAAATTATAACTGCCTCAAGGAGCTTTAGTTTCTCCTTTCTTACCACTTCTTTCATCTTAGGATTTAAGCTTCGTTGAGGATCTCTAACTGGTTTCGCATCTTTCTCCACTTTAATTTTGTGTTGGCATAGAGTGGGACTAATACCCTTAAGATCATCCAAAGTGTATCCAATAGCAGCACGGTGCTTCTTCAGAGTTTTTAATAATCTTTCCTCTTCCTGCTCTGAAAGTTTAGCACTAATAATAACAGGATATATCTTCTTTTCATCAAGATAAGAATATTCAAGATTTCCAGGTAATGGTTTTACCTCAAACACGGGATCACCATTGGGTGGAGGGGGATCCACTAGGATTTCAACAGGCAAATTGTGTTTCAGAATAGGACCCTGTTGAAGGAATACTTTATCTATTTCCCTTCTTTCATTCATGAACATATCATTTTCATGGTCTAGAAAATACTGTTCTAACGGATCAGTAGGAGGTACGGCAATAGAAGCAAGACCAATTATTTCATATTTACTAGGTAATTATTTATCATGGGGTTGTGTACGAAATTTAGCAAAATTAAACTCATGAGTCATATCATCCAAGCCAATCATGACAACATCCTTTTCGCAATCGATCCTAGCGTTAACAATATTCAAGAAGGGTCTACCAAATATAATGGGACAAAATTTATCTTGTGGGGAACCCAGAACAAGAAAATTAATAGGGTATTTAACTTTCCCACACAAGACTTCAACATCTCTAACAATCCCAACTGGTGAAATAGTATCTCTATTGGCAAGCTTAATTGTAACATCAATACCTTCTAACTCAGCGGGTGCAATATCATGCATAATTTCTTGGTATAAGGAAATAGGTATTGCACTAGCACTAGCACCCATATCACATAAGCCATGATAACAATGATCTCCTATTTTAACAGAAATAACAGGCATGCCTACAACAGGTCTATGTATCTTAGCATCTGGTCTAGCAATATTAGCAACTTCATCACAAATATAAATAACATGCCCATCTATATTATCATCCAAGAGATCTTTAACCATAGCAATACTAGGTTCAACTTTAATTTGCTTAGGAGGTGTATATGTTCTAGTATTACTCTTACGAACAACAGTTGAAGTTTTAGCATGATCCTTTATCCTAATAGGGAAAGGTGGTTTCTCAACATAAGTAGTAGGAACAATATGATCACTATAAGTGATAGTCTTTTCTTCAACTGTAATAGGTGCAACTACTTTTACTTCGATGGGAGGATTATATTTAAACCACTTCTCCTTAGGGAGGTCCACGTGAGCAGCAAAATATTCACAGAAAGAAGCTACTATCTCAGATTCAAGTCCATATTTAGCGCTAAATCCACGAAAAGCATCGGTATCCATAAAAGATTTAACACAATCAAACTTAGGTGTTATACCTTACTCCTTACCATCGTCGGAACCCCAATCTTCGGAGTTGCGTTTAATTCTTTCCAATAAGTCCCACTTGAATTCAGTAGTCTTCAACATATAAGAACCAACACAGGAAGTATCAAGCATGGTGCGATCATTGAGAGAAAGCCGAGCATAAATTTTTTGAATAATCATTTCTCTTGAGAGCTCATGATTGGGGCATGAATATATCATTGACTTAAGCCTCCCCCAAGCTTGAGTGATGCTTTCTCCTTCGCGAGGCAAGAAATTATATATGTAATTACGATCACGGTGAACAAGATGCATAGGATAGAACTTCTGGTGAAATTCCAACTTCAATCGTTTATATTTCCAAGATCCCGTATCATCACATAGCCTATACCATGTCAGTGCATCCCATCAAAGATAAAGGGAAAACCTTCCTCTTAACAACATCATCAGGAATACCTCCAAGCTTAAATAATCCACAAACTTCATCCACAAAGATAAGGTGTAAATCGGGTTGCAATGTTCCATCTCCTACAAAGGGATTAGCTAGCACTTTCTCTATCATACCCGAAGGAATTTGAAAGTAAACATTTTCAGTAGGTTTAGTAGGTTGAGGAGAAACTCTTTGCTCTACTGGTCGGGGCGAAGATACCCCGAACAAGCCCCTCAAAGGATTAGTTTCCATAGTAACAAGTGACAGAAAATTTCAGCACACTATATAAATGTTTCCTTACCAAGTTCCACTCACCAAAGGCGCTTCACTCCCCGGCAACGGCACCAGAAAAGTGTCTTGATGACCCACAAGTATAGGGGATCTATCGTAGTCCTTTCGATAAGTAAGAGTGTCGAACCCAACGAGGAGCGGAAGGAAATGACAAGCGGTTTTCGGTAAGGTATCTCTGCAAGCACTGAAATTGTAGGTAACAGATAGTTTTGTGATAAGATAATTTGTATCGAGTAACAAGCAATGAAAGTAAATAAAGTGCAACAAGGTGTCCCAATCCTTTTTGTAACAAAGGACAAGCCTGGGCAATTTCTTATAATGAGAAAAGCGCTCCCGAGGACACATGGGAATTATCGTCAAGCTAGTTTTCATCACGCTCATATGAATCGCGTTCGGTACTTTGATAGTTTGATATGTGGGTGGACCAGTGCTTGGGTACTGCCCTTACTTGGACAAGCATCCCACTTATGATTAAACCCTATTGCAAGTATCCGCAACTACAAAAGAAGTATTAAGGTAAACCTAACCATAGCATGAAACATATGGATCCGAATCAGCCCTTTGCGAAGCAACACATAAACTAGGGTTTAAGCTTCTGTCACTCTAGCAACCAATCATCTACTTATTACTTCCCAATGCCTTCCTCTAGGCCCAAATAATGGTGAAGTGTCATGTAGTCGACGTTCACATAACACCACTAGAGGAGAGACAACATAAATCTCATCAAAATATCGAACGAATACCAAATTCACATGACTACTAATAGCAAGACTTCACCCATGTCCTCAGGACCAAACGTAACTACTCACAAAGCATATTCATGTTTGATGTCTACTACACAACCTTCTTCTTGTAGACGTTGTTGGGCCTGCAAGTGCACAGGTTTGTAGGGCAGTAGCAAATTTCCCTCAAGTGGATGACCTATGGTTTATCAATCTGTAGGAGGCGTAAGGTGAAGATGGTCTCTCTCAAACAACCCTGCAACCAAATAACAAAGAGTCTCTTGTGTCCCCAACACACCCAATACAATGGTAAATTGTATAGGTGCACTAGTTCGGCGAAGAGATGAAGATACAAGTGCAAAATAGATAGTAGATAAAGGTATTTGTAATCTGAATTAATAAAAACAGCAAGGTAACAAGTGGTAAAAGTGAGCATAAACGGTATTGCAATGATAGGAGACAAGGCCTAGGGTTCATACTTTCACTAGTGCAAGTTCTCTCAACAATAATAACATAGATAGATCGTATAACAAGCCCTCAACAGGCAACAAAGAGTCACTCCAAAGCCACTATTAGCGGAGAACAAACATAGAGATTATGGTCGGGTACGAAACCACCACAAAGCTATTCTTTCGGATCGATCTATAAAAGAGTTCATACTAGAATAACACCTTAAGATACAAATCAACCAAAACCCTAATCTCACCTAGATACTCCATTGTCACCTCAAGTATCCATGGGCATGATTATACGATATGCATCACACAATCTCAGATTCATCCAACCAACATAAAAGTACTTCAAAGAGTGCCCCAAAGCTACTACCGGAGAGTCAAGAACGTGTGCCAACCCCTATGCATAGGTTCATGGGTGGAACCCGCAAGTTGGTCACCAAAACATACATCAAGTGGCACATGATATCCCATTGTCACCACAGATAATCATGGCAAGACATACATCAAGCATTCTCATAAAGACTCAATCCGATAAGATAACTTCAAAGGGGAAACTCAATTCATCACAAGAGAGTAGAGGGGGAGAAACATCATAAGATCCAACTACAATAGCAAAGCTCGGGATACATCAAGATCGTGCCATAGAGGAACACGAGAGAGAACACGAGAGAGAGATCAAGCACATAGCTACTGGTACATACCCTCAGCCTCGAGGGTGAACTACTCCCTCCTTGTCATGGATAGCGCCGGGATGATGAAGATGGCCTCCGGTGATGGGATCCTCTTCCGGCAGGGTGCCGGAACAGGGTCCCGATTGGTTTTTGGTGGCTCAGAGGCTTGCAGCGGCGGAACTCCCGATCTAGGTTCTGTTCTGGAAGTTTTTGGGTACGTAGGTATATATGGGTGCAGGGGGTACGTCGGTGGAGCTACGAGGGCCCCACAAGGCAGGGGGCGCGCCCAGGGGGGAGGGCGCGCCCCCACCCTCGTGAGCACCTCCCATATCTCCTGAAGTGCACTGCAAGTCCATCGTGTGGCTTTCCTTCCAAAAATAACTTCTCCAGTTGATTTCGTTCCGTTTTGACTCCATCTGATATTCCTTTTCCTCGAAACACTGAAATAGGCATAAAACAGCAAATTTGGGCTGGGCCTCCGGTTAATATGTTAGTCCCAAAAATAATATAAAAGTGGATAATAAAGCCCAATATTGCCTAAAATAGTAGATAAAGTAGCATGGAGCAATAAAAAATTATAGATACGTTGGAGACGTATCAAGCATCCCCAAGCTTAATTCCTGCTCGTCCTCGAGTAGGTAAATGATAAAAAAGAATTTTTGATGCGGAGTGATACTTTGGCATAATTTCAATGTAAATCTTCTTAATTGTGATATGAATATTCAAATCCTAAAGATTCAAGACAAAAGTTCATATTGACATAAAAATAATAATACTTTAAGCACACTAATCAAAATAATTATGTCATCTCAAAATAACATGGCAAAAGAAAGTTCATCCCTACAAAATCATATAGTTAGGCTATGCTTCATTTTCGTCACACAAAGATGTTCCCAACTTCTATACCCCCGATGACAAGCCAAGCAATTGTTTCATACTTAAATAATCTCAAACTTTTTCAACCTTCACGCAATACATGAGCGTGAGCCATGGATATAGGACTATGGGTGGAATAGAATATGATGATGGGGATTATGTGGAGAAGACAAAAAAGGAGAAAGTCTCACATTGACGAGGATAATCAACGGGCTATGGAGATGCCCATCAATTGATGTCAACATGAGGAGTAGGGATTGTCATGCAACGGATGCACTAGAGATATGAATGCTCAACAAAAGAAAACTAGTGGGTGTGCATCCAACTTGCTTGCTCATGAAGACCTAGGGCATTTGAGGAAGCCCATCATAGGAATATACAAGCCAAGTTCTATAATGAAAAATTCCCACTAGTATGAAAAAGATAACTTATGAGACTCACTATATGAAAAACATGGTGCTACTTTGAAGCACAATATATGAGACTCACTACATGAAGAACAAGGTGCTATTTTGAAGCACAAGTGTGGAAAAAGAGATAGTAGAATTGCCCTTTTTATTTTTATTTTTATTTTTTTGGGCCTTTCTTCTTTTTGTTTTGGCCTTTCTCTTTTTATTTTTTTGGGCAATGCTCTAATAATGATGATCATTACACTTCTATTGATTACAACATGAGGATTACAACTCGAAACTAGAACAAGGTATGACTCTATATGAATGCCTCCGGCGGTGTACCGGGATGGTGCAATGAATCAAGAGTGACATGTATGAAAAATAATGCATGGTGGCTTTGCCACAAATACGATGTCAACTACATGATCATGCAATGGCAATATGGCAAAAGTAATGTATGTCACAATAATGATGAACGGAACGGTGGAAAGTTGCATGGCAATATATCTCGGAATGGCTATGGAAATGCCATAATAGGTAGGTATGGTGGCTGTTTTGAGGAAGATATAGGGAGGTTTATGTGTGATAGAGCGTATCGTATCACGGAGTTTGGATGCACCGGCGAAGTTTGCGCCAACTCTCAATGTGAGAAAGGGCAATGCACGGTACCGAAGAGGCTAGCAATGGCGGAAAGGTAAAAGTGCGGATAATCCATGGACTCAACATTAGTCAAAAGAACTCATATACTTATTGCAAAAATTTAGAAGTCATCAAAAATCAAGTACTACGCGCATGCTCCTAGGGGGATAGATTGGTAGGAAAAGACCATCGCTCGTCCCCGACCGCCACTCATAAGGATGCACAAGCCAGGTACACTTCATGCTTCAAATTTGTTACACAACTTTAACCATACGTGCATGCTACGGGATTTACCAACTTCAACACAAGTATTTCTCAAATTCACAACTACTCAACTAGCATGACTTTGACATTATTACCTCCATATCTCAAAACAATTATCAAGCATCAAACTTATCTTAGTATTCAACGCACTCAAAAGAAAGTTTCACATATCTTGAACACCCAGTATATTAACATTAAGCAAATTACCATGCTATTAACGTCTCTCAAAATAATCTAAGTGAAGCATGAGAGATCAATAGTTTCTTTAAAACAAATCCACCACCGTGCTCTAAAGGATATAACTGAAGCACTAGAGCAAAAATTATCAAGCTCAAAAGATATAAGTGAAACACAATGAGTATTCTAGCAAAATAATTATGAAACTATGCAAGGACTCTTTATCATTAAAGAATTTCATATCTTGGTATTGTATTCAAGCAGCAAGAAAAATAAAATAAAATTACAATGCAAGGATAGCACAACTCATGTGAAGAAGCAAAAACTTAGGCTCAACCGATACTAACCGATAGTTGTTGAAGAAGAAAGGTGGGATGCCTACCGGGGCATCCCCATGCTTAGATGCTTGAGACTTCTTGAAATGTTATCTTGGGGTGCCTTGGGCATCCCCAAGCTTGTGCTTTTGTGTCTCCTTAATTCCTCTCATATCATGGTTTCTCTTCTTTTTATCAAAAGCTTCATTCACAACAAACTCAACAAGAACTCGTGAGATAGGTTAGTATAAACCAATGCAAAACCTTATCATCTTGTACTGTAACAAATCACTAAAATTATTATTAAACATTTCATACTAAATGACTCTGAATATTTAATACTCCTATCCTCAAATAGAATCATTAAACAAGCAAACATGTGCAAACAATGCAACCATAACAGCAATCTGTCAAAACAGTACAGTCTGTAAAGAATGCAAGGGTAACAATACTTCCCTGACTCCCAAAATTATGAACTAAAATTCCCACTGTAATAAATTTATCAGAGCTTAATATTCAAAAAGATTCAACGTTAGACCACGCTCTGACTTTTCTGAGGAATTTTTGCAACAGCGGTAAACTTTCTGTTTTCAAACAGCAACATGCAAACTAGCAAAACAAGCATGGCAAAGGCTATCCTTGACTTTTTTATTGAAACTAAAGATGCAAAACATTATTCTAACTAACATAAAGCAAAAACTAGCAAAATAAAATGACGCTCCAAGGAAAACACATATCATGTGGCGAATAAAAATATAGCTCCAAGTAAAGTTACCGATGAACGAAGACGAAAGAGGGGATGCCTTCCGGGGCATCCCCAAGCTTAGGCTCTTGGTTGTCTTTGGATATTACCTTGGGGTTCCTTGGGCATCCCCAAGCTTAGGCTCTTTACACTCCTTATTCTATAATCCATCGAATCTTTACCCAAAACATGAAAACATCAACCACACAAAACTCAAAACAAAACTCGTAAGCTCCGCTAGTATAAGAAAATAAAGCACCACTTAGGTACTGTAATGAACTCATTCTAAATTCATATTGGTGTAAATCCTACTGTATTCCAACTTCTCTATGGTTCATACCGCTTAATACTAGCCATAGATGCATCAAAATAAGCAAATAACACATAGAAAACAGAATCTGTCAAAACAGATCAGTCTGCAGTGATCTGTATAAAACGTATACTTCTGGAACCCCATAAATTATGCAATAAATTGCTGGACCTGAGAAATTTGTCTATTAATCATCTGCAAAAAAATCAACCTAAAATCACTCTCCAGTAAAAAATGGTAGCTAATATCGTGAGCGCTAAAGTTTCTGTTTTTCAAAGCAAGATCACATAAACTTCACCCAAGTCTTCCCAAAGGTTCTACTTGGAACTTTATTGAAACAAAAGCTATAAAACATGATTACTACAGTAGCATAATCATGTAGACACAAAAAAACAGTAAGGATAAATATTGGGTTGTCTCCCAACAAGCGCTTTTCTTTAATGCCTTTCTAGCTAGGCATGATGATGACAATGATGCTCACATAAAAGATAAGAATTGAAACATAAAGAGAGCATCATGAAGCATATGACTAGCACATTTAAGTCTAACCCACTTCCTATGCATAGGGATTTTGTGAGCAAATAACTTATGGGAACAATAATCAACTAGCATAGGATGGCACAACAAGCATAACTTGAAGATTTAAGCACATAAAGAGGAAACTTGACATTATTGCAATTCCTACAAGCATATGTTCCTCTATGATCATAATTTTCAGTAGCATCATGAATGAATTCAACAATATAACCAGCACCTAAAATATTCTTTTCATGATCTACAAGCATAGAAAATTTACTATTCTCAATATAAGCAAATTTCTTCTCATGAATAGTAGTGGGAGCAAACTCAACAAAATAACTATCATGTGATTGAAAATTAAGATCAAGATGACACGTTTCATGGTTATCATTATTCTTTAAAGCATATGTGTCATCACAATAATCATCATAGATAGGAGGCATGCTTTCATCATAGTAAATTTGCTCATCAAATCTTGGGGGACAAAAAATATCATCTCCATCAAACATAGCTTCCCCAAGCTTGTGGCTTTGCATATCATTAGCATCATGGATATTCAAGGAATTCATACTAACAACATTGCAATCATGCTCATCGTTCACATATTTTATGCCAAGAATTCTATGTAATCCTCTTCTAGCACTTGAGCACAATTTTCCTTTCCATACTCACGAAAGATATTAAAAAGGTGAAGCGTATGAGACAAACTTAACTCCATTTTTTGTAATTTTATTTAATAAACTAGACTAGTGCTAAAACTAGAAACAAAAAGATTCGATTGCAAGATCTAAAGATATACCTTCAAGCACTCACCGTGCCAAAAAAGAGTTTAATGACGGACTGTGAGTACCCTTTACCTAGCCTCCCCGGCAACGGCACCAGAAAAGAGCTTGATGTCTACTACACAACCTTCTTCTTGTAGACGTTGTTGGGCCTGCAAGTGCACTGGTTTGTAGGACAGTAGCAAATTTCCCTCAAGTGGGTGACCAAAGGTTTATCAATCTGTAGGAGGCGTAAGGTGAAGATGGTCTCTCTCAAACAACCCTGCAACCAAATAACAATGAGTCTCTTGTGTCCCCAACACACCCAATACAATGGTAAATTGTATAGGTGCACTAGTTCGGCGAAGAGATGAAGATACAAGTGCAAAATAGATAGTAGGTAAGTAATCTGAAATAATAAAAACAGCAAGGTAACAAGTGGTAAAAGTGAGCGTAAACGGTATTGCAATGATAGGAAACAAGGCCTAGGGTTCATACTTTCACTAGTGCAAGTTCTCTCAACAATAATAACATAGATAGATCATATAACAAGCCCTCAACAGGCAACAAAGAGTCACTCCAAAGCCACTATTAGCGGAGAACAAACATAGAGATTATGGTCGGGTACGAAACCACCACAAAGCTATTCTTTCGGATCGATCTATAAAAGAGTTCGTACTAGAATAACACCTTAAGATACAAATCAACCAAAACCCTAATGTCACCTAGATACTCCATTGTCACCTCAAGTATCTGTGGGCATGATTATACGATATGCATCACACAATCTCAGATTCATCCAACCAACATAAAAGTACTTCAAAGAGTGCCCCAAAGCTACTACCGGAGAGTCAAGAACGTGTGCCAACCCCTATGCATAGGTTCATGGGTGGAACCCGCAAGTTGGTCACCAAAACATACATCAAGTGGCACATGATATCCCATTGTCACCACATATAATCACGGCAAGACATACATCAAGTGTTCTCATAAAGACTCAATCCGATAAGATAACTTCAAAGGGGAAACTCAATTCATCAGAAGAGAGTAGAGAGGGAGAAACATCATAAGATCCAACTACAATAGCAAAGCTCGGGATACATCAAGATCGTGCCATAGAGGAACACGAGAGAGAACACGAGAGAGAGAGAGAGATCAAACACATAGCTACTGGTACATACCCTCAGCCTCGAGGGTGAACTACTCCCTCCTCGTCATGGATAGCGCTGGGATGATGAAGATGGCCTCCGGTGATGGGATCCCCTTCTGGCAGGGTGCCGAAACAGGGTCCCGATTGGTTTTTGGTGGCTCAGAGGCTTGCGGCGGCGGAACTCCCGATCTAGGTTCTGTTCTGGAAGTTTTTGGGTACGTAGGTATATATAGGTGCAGGGGGTACGTCGGTGGAGCGACGAGGGCCCCATGAGGCAGGGGGCGTGCCCAGGGGGGAGGGCGCGTCCCCCACCCTCGTGAGCACCTCCTGTATCTCCTGACGTGCACTCCAAGTCCATCGGGTGGCTTTCCTTCCAAAAATAACTTCTCTAGTTGATTTCGTTCCGTTTTGACTCCGTCTGATATTGTTTTCCTCGAAACACTGAAATAGGCATAAAACAACAAATCTGGGTTGGGCCTCCGGTTAATATGTTAGTCCCAACAATAATATAAAAGTGGATAATAAAGCCCAATATTGCCTAAAACAGTAGATAAAGTAGCATGGAGCAATCAAAAATTATAGATACATTGGAGATGTATCAATGTTCATAATCAGAGGGGTATTAATATGCATTAAGGATCTGAACATATGATCTTCCTCCGAATAAACCAACTAGCATCAACTACAAGGAGTAATCAACACTACTAGCAACCCACAGGTACCAATTTGTCGTTTTGATACAAGATTGGATACAAGAGATGAACTAGGGTTTGTAGAGGAGATGGTGCTGGTGAAGATGTTGATGGAGATTGACCCCCTCCCGATGAGAGGATTATTGGTGATGATGACGGTGATGATTTCCCCCTCTCGGAGGGAAGTTTCCCCGGCAGAACAGCTCCGTCGGAGCCCTAGATTGGTTCTACCAAGGTTCCGCCTCGTGGCGGCGGAGTTTCGTCCCGTAAGCTTGCTTATAGTTTTTTTCTAGGATAAGAGACTTCATATAGCATAAGATGGGCACCGGAGGCCACCAGGGGGCCCAGGAGACCACTACAAGAAACCTATTAATCCATGACGGATTTCCGGTGACAGTCTAGGAATTCATCATGTACCGCCTAGTACAAACCCACAAACCCACAAGCCCACTAAAGCAGCCTAAAGCCCGTCTAAAGCCCTAAAACTTTCCCCCATATAAATCCTAACCCTAAGACACTCTCGTCCAATCTCTCTATCCATCCGCCGCCAGCACGCCTCGCCTCTCCTCGGCCCCATCCCCCGCCTCCGCCTCCACACCTCCACCTCTCCGCCCAAGATCCATGGCTACCGCGATTGCGCCGGCCCGATGGAAGCGGTGGCCAACCCTAGCCACTATGGCGCGCCTCTGGTGCTCACGACCTGGGCCATGGATCTGCGACAGGGGCCTCCGTCCTCCTCCCAGGCGGCGCAACTACCTCGCCATCTGAAGATTTGGAGTAGAAAGCGCCGGATGTGGAGAGGCCGAGGATCGTGAGCTGCGGGAGGCCCGAGCTCGACCTCTCCGGCGACGCCAACGCCCCGCACAAGGTCCCTCCCTGCTTCCCCCAATTGTCTCCTCTCTCCTTCATTACTTCATTTTCTATCCCATCCCCTATCAAAGTTTCTTGCTTCGATTCAGATCAGCAGGACCTCTCCGCCTTTTCAGTTCAATGGAAGTGGACCACTGAGACCACACGCTCCAGCCCGACGAGCTCGATGGCCAGGTCCTACGCCCTGACCCCTAGGATTCTGCAGAGAACAATAAGGTTGACCCTTCTCGCTCTGAGTTTTCTTTTCTTTCTAGTAAGTGATTGCTACTCTGCTGGAATGTAATTCTCCAGGGGCTATCCTTTTCTCTTGGACTGAACCTGAGACAGAAAATGTGGCCACTTCGTTCCTGGTACTCGTAAGCTACAACCAAGGATAGACTAGTACTGCTTGCTACTTACTTTTTTCTTCACTCGCCATGCGGGTACTAGCAGTGTAAAATTTGTGAGATCCACTAGTTAGTTAAGAAACTAACACTTTAATAATTAAGTGCCCATGAGATGCTTCTGTTGGTTCCTTGGATTTTTAAGGCCCTTTTTATCACAAGCATATGTCAGCTTATTGTTTTGATGCTCTTTATCTGGTTAATTTCGTACAGCCAGTTTACATTGTTTGACCGACTATTCATAACTTAATATTTAGAAGATGATGTCTCTAACTCATGGTTCACATTCTTTATTTGAACTGTTCGATGTCTTCAAGCAAGTGTTGTGTTATGCAAATTTGCAGTAGACGTTTCGATAAACAATTTGCTTGACAACTAGCTAAAAAGATTAGAATATTCATTTCATAAATGTATACAAAAAATAAGTATTGTCTTTGCAACGTCCAACACTGAATATCTCTGCACATTCTGAACCATCTACCTTATATATATGATGTAATTTGTAAGCCATGTAATAAATTATATTTGTAGTTCTTGTCACCTTCTGTACAAATATACTGGTTTGTTTCATTTCATTATTTTTCCTGTTATAACTAATAATACTCTGAATATTGGCCAAGAGAACATGTAATACATTTTTTTTCACTTGTTGTAATACTCTTGTCTCTACTATCTATGAATCTGCAAGAATCTAATGTTCTTTTCAATATGATTGGGTAGTGGGCTACATAGTGCTACCCAACATAATTCGCGCCATGACGTGATGAGATGACGAAGAACCTGAACAACAGCCTCGAAAGTTTATGTGTTTTGTTGATGTAAACTGGATTGTAGTAACCTTGTTGTGTGATATATTTAGTGAATCTATGTTGTAAATTATCATTACATGAAGGATTTCTAAACTGCTATCTTGTATATATACACAGAATTCTTTTGAGAAAAATATATACGTACAGTTTGCCGCATATTCTGTGAACTATTTCAAATTACTTCCTCTTTGGCCCAAAATTGGCTAAAAAATATACTGTGTCAAAACTGGGCCAAAAGAATGGGCTAGACCATATTTAAATTCTGCCTACCTTCGTGACGATTTCTGTGACGAAAAGTAGTATCCACGTAGGCGTCCACATCATTCCAATTGGCGAATAGGAAATCCAACATGGCGTCAGGCTATGACGGCTTGTTCCGTCACAATGGTTTGGGCCTGGGCGGGCTTGGGGTAGATCCATGACGATCAAGAACCGTCAAGGAAGGCACAATGTCAAATTATGACGCGATATACATGACGGACTCCAGGTCCATCATGAATGGGCACCGATGACAGTTTTTCACTCATTTGTGACGGATCAGCACCGTCACGTATTAACATATTTCTTGTAGTGACAGGGGGCGTGCCCAGTAGGGGGGCGCGCCCCCACCCTCCTGGCCAGGATGTGGGCCCCCTCCGGTACTTTCTTTGCCCAATAATTCTTATTAAATCCAAAAATGACTTTCGTGGAGTTGCAGGTCTTTTGGAGCTGTGCAGAATAGGTTTCCAATATTTGCTCCCTTTCCAGCCAGAATCTCAGCTGCTGGCATCCTCCCTCTTCATGATAAACCTTGTAAAATAAGAGAGAATAACCATAAGTATTGTGACACAATGTGTAATAACAGCCCATAATGCAATAAATATTGATATAAAAGCATGATGCAAAATGGACGTATCATGGCCAGTGCTGATGGTGTTGGTCCCAAACTAGAGCCCCTTGTAGTGCCACCACGGGAAACTCGAGGACTGGTTTTAGTTGTACGGACTGCTCATCCGGCCGTGTCCTGAGACGAGATACGTACGACTACTATCAGGGTGTCGGCATGCCCGCAGGTCTTCCTGGACTTGTTTTACCATTGTCAAAATGTCTTGTGAACCGGGATTCCGAGCTTGATCGGGTTGTTCCGGGAGGAGGATTTTCCTCCATTGACCATGAGAGCTTGTCATGGGCTAAGTTGGGACACCCCTACAGGTTTTGGACTTTCGAAAGCCGTGCCCAAGGTTATGTGGCAAATGGGAATTTTTAATATCCGGTTGTAGAGAACTTGATACCAGATCCGAATTAAAATACACCAACCGCGTGTGTAACCGCGACTGTCTCTTAACGAGTGAGTCGAGAAGAGAACACGGTGGGGGTTATGTTTGAATGTAAGTACTTCAGGATCACTTCTTGATCATTACTCTTTTGCGACCGTTTGCATAGTTTCTCATCTTATTATTGTACTCGTAAGTTAGCCACCAAACAATGTTTAGTGCTGGTGCAACCTCACCACTTATCCAGCCCATACCCATTAAGCTTTGCTAGTATTGATACCCATGGTAATGGGATTGCGGAGTCCCCGTGGCTCACAGATTACTACAACAACAGATGCAGGTACAAGTAATGCGATGACACGACGTGAGAGCGATGCATGCTTGTTTTGGAGTTCTTCTTCTACTTCTTCTTCGTCGATCTTGGGATAGGTACCTGGTCGGCAGCCTGAGCTAGCAGGGTGGGTGTCGTTTGAGTTTCTGTTTGTGTTTCATCCGACTTTCATCCGTAGTCGGATGTTGTTCTCATGTATGATGTTTGATGTATTCATGTGGCATTTGCATGCCTTGTACGTATCCCCATCTATTATGTAATGGTACGATGTAATGATATCCATCTTTCAAAAGCATCTTCAATATATGGCTCTATTATTGGTGGGACCTTCGAGTTCCTCTCGGATAGCATCGCATATTGGGCATGACAGTTCCCCGCCCTCACACCATTGGAACAGGCAAGGGTGGGTGGAACCCATGGTTTTGAGGCGTGCTTGGATGGAGGCCACATAAGCAGCTCCTTAGCAAGGAAATAATCTCAACCTCAGGCTTGAGAAATCCAAGGCCTAAGATAGTTGCCTGAATCAGGTAGTTTTTTGAGGAAGCAAAGCAAACAGTCCCTCGATGTTGGCGCGATGGGGTACAAAAGTATCTCCTTATTGCCTCAAGGGGACAGAGGAGAGTAGGTGATCCAACTTTCCCGTGGATGGCTACGCAATATTTATATATAATCGAGTAAAAAACCAACTACTTTTTATGTGGACGTGTTCTTTGAAGTTAATAAATGTGCAACCAGGATGCTTTGTAGATTTGTGCACACTTGTCAAGACTTCTAGCCATATTAATGCTATGATTACTTCTCGAGTGTGAATGTCAAGTATGATATGCAGTTAAGCCATGAATCTCGCTGCTTGGCTCAGATCAACCATGGTGGCAATCATGTTTGAAGCAGAAGGCAGACCAGGTCCACGGTTGATCGAAGGATGTGCGGCTGCAACAATCAGCTAGCCAAAAAGTCTCCGACCACCACGATCCCAACACCGTTGGAACTTTCTTTTTTGCCGATTCGGCGTGTACATATGGCTGCCACCAAATCTAGAGAAAAAAAAATTCAGATTACCAGTTCCTTTCAGGATGGACATGCAACACATGATCTTCAAAAAGATGACAAAAGACATGAAGGTGCTAGCTCCCATCACTTTATTCAACGACAGTCTAGAGTTGGTTTCTGAAAATGATATGGACAACCATGATAGTAAGCTCCCTCTCATTCTTCTTCGTGCATTAACTTGCTTCCTACAATTTGCTACCATCCAACCACGGAATCATGCCTAGCTTGCACAAATTACATGGACCATGAGCGTGAATCTCCCCCCACTCTTTGCCACTTCAAAGATGCATATATTGGCGGCCTGCACTTTTGGTTGCCACATAGAAAATCTGACGAATTACCCAAAGAATGCACACGTCATTTTCAGTGAAGAATCTCGTACGCCACTTCTCAGTCTTGCAGGCATCTAAAGTGCGACAAAGTCCCATTTTCATAAGAAATGTGTGTTGCTGAGCTAAATGTGTCTCAGCCTATACATCGTAGGTAGTTAATTTCTGTTCCTGATAGCTCTCAGCCCTATTGACAAGACACTGCATCTTCTCCTTGTTCTTTATCTTGTATTTCCACTAGTTATAGTATCTTGTATGGATGAGTATGTATAAGAAGTGGAGGGGGGAGCAAACAAGCCACCACCTCTTGTATTGCAAGCTTCTGACAAGTTGCAGCATGCTATATAACATGCAAAGCAAAATGTCGATGACATTTATCCAATGTGAGATGTCCGCTCTGCCTGAACTAAGGCAGTATGTTTTCAAACGTTAATCTAATCATGCCTAGGTCCAAGCACGGTTGGTAAGCCATGTAGTAATGCAACCACTTCCGTTTGAACATATTGAGAGGTCATCACGTTACATGACAATCATCAACAGAAAAAAAAAATCTTTCTATTATCATTCCTCGGAATACAGGCCAACCACTCGTATAGGTTTGCTCATAAAAGGCAACATCAATGTTTATCTTCGCGGAAACGGTTGGTGGTGGTTCCTATCGAATGCTTTTCTCCCTGGACTTTATGTGCAAAGTAAATAATTGCATTCGGTTACATATCGTCTTATAGTAAATTGGTTCATGCATGATTGGTTTACTTGGTTAAGTTCCACAAGATGGAATTTGACATGTGCGCACGATGTTGCTCATATAGAATTGGTCATGCCTAGCCTAAACACCAAATTACTGCACAAATGGATGTCATTTCCAGGGAGAATATTCCGTTGTTGACCACATCATGCCGAGAAGAAACAGATGGAGATGAGCATCTCCTTGTTATGGGTTCTCTCTTCATAGCTGTGTTCGGTTTAGTGATCAATGCAAAGACATGAGATGAAGATATTAGGGGCTTGTGAATGCATTATAGCATTAGAGAGAAACACGTACATCCTCGCATATATTTGGGGATCAGTCTTTTGGAGAAGGAGAATAACCCCCAGCTTCTGCACCAATCGATGCATGCAGGCATATTATTAAATAAAATCATAACAAAGTCTTAAGATCCAGAGAAGCTTACAATCTGAGCGTAAGTCGAAAAATAAAGTGGAAAAGTGCCACATCCGGCGATAAAGAACAGACTACGATGCCTACACACCTAGCCTATTACTACCTCGCCATCCAAATCGGCTGAAGATAGCGCGTGCTACCGCCCCCCAGCGGTTGCACCCAATAACCAAAAGCTCCCTGAAGTCCGCATGAGTGAGTAACGACCACATACGGATCCAAGTTGTAGCTTAGTAGATAACCTGCAAAAAATTAGTGAAGTTTGACCCTTTAAAAAACAAATCATTCCTAGTATTTCCTATAGTCCAAAATAATGCACATATCTCCCTATTTTAATATGTTTAGCTATGTATACGTTCACTCCATTAAGCCACGTCCCAAATAACATGTTTATGCTCATTGGGCGATGAACGTTAAAAGCTATATTTATTGATCGCCATAATAATTTTGCATGTGGGCACTCGAGAAAGAGGTGTTTAATCAAGTCATTTCGATCACAAAAACAGCACCTAGAATTACCAACCCAATTCCTTTTCACAAAGTTATCTTTGGTCAGAATAACTCTTTATGGACGAACCACATAAATATTTTAATTCGAAGCGGAATTTTAATCTTCCATATGTGTAATGACCTTGACAATGGCCCGGAATCAATTAAGTCAAAATACATAAATTACACTGAGAAAATTCCGGCCGTAGTTAACTTCTAGCGAATTGTATCAACCTGATCTGATAGTTCAACATCCATTAACCTGCGGACCAGGTGCAAACCAAGCATTCCAACGTTCCCCTACTAGGCATCTCCTAAATTGGATATTAAGCGGTACCGAGTTTAATACTATGGCAACATAATCCTCCTTAGGTTGCACAATATTATATAAGAAAGGGTATTGCAAAGCCAAAGGCGTCTCCCCTTGCCATGTATCCTCCCAGAGTCTAGTAGTGGTACTATTACCAACTACGAACTTCATCCGTTGGAAGAAAGTTACTTTTATCCTCATTAACCCCTTCCTAAAGGGTGAGTCCGTTGGCCTAGCGGTAACCTGGGCCAAAGTCTTAGAGTGTAGGTACTTATTCCATAAGATTTGTACCCACATAACCTCGATCTCAACAGATAGTCTGTATAGCCATTTGCTAAGCAGACATCTATTCTTTACTTCTAAATTTTCGATCCCTAACCCACCCTGGTCCTTTGGTCTACAAATAATATCCCATCTAGCCAATCTATATTTCTTCTTGGCCTCATCACTTTGCCAAAAGAACCGGGACCGATAGAAGTCTAGTCTTTTTCGTACCCCTACCAACACTTCAGAGAAAGATAAGAGGAACATCAGCAGACTTGCCAAAACCGAATTTCTCAAAACCACCCGACCTCCGTAAGACATTGGCTTGCCTTTCTGGCAAGTTAGTCTTTTTTTTCAAATCTATCTTCTATACATTTCCATTCCTTGTTCGTTAAGCGCCCATGGTGAATTGGGATCCCCAGATAACTAAACGGTAAGGATCCCATAACAATTTTCTGTAATCATCTTGTTGCTCTTTCGCTCTCCCAAAGCAGAACAATTCGCTTTTGTTATAATTGATTTTTAGCCCAGAGAATTGCTCCAATAGGCATAACACAACCATCATATTCCTAGCTTTTGCAAGATCGTGTTCCATGAATACAATAGTGTCATCCGCGTATTGTAGAACGGAGACACCCCCCTCTACAAGGTGGGGACGAGTCCTCCTACTTGGCCATTCTCTTTAGCCTGACCAATAAGGACTGCCAACATATCCGCTACAATGTTGGACAACACAAGAGACATGGAGTCCCCCTGTCTTAACCCCTTATGTGCTTGGAAACAATGTTTTATGTCATCACTGACTTTTATCCCCACACTGCCTTTCTATATAGTGAATCCACATGAGATCTCCAAGATTCATTGAACCCCTTCATATGTAAGGCTTGCCGGAGGAAGGGACATTTGACCTTATCATACTCTTTCTCAAAATCCACTTTGAAGATAACACCATCTAGTTTCTTCGTATGGATTTCGTGGAGTGTTTCATGTAGGACAACAACCCCTTCTAGGATGCGTCATCCTGGCATGAAAGTAGTTTGAGTTGGTTGCACAATCGAATGGGCTATCCGTGTCATCCTATTCATGCCAACCTTGGTAAAAATCTTAAAGCTTACATTGACAAGACATATCGGTCTGAATTGCTCAATGCGAATAGCCTCCACCGTCTTTGGCAACAGCGTTATTATTCCAAAATTGAGGTGAAAAAGATGCAAGTGGCCATCGAACAAATCATGAAACATAGGCATAAGATCTCCCTT
Organism: Triticum dicoccoides; assembly: GCF_002162155.2. Classification (NCBI taxonomy): domain Eukaryota; kingdom Viridiplantae; phylum Streptophyta; class Magnoliopsida; order Poales; family Poaceae; genus Triticum; species Triticum dicoccoides. Next base: position 43,546,214 of record NC_041381.1, on the reverse strand, counting down.
TATGATATGCCAGCATTTCTTATAAAATTCCGCCGGGAACTCATACAGCGGGGGGGGGGGGGAGCTTTATTATCACTAGTAGAAAAACACCTAATAGTCCCAGTTCGTAAGGGCCTTTAGTCCCGGTTCATGAACCGGGACTAATGGGTCGTTACTAATACCTCCACCCATTAGTCCCGGTTCAAACACGAACCGGGACCAATGTGCCTCCACGTGGCCCTGTGCGCCGAGCCCAGTCAGGGGGCCTTTGGTCCCGGTTGGTGGCTCCAACCGGGACCAAAAGGCATCCACGCGTCAGCATTCCAGTGGCTGGGGGTTTTTTTTAAAGGAGGGGGGGTTGGGGGTTTTGGGGGGGTTAATTTAGGTGTTTCATATATTGTGTTAGCTAGCTAATTAATAGAGAGAAGTGTCCTCTCTTATGTCCGTGCTTGGTCGACGCTATGTACTATATATACATAAGTGATCGAGAGAACCATTCAGTACAGAAGTTCGTCATGCATATCGAGAGAAGTGATCGATCGACCTCTCCTTCTCCGAGAGATTGGTCGAACAACAAGTTTTCGTATCATGTATCCAACGCTACTGGCTACATACATGTACAATATGTATAAGATCTCTTAATTACAAACCCCTAGCATTTGAAATCAATTTCCACATGGTATTCTCCGGCTTTACTGATGACGTGATCAAGAAAGAATCCCGCCAATTCCTCTTGAATTGCTTTCATGCGATCTGGATCTAGGAGTTCATTCTGCATCCGCCACATCTAATTTGAAGAAGGGGGTTAATTAATACATATATTTGAATAAAACTCAATAGAAATGATGGTGTAATAAAATGAAATTGTGATTATTTTTGCTTATGCACTTCATATTGTCTTTTAGAGTAGCCCCGCTTGTTTTTCAAAGTCGCGGTGTGGATGAACTCGCACACGTAGTATCCACAGAAATCATTCCCTTCCTCCTGCCACAAGCACTTTACGAGAAATAGAGGTCAATCAAACTGATAATGAAGCATTATAAATGGCATTGATGAAAGTATAGCTATAGAATCAACGGGAGATGCGCGCAACTAGCTAGCCAGTAGTACTTAATTTCGGGTATGTATATCGCAGCTCCTTCGGCAGTCCCGGAGTTTCTGCGGTGAACTGTTTCCAAACCCTGCAAGACAAAGAAAATAATTATTATTACTTGAGATATCAGGAAATGAACAAAAAGTTGCCGATATGGTGCAATAATGATTGATTGAACTTACTTGGTGAGCATTTCAGTCATGTCCGCATAGGTTTCGGGATCTTTCCGTCTCAAGTCTAAGACGGTTACTAGTCCCCGCTCAAGCTTAATCTCCAGAAGAATATAGTGGTACCTACGCACGCATGCATAACTCATCAATTACATTACTATAACCTCGCTGGAGTAATAAGGGAAACCGAATATGCACACGACAGTAACACTCACTTGCCACTGTAAGGAAATAGTATGGTATCTTTGTTTTGATTTTTGATCAACGATCGTAGCAAGTTTTCCTCGGCCTCTTTGACGTTCTTTTCAACCAGAAATACATCTATGATATTTGTGTTAATGAACCCAATATCATAAATTTCTTGTTTTTTGCACTCGACGATCTTCAATCTGCATAATATATTGAGGATAATTAATTATAAATACATGCAATGAAAGAGCCAAGCTATATATAGAGACTTAATGACAGAAATAGTACTTACAGGCAGTAGCAGAAGACCATTAATTTATCGAGGGCCTTTTGATTGAAGAAAGCAAAGAACTCATCAAATGGAATACACAACAGATCATTTGAAATGAGGTCGTGCTCCTCTTTAATGTTCAGATACAAACTGTTCATCCCCTCAGACTCTCTGCAAATTTTCATGTACCAACTATGGAATCTTCGCATCATTGTTGTCAGAGATTATTCATCTTTGACGAGAGGCTTCCCGTACTAGTATCTGTGTTTGTCCACCTCCATGAAATCAGGAAGTGCATCGTCAGGCAGGTAATCTTCAAGATTGCCATAACCGGCCACCGTCCCCGGAGCATTAGACACATTGAGAGGGGGGCACGATTGCTGTGCTTGTTCGGCGAGCTGGGCAATTTTCTCCCCTTTGCTCGTTCTTTTAACCTTTTATCACTGACAGTAGTTCCCGACCGCTGGGCTTGGAGATATGTCTGTTCAGTAATGCGCTCATAGTTGGTTCTCGGCGGAGACTTTGGTGGTTTCCTCAGGGCATCGATAGTGTGCTTCGCTTTCACCGGATCTACCTTCTCCTCCGGAGGTGGATGTCTCTTTGCTTTCACCCCTTCAAAGAACTCCTTCACGTGGGTCCGCACAATCGTATCGTTTTCGTCCTTGGACCTCTCGTACGGTAACTTCTCTAGAGGCTCGAGAGATGGACCGTATTTGTATCGCCTCCCGCCTCTGGTTGTGCTGCTAGACGCTGGAGCAGACGGAGCGGCTGCGGCGTCTGTCTTCTTTCGTGCTTGCTTACGAGGCGGAGGAGAAGGAGTACGACGCGCCGGAGCAGCCGGGGCGGCGGCGGGTCTCTTCCGCCCTTGCTAGCGAGGCGGAGAAGGAGGAGGCTGCTGGCTGCTCGGGAGCGCGGGCGCAGGTGGAGAAGGAGGCGGAGTGCCGCCACGCGCCGGAGAAGGAGGCGGAGTGCCGCCACGCATGCCCTGGTCGTCACTCGCCGGAGGAGGAGGCGGTGGAGGAGGCGGAGTGCCCTGACTCACTGGAGGAGGAGGAGGAGGCGGAGGCGTCCAGTTCGGAAGGTTGATGAGCTCCTTCCGCCATAGGCATGGAGTCTTCAGAGCAGAACCCAGCCTAGTCTCCCCTTCATTGGTAGTGTGCTCAAGCGGGAGGTCCTCAAATCCCTCCGTTATTTCATCCACCATCACCTTAGCATATCCTTCTGGAATCGGTTGGCAGTGATAAGTTGTGCCGGGTCCACTAGGATAAACTTGGCCAACAGCCGCCTTGACCTTCAAATTCATCCATCGCGCCACAATGTGGCAATGTTGAGACTCAGTGATACCATCCACGGGATAGCTGGCAGGAGCCGTCAAGACATACTCCGGCTGAAGCAGCTCAGTGGAAGCCACGCTGCTTCTCCGCTGAGATGGCGGGGTAGCTTCGAGGGAAGCTTCGGAAGGTCGTTTGTTGCGATCTGCTGCTTCTCGTTCCTCTAGCCCCATTACCCTTTCGTGCAGCGCCTGCAGTTGGTCCTGCTCCAGTTTCTTCCTCCTCTCGTGGGTTTTGTAACCCCCTGCGTCCGGAAAACCAACCTTCCACGGAATGGAGCCTGGCGTGCCTCGTGTCCGTTCAGGGTGCTCATGATTCCCAAGGGCCATTGTGAGCTCGTCCTTCTCCCTGTTTGGAAGGAACGTCCCTCGCTGCGTTGCATCGATATAGTGTCGAAGGTTCTTGACTGGTATTTGCAGTTGCTCGTCTGTCCACTGGCACTTCCCTGTTACAGGGTCCAAGGTTCCGCCAGCCCCGAAGAACCAAGTCTGGCAACGGTCTAGCCAGTACATTGTCTCTGGTTCGATCCCTTTTTCAAGCAGATCATGCTCAGCCTTGGACCACTTAGGCCGGGCTTTGAGGTAGCCACCTGACCCCGTGCGATGGTGAAGCTTCTTATTCGCAGAATTTTTCTTGTTTGCCGCCGACATCTTCTTACTCTTTTCCGATGTCTTGTGGGCCACAAATGCGGGCCAGTGATCTTTGATCTTCTCATATTTGCCGATGAATTCTGGTGTCTTTTTTCCGACAAACTGGTTCAGCTCTTTCCTCCACCTCCTCATTAGGGTTTCCATCTTCTTAAGAGCACAAGACTTGATTAATTGCTCTTTAACTGGCTTCTCTGGATCCTCCTCTGGCGGTAGGGTGAAATTTGCCTTCAGCTCAGTCCAAAGATCTTCTTTCTGTATATCATTGACATAAGACACCTCAGGGTCTTCCTCCTTAGGCTTATACCATTGCTGGATGCTGATCGGGATCTTGTCCCTAACAAGAACCCCGCACTAAGCAGAAAATGCCTTCCTTGTCCGGATGGGTTCAACCGGTTCGCCGTCAGGCGCGATTTCTATGATCTCAAACTTTTCATCCGAGCTCAATTTTTTCTTTGGGCCTCGTCTCCTTACCGAAGTTGTGCTCGATCCGGAGGGCTAGAAATTATAAGGAAGAAAGATGAGAGTAATTAATATGTGTACATATACCAAAACAATGGAAGCATCAATTAACTAGTCAGCACGGGCTTAACTAATATATATATACCTGGCCGGACTCGGTTCGGTCACCGGAGCAGTCAGCACGGTCTCCTTCTTGTACCTCCATTATGTCACCGGAGCCATCATGAACATAGTCCTCTTCTTGTACCGACATTAATGGGCCGAAGCCATCATGAACATAGCCCTCTTCTTCACCCAGTTCTTCCAGCTGACCATCGGTGTCGAGGAGAAATGACGCAACTTCATCACTTCCATTTGCGATTATGTCCCCCAACATCGCTTCTGTTTCTTCGTCTCGGGAGTGCTCCATAGTTTCTGCAAATATTTACAACATGTCAATTATTATTCAAACATGGTACAGATGGATATATATATATATATATATATATATATATATATATATATATATATATATATATATATATATATATATATATTAGTGGCAAACGTAGAACTAGCTAGCTAATCACAATAAGGAATCATGTTAGTGGCCTCGATGCTGCTTCTCTAGGGTTTGGGGTCGCCTCGACACAACGCTTCAAGGGTTTCGGGTGGCCTCGACGACAACACTCTTTTAACTTGGTAAATTTGGGTGGCCTCGAGAGAGTTAATTTGTCGGGTAGGGGCGCGGCGGGAGGGGGTAGGAGACCAACATCGTTTTCTTTCTAGGGTTTGGGTGTCCTCAAGAGTTTTGGTCGAGCGAGAGGGCCGAGGGGGGTGCTGCCGTTGTATAAGTTATCACGGTCGAGAGGGGATATATATATCGACCGCCCCTCATGTCGAAGTTATCTCGAGGGGAGGGGGTATCGATACCCCCCCTTGTGTTGAAGTTTCTTCTTTCTCCTCTATTCCTTTCTTCTTCTTCTACTCTTCTTTTTCTTCTTCTCCCTCAAGAAAGGAAAATAAGGAAAAGGAAGAAAATAGGAAGAAGGAAGAAGAAAAAAAGAAGAAAAAAAATAGGAGAAGAAGAAAGGAATAGAGGAGAAGAAGAAAAATAGAAATTTTCTATTTTTCTTCTTCTCCTCTATTCCATTCTTCTTCTCCTCTTCTTTTTCTTCTTTTTTCCTATTCTTATTTATTTCTCCTCTTCTTCCTCTCCTCTTCTTCTCCTTTCTTCCTCTTCTTATTTTCCTTTTTCCTCTCATTCTTTTAGTATTGCTTGTTTTAAACAAAAAGTTCAAATAGAAAATTTCGAAAAAACAAAGGTTTTGCCCAATGCATTGTTCATATGACTATACAAACATTTGCATATTCTACAATAATTAATATCACAAAAAGAAATCTATGAACAGAAAAAGAACCTAACTTTTCTAAAAATCTTTCTTTTGCATATATAAAAATATTAATACACATATGAATAAAAAAATACATATATGAACAAAAACATGCTCTGAACAATTTTCTTATACATTTTGAACATCTAGATACACATAGCCACATACATACACATATACATTGAACAAAAAAATTAAACTAATAACAATAAAAAAAAACAGAGCCGGTGCGGCGCGGTGGCTCACAGCGGTGGCGGCTAGATGACGATGGTGATGGTGGGGGCGGCGAGGGTGCCGGCGCGCGGGGGCGGGACGGG
>NC_041381.1:43539609-43540372 GCF_002162155.2 Triticum dicoccoides | reverse complement strand
CTCCTCTATTCCTTTCTTCTTCTTCTACTCTTCTTTTTCTTCTTCTCCCTCAAGAAAGGAAAATAAGGAAAAGGAAGAAAATAGGAAGAAGGAAGAAGAAAAAAAGAAGAAAAAAAATAGGAGAAGAAGAAAGGAATAGAGGAGAAGAAGAAAAATAGAAATTTTCTATTTTTCTTCTTCTCCTCTATTCCTTTCTTCTTCTCCTCTTCTTTTTCTTCTTTTTTCCTCTTCTTATTTATTTCTCCTCTTCTTCCTCTCCTCTTCTTCTCCTTTCTTCCTCTTCTTATTTTCCTTTTTCCTCTCATTCTTTTAGTATTGCTTGTTTTAAACAAAAAGTTCCAATAGAAAATTTCGAAAAAACAAAGGTTTTGCCCAATGCATTGTTCATATGACTATACAAACATTTGCATATTCTACAATAATTAATATCACAAAAAGAAATCTATGAACAGAAAAAGAACCTAACTTTTCTAAAAATCTTTCTTTTGCATATATAAAAACATTAATACACATATGAATAAAAAAATACATATATGAACAAAAACATGCTCTGAACAATTTTCTTATACATTTTGAACATCTAGATACACATAGCCACATACATACACATATACATTGAACAAAAAAATTAAACTAATAAAAATAAAAAAAACAGAGCCGGTGCGGCGCGGTGGCTCACAGCGGTGGCGGCTAGATGACGATGGCGATGGTGGGGGCGGCGAGGGTGCCGACGCGCGGGGGCAGGACGGGGCAGGGGCTCGGG
>NC_041381.1:43510147-43539382 GCF_002162155.2 Triticum dicoccoides | reverse complement strand
AAGGGTGCGGGCTCGGGGAGGCTGGCGACGAGGACAGCGCGGGCTCCGGGAGGCCAGCGACGAGGACGGCGTGGTCTCGGGGAGGCGACGGCCTTGGCGGTGGCGGCGACGGCGAGGTGGAGCAGCCTGGCGGCGTCGAGGAGGGTCGGCGTCGTCGGGGGCAACTGGCGATGAGATTCTGAATTTTGGCAAAGTGTTTGCTTATATAGCAAAGCCATTGGTCCTGGTTCGTGAATCCAACCGGGACCAAAGGCCTCTTTTTCGGCAGCCCAAAGGGCGGGAAGCGGCGGCCTTTGGTACCGGTTGGTGCCACCAACCGGGACCAATGCCCCCCCTTTTGTCCCGGTTGGTGCCACCAACCGGGACCAAAGGCCCCTGTGATGTTCGCGTCGGGGCCAAAGTTTAGTCCCACCTCGTTAGTTGAGGGGGGCGCGCAGTGGTTTATAAGCCCCACTGCCGCACCCCTCCCGAGCTCCTCTCCACCGCAGGCTTTCGGGCCTACTTGCTATTGCTTTGCCTGATGGGCCTTTTGAGCCTACTGCGAGCCTGAATCCTGGCCCATAGTAGGGTTTCATGTTGTATTCAAGCCGTGGGGGCCCAGTAGGAGGCATTTTTTTGTTTTTTTGTTGTCTTTACTTATTGTTGCTATTTTTATTTTCTTTCCAGTTTTTTTGTTTTGTTTTCTGCATTATTTATTTTCTTTTGTTTTTTGCTTTATTTTTTAATTGTTTTTGCTTTTAGTTTTAGGAAAATTATAAACTTTCTGTTAGTGCCATTAGTTTTCAAATTTGAAAGCACTTTTTTTGTTTTTTTGTTTTCTTTTTTGCTTTATTTATTTTATTTTGTTTCTACTTACAACAAAATATTTATTGTTGTTTTTTTGTTTTGTTTTCTGCATTATTTATTTTCTTTTGCTTTTTGCTTTATTTTTCAATTCTTTTTGCTTGTAGTTTTAGGAAAATTATAAACTTTCTGTTAGTGCCATTAGTTTTCAAATTTGAAAACACTTTTTTTGTTATTTTGTTTTCTTTCTTGCGTTATTTATTTTATTTTGTTTCTACTTACAACAAAATACTTATTGTTGCTACTTTTAATTATTATGAGGGCCGAACCATAAGACATTAAAGCATTTCAAATGAACTATGAAAAAGTTGAAAGTTGGCATGGTATCATAAATTGACCCACATAGCATGTGCATGTACAAAACGGACAATGGTATCATACTCGTCAGTTACAAAGTTGGCATGGTATCATCATAATATTTGCGGTAGAAAGTCTTCAGTTTTTCTTCGCTTGTGTCATTTGCTTATTGCGCCGTAACCATGGATAATCTTCATCGTTTATCAGGATGCTGGGGTCAGCCTTGACTTTGAAGGGAGGAATTTCATGAAACTTTTCATAATCTTCAGACATGTCTGTCTTGTCCTCCACTCCCATGATGTCCCTTTTTCCTGAAAGAACTATATGGCGCTTTGGCTCATCGTATGATGTATTCGCTTCCTTATCTTTTCTCTTTCTCGGTCTGGTAGACATGTCCTTCACATAGATAACCTGTTCCACATTATTGGCTAGGACGAACGGTTCGTTAGTGTACCCAAGATTTTTCAGATCCACTGTTGTCATTCCGTACTGTGGGTCTACCTGTACCCCGCCTCCTAACAGTTAAAATCATGTCCGTAGTCAAGTTCCCATATGTCCACTATGTAACCATAATATGTGTCCTTTTCCCTCTCGGTTGTTGCATCAAAGCAGACACCCCTGTTTTGGTTGGTTCTCTTTTGATCTTGGTCAATCGTGTAAAATGTATTCCCGTTTATCTCGTATCCTTTCCAAATCAATACAGTCAAAGATGGTCCCCTAGACAACAAGTACAGCTCATCACAAACAGTGTTGTCACCTCTGATACGTGCTTCCAACCAACTACCGAAAGTCCTGATGTGTTCACATGTAATCCAGTCGTCGCAGTGCTCCGGGTGTGTGGAGCGCAGACTGTTCTTGTGTTCATCGACATACGGGGTTAGCAAGGTAGAGTTCGGTAGAACTGTGTAGTGTGCTTGAGACCAAGAATATCCATCCTTGCATATTATTGATTCCCTTCCAAGCGTGCCTTTTCCAGTCAGTCTCCCCTCATACCGCAATTTAGGGAGACCTATCTTCTTAAGGCCAGGAATGAAGTCAACACAAAACCCGATGACATCCTCTGTTTGATGGACCATGGAGATGCTTCCTTCTGGCCTAGCGCGGTTACGGTCATATTTCTTTAGGACTCCCATGAACCTCTCAAAGGGGTACATATTGTGTAGAAATACGGGGCCTAGAATGACAATCTCGTCAAGTAGATGAACTAGGACGTGCGTCATGATATTGAAGAAGGATGGTGGGAACACCAGCTCGGAACTGACAAGACATTGCACCACATCACTCCTTAGCCTTGGTATGATTTCTGGATCGATCACCTTCTGAGAGATTGCATTGAGGAATGCACATAGCTTCACAATGGCTAATCGGACGTCCCTCAATGCAACCGGAAGCAGTTGCGTCATAATCACGTGGCAGTCATGAAACTTTAGGTTCTGAAACTTTTTCTCTGACATATTTATTATTCCTTTTATATTCGATGAGAAGCCAGTCGGGACCTTCATACTAAGCAGGCATTCAAAGAAGATTTCCTTCTCTTCTTTGGTAAGAGCTGTTGGAAATATGCCCTAGAGGCAATAATAAATTAGTTATTATTATATTTCCTTGTTCATGATAATCGTTTATTATCCATGCTATAATTGTATTGATAGGAAACTCAGATACATGTGGGGACACATAGACAACACCATGTCCCTAGTAAGCCTCTAGTTGACTAGCTCGTTGATCAATAGATGGTTACGGTTTCCTGACCATGGACATTGGATGTCGTTGATAACGGGATCACATCATTAGGAGAATGATGTGATGGACAAGACCCAATCCTAAGCCTAGCACAGAGATCATGTAGTTCGTATGCTAAAGCTTTTCTAATGTCAAGTATATTTTCCTTAGACCATGAGATTGTGCAACTCCCGGATACCGTAGGAATGCTTTCGGTGTACCAAACGTCACAACGTAACTGTGTGGCTATAAAGGTGCACTACAGGTATCTCTGAAAGTGTCTGTTGGGTTGGCACGAATCGAGACTGGGATTTGTCACTCCGTGTGACGGAGAGGTATCTCTGGGCCCACTCGGTAGGACATCGTCATAATGTGCACAATGTGATCAAAGAGTTGACCGCAGGATGATGTGTTACGGAACGAGTAAAGAGACTTGCTGGTAACGAGATTGAACAAGGTATCGGCATACCGACCATCGAATCTCGGGCAAGTACAATACCGCTAGACAAAGGGAATTGTATACGGGATTGATTGAGTCCTTGACATCGTGGTTCATCCGATGAGATCATCGTGGAACATGTGGGAGCCAACATGGGTATCCAGATCCCGCTGTTGGTTATTGGCCGGAGAACGTCTCGGTCATGTCTGCATGGTTCCCGAACCCGTAGGGTCTACACACTTAAGGTTCGATGACGCTAGGGTTATAAAGGAAGTTTGTATGTGGTTACCGAATGTTGTTCGGAGTCCCGGATGAGATCCCGGACGTCACGAGGAGTTCCGGAATGGTCCAGAGGTAAAGATTTATATATGGAAAAATGTTGTTCGGGTTCCGGGAAAAGTTCGGGTTTTTTCGGTATTGTACCGGGAAGCTTCCAGAAGGTTTCGGAGGATTCCGGAGGGGTCTGGAGGTCCGGAAATTGTTCCACCACGTCCAATACAGAAGCATGGGCTGTAAGGGGGCGCCCTAGCCTTAATGGGCTAGGGGCACCAGCCCCCCCAAGGCCCATGCGCATGGGAGAGGGTAAACCCTAAAGGGGAGGGCCTCCACTTGACTTTGGAGGCACTCCTCGCCCCCTTGGCCGCCGCCCCCTCCTCAGATTGGATCTGAGGGGGCCTTCCCCCCTCTCCCTTTCCCCTATATATATGTGGGGGTTGGGAGGGCAGCCACACCCAAGTTCTGGTGCAGCCCTCCCCCTCTCCCAAGTACTCCTCCTCTCCTGCTGTGCTTAGCGAAGCCCTGCAGGATTGCCACGCTCCTCCATCACCACCACGCCGTTTCGCTGTTGCTGGATGGAGTCTTTTTCAACCTCTCCCTCTCTCCTTGCTGGATCAATGCATGGGAGACGTCACCGGGCTGTACGTGTGTTGAACGCGGAGGTGCCGTCCGTTCGGCACTAGGATCTCTGGTGATTTGGATCACGACGAGTACGACTCCTTCAACCCCGTTCTCTTGAACGCTTCCGCTTAGAGATCTACAAGGGTATGTAGATGCACTCTCCTTCCCCTCATTGCTGGTTTCTCCATAGATAGATCTTGGTGACACGTAGGAAAATTTTGAATTTCTGCTACGTTCCCCAACAGTGGCATCATGAGCTAGGCATATTGCGTAGATTCTTTGCACGAGTAGAACACAAAGTAGTTGTGGGCGTTGATTTTGTTCAATATTCTTAACGTTACTAGTCCAATCTTGATTCGGCAGCATCGTGGGATGAAGCGGCCCGGACCGACCTTACATGTACTCTTACGTGAGACAGGTTCCACCGACTGACATGCACTTGTTGCATAAGGTGGCTAGCGGGTGCCAGTCTCTCCCACTTTAGTCGGATCGGATTCGATGAAAAGGGTCCTTATGAAGGGTAAATAGAAATTGACATATCATGTTGTGGTTTTTGCGTAGGTAAGAAACGTTCTTGCTAGAAACCCATAGCAGCCACGTAAAACATGCAAACAACAATTAGAGGACGTCTAACTTGTTTTTGCAGGGTATGCTATGTGATGTGATATGGCCAAGAAGAATGTGATGAATGATATGTGATGTATGAGATTGATCATGTTCTTGTAATAGGAATCACGACTTGCATGTCGATGAGTATGACAACCGGCAGGAGATATAGGAGTTGTCTTTATTTATTGTATGACCTGTGTGTCATTGAACAACGCCATGTAATTACTTTACTTTATTGCTAACCGGTAGCCATAGTAGTAGAAGTAATAAGTTGGCTAGACAACTTCATGGAGACACGATGATGGAGATCATGATGATGGAGATCATGGTGTCATGCCTGTGACGATGATGATCATGGAGCCCCGAAGATGGAGATCAAAAGGAGCAAAATGATATTGGCCATATCATGTCACTATTTGATTGCATGTGATGTTTATCATGTTTATGCATCTTATTTTCTTAGAACGACGGTAGTAAATAAGATGATCCCTCATTAAAATTTCAAGAAAGTGTTCCCCCTAATTGTGCACCGTTGCGAAAGTTCGTCGTTTCGAAGCACCACATGATGATCGGGTGTGATAGATTCTTACATTCACATACAACGGGTGTAAGCCAGATTTACAAACGCGAAACACTTAGGTTGACTTGACGAGCCTAGCATGTACAGACATGGCCTCGGAACACAAGAGACCGAAAGGTCGAGCATGATCGTATGGTGGATACGATCAACATGAAGATGTTCACTGATGATGACTAGTCCGTCTCACGTGATGATCGGACACGGCCTAGTTGACTTGGATCATGTAATCACTTAGATGACTAGAGGGATGTCTATCCGAGTGGGAGTTCATAAGATGAACATAATTATCCTGAACATAGTCAAAAGATCTTTGCAAATTATGTCGTAAGCTTGCGCTTTAGTTCCACTGTTTAGATATGTTCCTAGAGAAAATATAGTTGAAAGTTGACAGTAGCGATTATGCGATCAGTAGAAAGCTTATGTCCTTAATGCACCGCTCAGTGTGCAGAACCGCAAACGTCTTCTGTGGATGTTGCGAACATCGGACATACACGTTTTGATAACTACGTGATAGTTCAGTTAAACGGTTTAGAGTTGAGGCACCAAAGATGTTTTTGAAACATCGCGGAACATATGAGATGTTTCGAGGGCTGAGATTGGGATTTCAAGCTCGTGCCGGCGTCAAGAGGTATAAGACCTCCCACGATTTTCTTAGCCTACAAACTAAGGGAGAAAAGCTCAATCGTTGAGCTTGTGCTCAGATTGTCTGAGTGCAACAATCACTTGAATCGAGTGGGAGTTGATCTTCCAGATGAGATAGTGATGTTTCTCCAAAGTCATTGCCACCAAGCTGGTAGAGCTTCGTGATGAACTATAACATATCAGGGATAGATATGATGATCCTTGAGGTATTCGCGATGTTTGACACTGCGAAAGTAGAAATCAAGAAGGAGCATCAATTGTTGATGGTTGGTGAAACCACTAGTTTCAAGAAGGGCAAGGGCAAGAAGGGATACTTCATGAAACGGCAAATCAGCTGCTGCTCTAGTGAAGTAACCCAAGGTTGAACCCAAACCCGAGACTAACTGCTTCTGTAATAAGGGGAACAGCCACTGGAGCAGAATTACCCTAGATACTTGGTAGATGAGAAGGCTGGCAAGGTCGATAGAAGTATATTGGATATACATTATGTTAATGTGTACTTTACTAGTACTCCTAGTAGCACCAGGGTATTAGATACCGGTTCGGTTGCTAAGTGTTAGTAACTCAAAATAAAAGAGCTACGGAATAAACGGAGACTAGCTAAAGGTGAGCTGACGATATGTGTTGGAAGTGTTTCCAAGTTTGATGTGATCAAACATCACACGCTCCCTCTACCATCAAGATTAGTATTAAACCTGAATAATTGTCATTTGGTGTTTGCGTTGAGCATAGACATGATTGGATTATGTCTATCGCAATACGGTTATTCATTGAAGGAGAATAATGGTGACTCTATTCATTTGAATAACACCTTCAATGGTCTTGCACCTAAAGGAATGGTTTATTGAATCTCGATCGTAGTGATACACATTTTCATGCCAAAAGATATAAGGTAGTAATGACAGTACCACTTACTTGTGGCATTGCCATGTAAGTCATATTGGTATAAAACGCATGAAGAAGCTCCATGTTGATGGATCTTTGGACTCACTCATTTTTGAAAAGTTTGAAACATGCGAACCATGTCTATTGGTGTATACGCATGAAGAAACTCCATGCAGATGGATCGTTTGGACTCACTTGATTTTGAATCACTTGAGATATGCAAATCATACCACATGGGCAAGATGACTGAAAAGCCTCGTTTTCAGTAAGATGGAACAAGATAGCAACTTGTTGGAAGTAACACATTTTGATGTGTGCAGTCCAATGAGTGCTGAGGCATGCAGTAAATATCATTATGTTCTTACTTCATAGATGATTCGAGTAGATGTTGAGTAGATTTACTTGATGAAACACAAGTCTGAATTATGGAATGGATCAAGTAATTTCAGAGTGAAGTTGAAGATCATTGTGACAAGAGGATAAAATGTCTAAGATATGATCATAGAGATGAGTATCTGAGTTACAAGCTTTGGCACGCAATTAACTGTGGAAATTGTTTCACAATTAATACCGCCTGGAACACCATAGTGTGATGGTGTGTCTGAACATCATAGTTGCACCCTATTGGATATGGTGCGTACCATGATGTCTCTTATCGAATTACCACTATCGTTCATGGGTTAGGCATTAGAGACAACCGCACTCACTTTATAGGGCACCACGTAATTCCGTTGAGACGACACTGTTTGAACTATGGTTTGGAGAAACCTAAGTTGTCGTTTCTTAAAAGTTTGGGGCTGCGACGCTTATGTGAAAAAGTTTCAGGTTGATAAGCTCGAACCCGAAGCGGATAAAATGCATCTTCATAGAACACCCAAAACAGTTGGGTATACCTCCTAATTCAGATCCGAAAGCAATAGGGATTGTTTCTTGAATCGGGTCCTTTCTCGAGGAAAGGTTTTTCTCGAGAATTGAGTGGGAGGATGGTGGAGACTTGATGAGGTTATTGAACCGTCACTTCAACAAGTGTGTAGCAGGGCACAGGAAGCTGTTCCTGTGGCGCCTACAACAATTGAGGTAGAAGCTTATGATAGTGATCATGAAGTTTTGGATCAAGTCACTACCGTACCTCGTAGGGTGACAAGGATGCGTACTACTTCAGAGTGGTACAATAATCCTATCTTGAAGGTCATGTTGCTAGACAACAATGAACCTACGAGCCATGGAGAAGCGATGGTGGGCCCAAATTCTGACAAATGGTTAGAAGCCATGAAATCCGAGATAGGATCCATGTATCAGAACAAAGCATGGACTTTGGTGGACTTGCCCGATGATCGGCAAGCCATTGAGATAAATGGATCTTTAAGAAGAAGACGGACATGGACGGTAATGTCACCGTCTATGAAGCTCGACTTGTGGCGAAGATTTTTTTCACAAGTTCAAGGAGTTGACTACGATGAGATTTTCTCATCCGTAGCGATGCTTAAGTCCGTTGGAATCATGTTAGCATTAGCTGCATTTATGAAATCTGGCAGATGGATGTCAAAACGAGTTTCCATACCAGTTTTGTAAGGAAAGGTTGGATGTGATACAATCAAAGAGGTTTTGTCGATCCTAAGGATGCTAAAAGGTATGTTAGCTCCAGCGATCCTTCTAAGGACTGGAGTAAGCATCTCGGAGTTGGAATGTGCGCTTTGATGAGATGATCAAAGATTTTGGGTTTATACAAAGTTCATGAGAAACTTGTATTTCCAAAGAAGTGAGTGGGAGCACTATAGAATTTCTGATGAGTATATGTTGTTGACATATTGTTGATCAGAAATGATGTAGAATTTCTGGAAAGCATGTAGGGTTATTTGAAAAGTGTTTAGAAAACCTGGATTAGGCTACTTGAATAATAAGCGTCAAGATCTATAAGATAGATCAAAATGCTTAATAATACTTTCAAATGAGCACATACCTTGACGTGATCTTAAAGGAGTTCAAGATGGATCAGTCAAAGAAGGAGTTCTTGCCTGAGTTGTAAGGTATGAAGTTAAGAGTTAAAGCTCGACCACGGTAGAAGAGAGACAAAGGACGAAGGCCGTCCCCTATGTTTCAGACGTAGGCTCTATAGTATGATATGCTGTGTACCGCACCGGAAGTGTGCCTTGCCATGAGTCAGTCAAGGGGTACAAGAATGATCCAGGAATGGATCATTGGACAGCGGTCAAAATTGTCCTTGGAGTAAATAAGGACATGTTTCTCGATTATGGAGGTGATAAAGAGTTCGGCGTAAAGGGTTACGTCAATGCAAGCTTTAACACCTACCCGAATGGCTCTGAATAGCAAACCGGATACATATAGTGGAGCAACCATTTGGAATAGCTCCAAATGGAGCGTGGAAGCAGTATTTACAATATGACCTAGAGATTTGCGAAGTACATACGGATCTGAATGTTGCAGACCCGTTGACTAAAACCTCTCTTACAAGCAAAACATTATCAAACCCCAGAACTCATTGAGTCTTAATCACATGATGATGTGAACTAGTTTAGTGACACTAGTAAACTCTTTGGATGTTGGTCACATGGTGATGTGACCTGTGAGTGTTAATCACATGGCGATGTGAACTAGATTATTGACTCTAGTGCATGTGGGAGACTGTTGGAAATATGCCCTAGAGGCAATAATAAATTAGTTATTATTATATTTCCTTGTTCATGATAATCGTTTATTATTATCCATGCTATAATTGTATTGATAGGAAACTCAGATACATGTGTGGATACACAGACAACACCATGTCTCTAGTAAGCCTCTAGTTGACTAGCTCGTTGATCAATAGATGGTTACGGTTTCCTGACCATGGACATTGGATGTCGTTGATAACGGGATCACATCATTAGGAGAATGATGTGATGGACAAGACCCAATCCTAAGCCTAGCACAGAGATCGTGTAGTTCGTATGCTAAAGCTTTTCTAACGTCAAGTATCTTTTCCTTAGACCATGAGATTGTGCAACTCCCGGATACCGTAGGAATGCTTTAGGTGTACCAAACGTCACAACATAACTGGGTGGCTATAAAGGTGCACTACAGGTATCTCCGAAAATGTCTGTTGGGTTGGCACGAATCGAGAGGATACAAATACAATGAGCTGAGAAGACGACGGGCACCTCCTCATTATCGCCTCTCTCTTAACAGTTAAGTTGGGTTCAAGTGATGGGTGTGAAGGCATGATATCAAGAGAGAGTTGGTCCAAGCCACCTCATGGTAGGCCAAACTAAGTGTAGATGGATCTTTGTGCGAGGAAGATGGAACAGGAGGAGCGGGGATGATTCTCAGAGATAACTGCGGCGAGGTCATCTTTGCATCATGTCATTTCTTGACATCATGCTCAAGTGCACTCGAAGCGGAGATGCGTGAATGCATGGAAGGGATTGACCTTGCCTTGGAGTGGAGTAATAACTTGTTATTCATCATAGAGAGTGACATACTCGTTGTAGCAAACATGCTGAAGGGAGGAGAGCAAAAGAGATCATCCGTTGCTGCACTAGTAGGTGAGGCAAAACGGCTTCTAGCGCTATGGTGTGAGCATGTGATCTCTCATTTACTTAGAAGCCAAAACGTCATTAGCCACACCCTAGCTCAAATGGGACGCTCTACACCTAAAATGGCAGTTTGGCTGCGCCATGGACCAGTTGAGATTGGCAAACTTCGCCAACTGGATTGTAGTTGTTAGAGTTGTGTCGAATATAGTATACACGGTAGGTTATAGTTGGACTTGTAGTAGTATTGTGTTTAGATAGGATATGGAGTCGTGTATTAGTAGGACACTTGTACCCTAGGCCTCTCAGACTCGAAATCTGTGGGCTGCAGTAGGCCAAGCAGGCCCAGGTGGGGCTGTTGTGTTTGTGCAAGGACTAGCGGGCGTACAGGTTAACCAACGAGAGTATGCAAGGACCGAGGCTGAGGTGCATGGTGCTTGGAGCAAGCCGGAGATTTGTTTGGTCAAAAAAAATGATTGACACAAGGGCTTAGTCAGATCGTGATGATATCATGGAAAAAGAAAAGCAAAGAGAAGGTTAGCTACAGACGTGTGATGAATCAGGTGCTTGAGCTAGTTTTCTTTGTTGATCTGATTTGGTATGTTCACACCGGAAGGCTATGTGGACTTTGCTTTGGTTTTCTTTGTTGGTACACATTTGTGTATGGATGGCGATTGTCATGATGACGGCTTGAGGAGTCTGGAGTGTGTCGTGTAGTCGGATATGTTCGGCTGGGTTGGACTAGGCAGTCTGACGGGTTTGATGCGAGTCGGTTGGACAGAAGACGGTGATGAGATTGGCGACGACGACATAGGAGCGTGCTGCTGATGGTGACCGACTTCTGGGCATGGAAACACATGGCGCAGGCCACGAGGGCTTGTGTGGCTTCGACAAAACTATGGCGCAGGATTGATTTAAGGTGGTGTATACACGGAGCTTGAAGTCGATGAGGCGCAGGGGTGGATTGATCATCTACCATGGAGTCATGTTGAAGGTGGAGCTGGAGTTTGGAAGACTTCACTCAGTGCTGATTGAGGGGCTACGGCGTAAGTCGACAGAGAGTCGAAACTTATTCAGCGGGAAAAAGCGAGTGACATGCAGTTCGGAGTGGAGCCCAGTGGTCTGATGGAAGCTTGAAACTCGTCATCGTTCGGTGATGATTGGTGGTACTCTGTAGTGGGGGTTGAGTGGTGTGGGTTCGCGGCCCTTGAGACTCGACCAGGACAGCAGAGGCTTGACGCGGTAATAGCGGCGAGGCGTGTGGTATGCACGTGACATGGAGATAGGCCAGGCTTTGGTGGTCATACATGTGGTGAGACAACTGCGAATTTGACTCGGGATGACTAAAAGCAATGGTGAAATTCTTTCAAGTTTCAGAAAGGCGGTCAAGAAAGGAGCGCTGATGTTGAGTTCAGGTAACTCTTATGTGTGACATCCAATATGTGAGTTGTTCATTTTCACACAGGTCAGTGATCAGTGTATGATGGCATTGGACTGATACTCTGGAAGTTGGGAGCGCAAACTAGAGTAATGTGGAACTTAACTTCGCTCGAGTGTTGACTGTGGTCAAGAAAAAGAAGGGACCACAAGTTGCAGGTGGAGTCATATGGAGTCTTTGGAGTAGCAGCGGTACTCATGGGATAAGCTCAAGTCCAATGTACATGGAAATTTGACGCATAGACAAATTCAAGGTGGTGGAGAATATTCGCCAAGGTGGAGTTTGTTAGAGTTGTGTCGAATATAGTGTACAAGGTTGGTTACAGTTGGACTTGTAGTAGTATTATGTTTAGATAGGATATGGAGTCGTGTCCTAGTAAGACACCTGTACCCTAGGCCTCTCATATATAGCGGGGCTAGACACACGATGTAACCTATGCCAACATAATAGCACCGGAACCCAGGGGAAGCCGGCGGCATGTGCCGGTGTCTAGGGCGACCGGGTGCGGTATTGTAGCGGTAGCATGGGGAGGAGCGCCCATAGTCAGGCCCCGGGATGTAGCCATATCGGTGAACCTCGTTAACAAATTTCGATGTCGTGCTCGTATGATTGCTTGGTCCTCGTTATGATCGACGGTATTGCCTCGAATTTATTCTAACATCAGTGATCCTCCTTGATTAATACAATCTTTTCATTTGCAAAAAAATGATATTATGGCACTCCTAATGGCTAATGCCTTTTAGTAGATGGGCTCTAGCTAGCTCATTATTTTTTATCTATAACTTATTTTTCATGTGGCTACAATACCAAAAATAATTGTGCATACACTATAGATTTATACTATTTACATGTGAAATTTCACAATAATATATTTTAATACATGGCATGCACAACAAGACAAATATGTATTTTAAAATCAAAAGTTCATTTCTGAGCCTGTGCTCAGCTACTCTCATTATCTAGCCACTCCGTTCGCCTTGACATTCGCGACATCGAAAATATTCCAGCTTTATTTTCGCATGTATAGTTGTAAACCTGAGACGGAACAACACATTTGTTTACTGAAGATGTGCAAAGTAAATTTCATTCAGTTACATATCTTCTTATAGTAATAAATTGATTCATGCATGGTTGGTTTACTTGGTTAAGTTCCACAAGATGGAATTTGACATAAATAGATTGGAAGTTTCTCGCAAAAAAGATGGAATTTGACATGTGGGCACGATGTTGCTCGTATGGAATAGTTCATGCCTGGCCTCCACAACGAATTAATGCACAAATACATGTTATTAGCAAATTCCATTGTTCACCATGTCATGCCGAGAAGAAACAGATGGCGATGGGCATATCCTTGTTATCGATTCTCTCTTCATAGTTGTGTTGGGTTCACTGATCAATGCAAAGACATGAGATGAAGATATTAAGGGTAGTGTGAATGCATTAGAGAGAAAAACGTAAGTCCTCACACATTTTGGGGATCGGTCTTATGATACGAAAATCCCTGAAATCCGTATCATTTTGATGGCTAGTATTAGCAGTGATTTTCACGGATATGTAGTGTTGTTGAGGCCCGAAGGGGTCTATTCAGGAATATAATATAGGTGTTGCATGCTATATAACATGCAAAGGAAAATGTTGATGACATCTAACTCAATGCGAGATTTCTGCTCTGCCGGAACTAAGACAATATGTTCTCAAATATTACTCTCCCCAAATATTACTCTCCCCATGCCCGGGTCTAGACAATGCTTTTCTAGGCTTTATATACAAAGAAATAAATAATTCCATTCAATTATATATATTATTGTACCAAATTGGTTCATGCATGGTTCGTTTGCTTGTTAGTACGTTCAGACAATAAGGCCCCAAGGGGCCTGTTATCAGTGAAGAAGAGAGATTTGAGGGATACAGTTGGAGAAGGAGCTTGTTGTGATGGTTTTTTCTTCTTCGTGGAAATGGCTGCCCTTGCACTAAGAAGGAATAATATTACAGGAGAGCTGTAAAAGAGGGTGTGTACTGGGACGCTTGTTATGATCATGCACCCAGTGCTACTGCAGGGCCACTAGTGCAAAACCGGGCAATAGCACCGGTTCGTAAGACCCTTTAGTGCCGGTTCCATAACCGACATTAAAGTGTGGGCACTAAAGGCCCCCCCCCCTTTAGTACCGGTTCAGCACGAACCGGTGCTAAAGAGAAACCACGTGGCACGAGCCAGCTCCAGGGGCCTGGAGCCCTTTAGTACCGGTTGGTAAGACCAACCGGTACTATAAGGTTTGGGGGTTTTTAGTTTTATGATTTCTTTTTCATTTAATTTTGTGTTTCCATTTTAATTCTTCTTCGTTTGCTGGTATTTTTACGATACTACACATTGTACACGTTATGCATATATATATATAGTAGAACCAATCATGCATATATATGTTATCAATGTCTCACAAACCATCATATTAATTAATTCACACATACATACATGTATAGCTATATACAATTTCTCCTACATATGCATGTTGCCTTCGGAGCCAGTGGCATTAGCCTAATTGGTGCCTTCGGAGCACGATGACAATTGGAAGTGGTTTTCATGGGGCGGTAGCGGGTAATAGTATTCTCCCTTCGGATTTATGACCTGGTCAAGCAAAAATCCCGCTATTTCCTCTTGAAGTGCTTCTACGCGCTCCGTTTCTAGGAGCTTCTCCCGCACCTCTCTGAACTGTTAAGAAGGAGGTCAATATGCATGTGTATTAGTTGTGTGACTAGATATCGATAATGATGTAAAAATTATGAATAGTGTTTTGACAAGCGTACCCATTCCTGTCTTTGAGATCTGCTCCTTTCGGACGCCATCATGCGAATGTTCTCGCAAACGCAGAATGCACACAGATCAGTCTCCTGCGTCTGCTTCAGGGCCTTTACGAGAATGGAATTTGATCAGATAATAATTAATCAAGCATGATAATTAAAGAGATGGCAGCTAGCTAGCTAGCTAGTAGTACTTAATTACTTACCTTGGGTCTTCCCCATTTAAGCTTTTCTTTCCATTCGCCTTCCGTGACGCTGATGAACCTTGCCCAAGCCCTGCCCGCCGACAAAGAAAATGAATAAAGGGGTTATTAAATAGTTCATATCATGAAATGACGAACTAAATAGGCCGAGATATATAGTTAATAATGATTGAAATTACCTGTTGACTATCCCAAACAAGATGTTATAGTCAGTTTTTTCTTTGAGTAGTGAGTCCAGTATTTTAACTGTTCCGGCGTCAACTTTAATGATACACACGACCTAGTGAAATCTGCATGCACACATGTTTGCATGTCTTAATTAAGCAGGCATATGTAAGCAAAAACATGTAGCTCGCTAGTAGGCAAAAACAGAGAATTTGTAGTACAAGACAGTGTGACTCACTGGAAGTTGTAAGGAAGTAGTATATCTTCATTGTATTTGAGGCGCTTCAAGAACTCTAGCATGCTGTCCTCTACGGCCTTTTGATGACGTGGATTTATTTTCCATGTGTATTCATTAACGGTGTTTGGGTCAATGAACCCAATGCCAAAGCGTCCACCTTTTCTCATTTCATACATCTTCATCCTGCATATAATACCACAGAAAAGAATATAGTGAGGATAATTACAGATAATGATTGATCAAAAGGATCACTACAACTAGCTTGAGACTTAAATTACAGAAAGAAATCACTTACAGACAATAGCAACTGACGATAGATTTGTCGAGTGCGTCTTGATTGTATAACTGAAACAGTTCAGAATACTCTACGGACACAGCTTTCTCATGGAAGTAATGCTCCTCCTTGACATTCACCATGAGGGACAATCGATCGGAAATCTTGGTAATGTTCATGTACCATTGATGCAATTCATATATTCTCGTTGGGAGGTTCTTGACCTTGTCTGGCTCGACCAAAGGTTGGCCCTGGACATATTTCCGTTTTATTTCATCCTCTCTAAGCACAGGCATGGGCTCGATCTCGAGGAGTTGTCCAACAGTGATTTTGAGAACTTCAGCCTGCATTGTATGGTCCTCCGTTATTACCACATTGCCCACCTCAGGAACGTAAACTGTTTGCCCACAATAATATTGGGCGCGCGTACTGTCACGTGTTGTTAGCACAACAAGCGAGGGGATCGATTGCGCCGCCTGTTCTCCCAGCTGGGGAATGGTTTTTCCACATTTTTTGACAGCTGCTTCTTGTTTGCTCGATCCCGAGCTCGCCTCCTCACGTAGACGTGCTCGATTTAACTTCCTGATGTGGCTCTCATAGTCTGTGTCAACAGGCTTGGGAGCTGGTGGTTGAGCCATACGAATGAAGTGGTAAATCATTTACTCAGGCACTTTCTCCCTTGGCGGCGGTGGCGGTTTCGGTGCAAAATGGGCTTCCACCTCGGACTTCGATATGGCTGCGATTTCCTTCTCGGACCTGTCATAAGCCCTCTGCGGAAGAGGCGTGAGGCTTGGACCATATTTATATCGCTTGCCTCCGCCTGTACTTCCTGTACTACCTCGACTCGTACCGCTACGCACCATAGCTGCGGGGTGCCTCTTCTGCGATTGCTGAGGCAGCGGAGACGGCTGACGGGGCTGAGTTGGACGAGGAGGAGTGGCCGCCTGAAGCTGTGCCGGACTTGAAGGAGGAGTGGCCTAAGGTTGTGCCGGACTTGGAGGAGGAGTGGACGTCTGACGCTGTGGCGGACTTGGAGGAGGAGGAGTGGCCTGACACTTTGTCGGACTTGGAGGAGGAGTGGCCTGACACTTTGCCGGACTTGGTGGACTTGCAGGAGCGGTAGACTGCTGACTCGGTGGCGGACTTCGACGAGGAGAACCTGCCGCCCTCTAACGCAACCATGTAGCGATGGACGTGCTCGTCCTCCTCCCTGACACGGCGACGTACCACCTCCGGCGGGGCCGGGTCCCTCCGCACCGAAACTGGCCCACGCGAACGCCACAAAACAAGATCAGGGTCGACGACGGGACCCGGGGCAGGGTTCCTCATCAAGCGGTGCACCCCTCCAGGCAGCACCTCCAAGTGCCATCCCGGCGGAGCCCAGTCCCGGACATGGGTCGGCTGGACGTCGTCGTGGACGGGTCGACGGCGAGGATGCGGACCGGGCATCGTCGAGAACAAATACTAGCTATATGCCCGCAAAAAGTAATATTTTTTTAATGATTGGATTTTGGTAACTAAAATTTCTAACATTTCTACTATTTCAAAAATCTATATACTATTTCATACTAATTAAGCATCTAACACTAAAAACAGAAAACACAACTTCTATACATCCATTAAAAAACTGAAAAACAACATTGTATAAAAAAATTCCATACTAATTAAACACTAATTATATCCATTAACATGCATTCATACATATATAATAGTGAAAAAATAATAATCTAAATAATCTAAACTAATTAAACATACAAAATACATATATACTAATATATACATGCATTAATTCATGCATATGTGTGTGTGTGTGTTCATCATGCTTGTGTGTGTGTGTATGGGCTCGGGGAGGGGCGGCGCCCATGGTGGCCGCCGGGGGCGAGGGAGAGGGGTTAGAGGGGGAGAGCTCACAGCGGGGCGACGGCGACGGCGAGGCAACGACGAGGCGACGGCCGAGGACGGTGACGGGCCGGGGCGGCGACGCGGGGACGGCGCGACGGGGACGGGCCCGGGGCGGCAACGGAGACGAGGGCGGCGACGGGGACGGGGGCGGCGACGGAGACGAGGGCGGCGACGGGGACGGGGGCGGCGACAGTGACGAAGACGACGGAAACAGAGGAAGAAACAGAGGGGGAATGAAATTTTCGAAGTGTTGTATATATAGAAGGCACCTTTAGTACCGGTTGGAGCCACCAACTGGTACTAAAGGCCAGTTTTGGCCAGCCCAAGAGACGGGAAGCGACCCCCTTTAGTACCGGGTGGTGGCACAAACCGGTACTAAAGGCCCCCCCTTTAGTACCGGTTGGTGGCTCCAACCGGTACTAAAGGCCTCGCACTGCCACCCCAAAGTTTAGTCCCACCTCGCCGGGCGAAGGGCAGCCGCACTAGTTTATAAACCCAGCCGCGGCTACCACTTCGAACTCCTCTGTATAGCAGGCTTGTGGGCCTAAACTCTGCGCGCTGCCCTGTGAGTCTGCTAGGCCTTTAAGGTCTGTAATTACACACCTGTGGCCTATCAGGCCCACAGGTCAGCGCCCCAATTTTTTTATAGTTTTTTTCTTTTCTGCTTTATTTTCTTTTATTTATTTTTGCATACTTTTTTGTATAGTTTTTTCTTTTCTGTTATATTTATTTTCTACTATTTATTTGTGAGTAGTTTTTCATCTAGTTTGCCAAAATTCAACATTTTCAGAGTTCATTTTGTAATGATTTTCAATTTCACGGTCATTTTGTAAACGATTGAAAAATAGCAAATATAATTTTTTTTTCTGTTCTGCTTTATTTTTTCTTCTATTTATTTCTGAGTAGTTTTTTCTTTTCTGCTATATTTATTTTCTTCTATTTATTTTTGAGTAGTTTTTTTATATATTTTTTTCTTTTCAGCTATAATTTTTGCCATAACAGAAGAAGTCTGGAGTTATAACTTAAAAAAAAGAAATGTCGACGTGCAATTAGTTTTTGCCATAACAGAAGAAGTCTGGAGTTGTAATAAGTTATTAAAAATAAAAAAGAGGTGCAATGCTCGTTAATTTGCTTCAAGCCTTTCAGAATAGTGTAAACTGCACTGCGCATAGCTCCGTGCAGTCTACCGTATTCCTGAAGGCTTGAAGCTAAGCAACATGAGCATTGATCCTCTTCTTCATTGTCTCTGCACTCAGGGCTTATAAACCGCTCCTAGTCCCTCTCACTTCGCGAGGTGGGACTAAAAAACAGCTTACGTCTGGTTCATCCATGAACCGGTACTAAAGGTGCTCGTGGGGCCCCAGCCTTACCTGACACAACCTCATTAGTACCGGTTCGTGGTACGAACCGACACTAAATGGTGATGGTGGGGCCATAGCCTGACCGGAGGCTGACACAGCCTTTTTAGGTACAAAAAAATTACAAACTTTCTGTTAGTGCCCGTAGTTTTCAAATTTGAATAGTTTAAATTTTGAATTATTTGAAATTAGTGTGAATTTGTTTGCACATAAAATTTCTTCGCGTTTCAAATGCCAAAACACATAACTACCCTAACTATTACAGAGATTCCCCTCTTGGTGCGAAACACAGAAGAAAGTGATGATAGCTAGTGAAGCCGATCACATCCCAGATCTTTGGGTGTGAAACTTTTTATTCGCGTGGGTCCCTTTGCGCCGTAACCATGGAAAAACTTCATCATTTAACGGGATGCTCGGGTCAATATTCACTGTGAATGGAGCAATTTCATCAAACTTTTCATAATCTTCTGACTTGTCTGTCTTGTCATCCACTGCAACGATGTTTCTCTTCCCAGAAAGAACTATGTGCCGCTTTGGCTCATCGTATGATGCATTCGCTTCCTTATCTTTTCTTTTTCTTGGCTTGGTAGACATGTCCTTCACATAGAAAACCTGTGCCACATCATTGGCTAGGACGAATGGTTCGTCTGCATACGCAAGATTGTTGAGATCCACTGTTGTCATTCCGTACTGCGGGTCTTCCGTTACCCCGCCTCGTGTCATATTGACCCATTTGCACCGAAACAAAGGGACCTTTAAACCACGTCGATAGTCAAGTTCCCATATGTCCTGTATATAACCATAA
Organism: Triticum dicoccoides; assembly: GCF_002162155.2. Lineage (NCBI taxonomy): Eukaryota > Viridiplantae > Streptophyta > Magnoliopsida > Poales > Poaceae > Triticum > Triticum dicoccoides. Next base: position 43,519,762 of record NC_041381.1, on the reverse strand, counting down.
TATGTTTCCTTTCCCGTCTTGGTTTCTGCATCAAAGCGGACACCACAATTTTGGTTGGTGCTCTTCTTATTTTGGGCGATCGTGTAAAATGTATTACCATTTATCTCGTACCCTTTGAAAGTCATTATATTCGAAGATGGTAACCGGGACAGCAAGTACATGTCATCTTCAATAGAGGTGTCATGCATGGTATGTGTCTGCAACCAGCTGGCGAAACTCCTGGTTTGTTCACGTGTAATCCAGTCATCAGACTGCTCCGGGTGTTTGGAGCGTAGCAAATTCTTGTGTTCATCCATATACGGAGCCACCAAGGCGGAATTCTGTAGAACTGTGTAGTGTGCTTTAGTGAGAGAATGTCCGTCCATACATATTATTTGTTCCCCTCCTAGCGTGCCTTTTCCATCCAGTCTACCCTTATGCCGCGATTCAGGAACACCAATTGGCTTAAGGTCAGGAATAAAGTCAATACAAAACTCAATGACCTCCTCATTTTGATGGCCCTTGGAGATGATTCCTTCTGGCCTAGCACGGTTATGAACATATTTCTTTAAGACTCCCATGAACCTCTCAAAGGGGAACATATTGTGTAGAAATACAGGACCCAAAACGTTAATCTCTTCGCATAGGTGAACTAGGACGTGCGTCATGATGTTGAAGAAGGATGGTGGGAACACCAACTCGAAACTGTTAAGACATTGCACCAAATCATTCTGTAACCTTGGTATGATTTCTGGATCGATTACCTTCTGAGAGATTGCATTGAGAAATGCACATAGCTTCACAATGGTAATCGAACGTTTTCCGGTAGAAGCCCCCTCAATGCAACCGGAAGCAATTGCGTCACAATCACGTGGCAGTCATGAGACTTTAGGTTCTGGAACTTTTTCTCTGCCATGTTTATTATTCCCTTTATATTCAACGAGAAGTCAGACGGTACCTTAATACTGAGCAAGCATTCAAAGAAGATTTCCTTCTCTTCTTTGGTAAGAGCGTAGCTTGCATGACCCTGATGTATGTCGTCTTCTCCGTGCATACGTTGCTGGTCCTCCCGTGCCTCAGGTGTATCTTTTGTCTTCCCATACACGCCCAAGAAGCCAAGCAGGGTCACGCAAAGATTCTTCGTCACGTGCATCACGTCGATTGCGGAGCGGACCTCTAGGTCTTTCCAATATGGCAGGTCCCAAAATATAGATTTCTTCTTTCACATGGGTGCGCGTCCGTCAGCGTCCTTTGGAACAGGTTGTCCGCCAGGACCCTTTCCAAATATCACCTTCAAATCCTTGACCATATCATGTACATCAGCACCAGTACGGTGGCGAGGCTTCGTCCGGTGATCCGCCTCACCTTTGAAATGCTTGCCTTTCTTTCTTACGGGATGCCTGCTCGGAAAAAATCGACGATGTCCCAGGTACACATTCTTCTTACAACTATTCAAATATATACTGTCGGTATCATCCAAACAGTGCGTGCATCCGCCGTATCCCTTGTTTGTCTGTCCTGAAAGGTTACTAAGAGCAGGCCAATCATTGATGGTCACGAACAGCAACGCCTTTAGGTCAAATTCTTCCCCCATGTGATCATCCCACGCACGTACACCTGTTCCATTCCACAGTTGTAGGAGTTCTTCAACTAATGGCCTTAGGTACACATCAATGTCGTTGTCGGGTTGTTTAGGGCCTTGGATGAGCACTGGCATCATAATGAACTTCCGCTTCATGCACAACCAAGGAGGAAGGTTATACAAACATAGAGTCACAGGCCAGGTGCTATGGTTGCTGCTCTGCTCCCCAAAAGGATTAATGCCATCTGCACTTAGACCAAACCATACGCTCCTTGCGTCATCTGCAAACTCCTTCCCGTACTTTCTTTCGATTTTTCTCCACTGCGACCCGTCAGCTGGTACTCTCAACTTTCCGTCTTTCTTACGGTCTTCTCTGTGCCATCGCATCGCCTTGGCATGCTCTTTGTTTTGGAACAAACGTTTCAACCGTGGTATTATAGGAGAATACCACATCACCTTGGCAGGAATCTTCTTCCTGGGGCGCTCGCCCTCGACATCACCATGCTCATCGCGGCTAATCTTATAGCGCCATGCACCACATACCGGGCAAGCGTTCAAATCCTCGTACTCACCGCGGTAGAGGATGCAATCATTAGGGCATGCATGTATATTCTGCACCTCTAACCCTAGAGGGCAGACAACCTTCTTTGCTTCGTACATACTCTCGGGCAATTCGTTGTCCTTTGGAAGCATATCCTTTATCATTACCAGCAACTTTCCAAATCCCTTGTCAGATACACCATTCTCTGCCTTCCATTGCAGCAATTCCAGTGTGGTGCCCAGCTTTTTCTTGTCACCTACGCAATTCGGGTACAACAATTTTATGTGATCCTCTAACATGCGCTGCAACTTCTTCTTCTCCAAATCACTTGCGCAGTTTCTCTTTGCATCGGCAATGGCCCGACCTAGATCATCAATGGGCTCATCTGATGCCTCTTCTTCAGCTTCTTCCCGCATTGCCGGCTCAGCTTCTTCCCGCATTACCGGCTCAGCTTCTTCCCCCATTATTGTATCATCGTATTCAGGGAACCCATGGCCAGGATAGCTGTCGTCATCCTCTTCTTCTTCATTGTCTTCCATCATAACCCCTCTTTCTCCGTGCTTGGTCCAAACATTATAGTGGGGCATGAAACCGGACTCAAACAGGTGGACATGAATGGTTCTTGACGTAGAGTAATTACGACCATTCTTACAGCCAGCACATGGACAAGGCATAAAACCATCCGCCCACTTGTTTGCCTCAGCCGCAAGCAGAAAAGTATGCACGCCCTCAACGAACTGGGGAGAGCATCGGTCATCGTACATCCATTGCTGGCTCATCTTCATTACACAACACCGAATAGACCAAATTAATACAAGTTCATACATAAAGTTCATACAACACTTAAATGCAACAAACAAATAACTCTCTAGCTAAAGCATTTAAATGCAACAACAAATGCGATCAAGTTCGCAACTAAGGTAACAATTGATCCAACAGCATAATGATACCAAGCCTCACTATCGATGGCATATTTTCTAATCTTTCTAATCTTCAAGCGCATTTTCTCCATCTTGATCTTGTGATCATCGACGACATCGGCAACATGCAACTCCAATTCCATCTTCTCCCCCTCAATTCTTTTCAATTTTTCTTTCAAGTACTCGTTTTCTCTTTCAACTAAATTTAACCTCTCGACAATAGGGTCGGTTGGAATTTCCGGTTCACATACCTCCTAGATAGAAATATCTATGTCAACTTGATGGGCATAATTTGTCATAAACACGAAATGCAACAAATAGTTTCAAAAGAGAATATACCACATCAGAATCATAACAAGGACGAGGGCCGACGGGGACGGATATCAAAACCATGGCACTATGTATAACAAACAACGTACATGTAAGATAATTATTATACGAGTAACTATATATCCAAATCACACAAACATTAATTTTTTATATAAAATTTCATGAACAAGAGGCTCACCACAAGGTGGTGCCGGCGACGGGACGGTGCGGGCGATCGACGGTGGTTACGACGGAGATTTAGAAGGCACTAAGTAAATCACACCTACATATGCAAACTAAGTGTTATTTTGACCTCAAATTGCATATAAATCAAATACTACCACATATAATTCCTCCCAAATTACTAAAACCCACAATCAATCACTATATAAACCAATGCAAGAGCTAATCTAGCAATGAGAGATGAAAGGACAAAGTTGCTAACCTTGGTGATCATTTGAATGGATGAGGGCCAGCAAATCTTGACAAATTTGGGGCAAATTTTGTGATGAACTCGAGAGGAAGAAGGGAAGAACAGAGGAGAGGGAGAGGGGAAAGGGGGAAGAACAGAGTGCGGGTGGACGAAGGATTTATATAGGACGACCTTTAGTACCGGTTCGTGCCACGAACCGGTACTAAAGGTGCTGGAAGGGCCCCATTCTGACAACATCCTGCCACCACTCTCATTAGTACCAGTTCGTGGCACGAACCGGTGCTAAAGGTTTGCCACGAACCGGTACTAAAGAGCTCCTCCCGGCTAGCCGTTGAAACCGGCACTAATGGACACATTAGTGCCGGTTCTGTTACAAACCGGGACTAATGTGTCTCACATTTGACCCTTTTTCTACTAGTGGGCCTATGGCATCCACTAGTTCAACACCTGCTAGTCGAAGTAACGGCCGTCTAGCGGAAACCTTGAACGAGCACTCACGAAGTATGCAAGAGCGTGTCTACTTTCTGATTTCTCCCATTCCCATCTGTACTCTCTCTCTCTCTCTCTCTCTCTCTCATTGTGCAACTCTGCCAGAAATAACGCTAGCTATTTGGATGTGTGAGTTACCACAGGGAACAATATATACACGTACAGTTATGGTCATTAAATTATGTGCATTGGGAGATTTTAATTGAGAGATTTTTTTAGGGAAGATATTAAATGTGATTTGATCCCCCCATGTGTTTGGATGTATATTTGGTTCATGCATGGTTGGTCGTTTGTATCGTTTAGACAATAAGTTCCATATAATGAGATTTGACATGCATGCATGATACTTGTTGTATTGAAATGTTCATGCATAAGCTCCAGAACAAATTAGTACTGTACAAATAGATGTAATTCCCAAAAAGAGCAAATTCCTTTGTTGACCACATTGTTTTTCGATAAATATTGGATTTTATTGACTCAAAATGAAGCATCAAGAGAATACAAATACAATGAGCTGAGAAGAAACAGATGACGACGGGCATCTCCTCATTATCGCCTCTCTCTTAATAGTTGTGATGGGTTCAAGTGATCAGTGTGAAGGCATGATTTCAAGATAGAGTTTGTCCGAGCCTCCCATGGCTAGGCCAAACTAAGTTTAGATGGATCTTGGCGCGAGGAGGATGGAACAGGTGGACCGGGGATGATTCTCAGAGATAACAGCGGCAAGGTCATCTTTGCATCATGTCATTTCTTGACATCATGCTCAAGTGCACTTGAAGCCGAGATGCATGCATGCATGGAAGAGATTGACCTTGCATTAGAGTGGAGTAACTTGTTGTTCATCATAAAGAGTGATAGCCTCGTTATAGCAAACATGCTGAAGGAAGAAGAGGAAAACAGATCATCCGTTGCAGCACAAGTAGGTGAGGCAAACGGCTTCTAGCGCTGGGGCGCGTGAGCATGTGATCTCTCATGTACTTAGAAGTGAAAACGTTGTTAGCCACACCCTAGCCCAAATGGGACGTTCTACACCTAAAAAGGCAGTTTCGCTGCGCCATGGACTAGTTGAGATTGGCACACTTTGCTAACTAGATTGTAGTAATCCTCCTTGATTAATACAATCTTTTCATTCACAAAAAAATTATATTATGGCACTCCCAATGACTAAGGGGGTGTTTGTTTTCAGGGACTTTTTGGTATAGGGACTAGAAAAAGTCCCTCTTAGAGACTTTTTAATCAAACAGGAGGGACTACTAGAGACTAAAAGTTGCTTTTTGGAATTAAATAAAGAAGACTCTCAAGGAGAGTCTTTTTTGGGAATTTTTGGAACTTTTCCAACAATGCCCCTCCCCGCACCCATTGCCCCACCGCCCCATGGTGTTGTTTGGATGTTATTTTTTGTATACTAGGGGGTAACATGGTCATTTAAGAACCTCTAGGGAGGGACTAGGGACTTTTTAGTCCCTGAAAACAAACAGGGAGGGACTTTTTTGGGCTAGGGACTTTTTAGTTGGGACTGGAAAAAGTCCTACGACTTATGAACCAAACAGGGCCTAATGCCTTTTATTGGATGGGCTCCAGGTAGCCCATAATTGTTCTCTCAATAACTTACTTTTCATGTGGCTAACAATACCAAAAATAATTGTGCATACACTATAGATTTATGCTTATTTTTCATTGGGTTTGGTAGATCAAAGTTTTGCATACCAATATAGCTGAGTTGTATAAATTTTTAGGCAACTCATGTTATGCACAAGTGTAATTTCTGTTTTCTAACCTTTTGTTTTAAGTTATTAAACCGACTTACAAATACTCTTTTTTGACTAAAACTATATGTGCTAACAAATTTTCTAGCCTACTTTTAGCGTAATATTACTTAGTTATAATCAAGTTGATGAAGATAGGCAATCTTGGTCATTTCCATGCACATCTATTTCAATGGTGGCCAATACCTATCCAACCAATTTTTGGGGCATGACCAGAACTTTTGTGTTTGTTTGGAGAGTTGCAAATACTTTGGCTTCCTAGTGCCTCTATGGCAAGTCTATTTCATTTTGCTTGCCAATATTGGCAAAATCATGGACAAAAAGCTTTACCAAAATTGTGGCTAACCAATGTAGGGCAGACTTGGGCTAAGTACAATTTCTTGACGAGGTATTTGCCGAATATAGTAGAATGGGTTTACACATGAGCAGGTTAAGGTCAAAGGTGGAAAGGGCTATAGCCTTGGGGCACTTTTATGTGGTGCTTATTGGGAGCACTGGCAATGCACAACTCACTTGGGGCAACCATGCCGTTGGTAGCTCACTGTGCTACAAAAAATGGGTTGCAATCTTTGTTACCAACTATATAATATATATTTTTCCTAGTTCATTAAAAAAATGTTATAATCAAATTAATAAGAAAGTGAGTAAATTTTTTGTTTGGCTCAAAAATGCACCAAAAACATTTCATGATTTGTTTTACCAAAATTACGTAGTTTTAATTATAAAACTGTTTGTATTTTATAACAAAGTTCATTTAACTATAAAAATCACAAGTTCTTAAAAATGTTCATGTAACTATAAGAAGTGTTCACACATATATAAAAATGTTCATGTAATTAAAAAACTGTCCAAACAATAAAATAATATTCATTTAATCTCAAAATCTGTTCACACATTTTATATATTCATGTAACTAAAAATTGGCCACATATGTAATAATATATTCTATTAATGTCTATAAATGTTCATGCTGTTAAAAAATGACCTTTTATTTTTAGAAGTGTTCACGCTTTTCAAAAAATGTTAGTGTTATTTTAACCATTTTCACATTTTATTTAATTCCCATATGATGTTAAAAAGCACACACTTATATTAAAAAACCTTTGTGTGTTTATAGAAAAATAATTATCTCTTTAAAGATGGAAGTGGATAATCAATGGGAAAATAAAACTGAAATAAAACTAGCAGAAAGAAAAAAAACAAAAGAAAAACTAATTAAAACCAGACAAAAAGTTCCCCAAAAATTTGATGAAAAATCAAGAAACCATTGTCAGAAAATTATATTTAAAAACTGGCAGTCAACTGGGCATAACCCGGTACACCCACTCCCTCCCCCACCCACCGTGTAGGTGATTAGATTGCTACATGTACCGCGCTATAGGCGGGTGATATGTATAGCATCTAGCAATACAATGCAGATGCTATATTTTGCCTACCACGGTGCATATTATGTATCATATGTAGCAACATAGCGAGGATGCTATATCTCGCTTATGACAAGTTACAACGTATGCTCACCAACAGGCGTTTCGATCTGGGCGCCCTAATCTATCTATTTTTCTTTCCCGTGTGATTGATCACTCCAAGCGCGGACTGCAAGTTTGCTGGTTTCTTTCTTGTTTACTTTTTTACCTGTATTTGCTAGTTTTCTGTTGTGCTTTCTTTTCTTTTCCTAATAAATAAACTATTTTATTTGTATTATTTTTTATATTTATATAAATATAGATTATTTCCATGTTTTGCTCAGTTTTCAAAAAATGTTCACCATGTGTTTCAAAAGCATTCACCATTTTTGAGAAAATATTCATCGCATATTACAAAGGGTGTTTGGTGTGTATTGAAAAATTATCATCCTGCGTTGAAAAACGATTCATTGTGCATGTAACAAATGTTCATCACGTTTAATAAAATGTTCATTGTGTATTTTCAAAATGTTCATTGTGTATCTTTAAAAGGTTCAAAACGTTGTTAGCCACACCCTAGCTCAACTGGGAAGTTCTACACCTAAAACGACAGTTTGGCTGTGCCATGGACCAGTTGAGATTGGCACCCTTTGCCAACTAGATTTTAGTAATCCTCCTTGATTAATACAATCTTTTTCATTCCCAAAAAGGTGATATTATGGCACTCCCAATGGCTAATGCCTTTTATTGGATGGGCTCCAGGTAGCCCATATTTTTTTTCTCAATAACTTATTTTTCATGTGGCTAACAATACCAAAAATAATTGTGCATACAGTATAGATTTTTACTATGTACATGTGAAATTTCACAATAATATTTTTTCATACTTGACATGCACTAAAAGACAGATATGTATTTTAAAATCAAAAGTTCGTTTCTGAGCCTGAGCTCAGCTACTCCTGTCATCTAGCCACTCCGTTCGCCTTCAGATTCGTGACATCCCAAATATTCCAGCTTTATTTTTGCATGTACAGTTGTAAACCTGAAACGGAGCAACACATTTATTTACTGAAGATGTGCAAAGTGAATTTCATTCAGTAACATATCTTCTTATAGTAAATTTATTCATGCATGGTTGGTTTACTTGGTTAAGTTCGACAAGATGGAATTTGACATGTGGGCACGATGTTGCTCATATGGAATTGTTCATGCCTGGCCTCCACAACGAATTACCGCATTTTTTTTAGCTAAACCAAAATGAATTTGAAATTATAAGTGTTGGCATCTACAACTATTGAAATTCAAACCCACAAGTAGATGGATATGGGAGTGTTATCAGTTGCACACATGTACTGGTTAAGTTGCACAGATACCACCCAGAGTTGGTTCATTTTTTCCTAGGCTTCTTTTTTGCATCATGTGCGGGTTTTGCAGGTTATGGGGGATGTACATTTGTGCACATAATTCTCAGCTACAATGTCACATATACTACTTTGTGGAAAGATCAACGGAAAAAGACAGACCAGATTCTTATCTAGTTGGTAGTTATGTTTTCATAGTACCTACAACATACATTTTTTTGTCACATGAACATCTGTTCTTCTGCATTATGTCTGAAATAAGACTCTCTATATCAGTAATTGCCTTTGGCTCCTAGGTGCATATGCACCCATTGTCGAAATACACATTTTGAAAAGTTGAAAAATTCGGAACAAAAATCCTGCGTGTATATCCGGACATTTTATGTGTGTGCACAAGGTTTTTCTTTATCTAGCAACGTTTTTTGTGGCTTGTGTAAAAAAGACAATTTCTGATGCTTCATTCTAACTATTCACGAGGCATTTCTTTATCTTTTTTGCACAAGCCACAAAAAACGTCGTTTTTCACCGAAACCTTGTGAATGCACATAAAATGTCTGAATATACACATTTGATTTTTGTTCCGAATTTTTCAACTTTTTGAAATGTGTATTTCAAAAATGGGTGCATATGCACCTAGGAGCCAAAACGCCGCTCATATGCTCTCTCTTATATATTTGCACATTTTCTGTGTTTTGTTGCACATAGTGCTACCAATGTTGGCTTGTGCCATGATGCAGTTGCATGAAAATCAACTAAAATTGCACAGGTACAATATCTCTCCATTTTTTATCTCTGTTTATGCTCTTTTCAACTATGGAGAAGCTTGGTGAGG